>NC_066585.1:406681494-406995585 GCF_024323335.1 Lathyrus oleraceus
ACCCTTGGCACATATTGGGCATTTTGAGGTCCCAAGTTCATGACACCATAACTTTTGATTTCCTTGTGCATTTTGAGCAAAACTTGGGCCAAATGATCTTTGAAATATGATTAATATGATGAAAAATGAATGGGATCGAAAGGGTACTTGAGCTAAAAATGTCATGGTTGCCAAGTGGAGGTAATGACAAGGTTTTGACCTATTTTGGCCATCTAGCCCTTTCCAAAATTGATGTCCTTAGAGGTTGAATTGATGCTTGAGCCTTGAAAAAAAGTTGTATATGAACTCCTTAGGAACATTTTTCTCAAAGAAGCTTTTCAAATTAGGTCAACTAAACTTGTGCCAATTTGTGCAAACTTGAAGTTTTCTTACATCTTAAGCCAAAATGATGATGGAATGAGCATCCCTTTAAGAAAACTTGATTGAGGCTTGAATGATCTTGAGGAAGGCATGAAGAATGAGTGAAATGGCACGGAAATAAACACATGAACCATCCTTGTGTAGCGATAAATTCATGACCATCAAGCTATGGATAAACTTAACTTCAATAAAACTAGAGTGGCCACCGCTCTTTTATTGTTTCCAAAGGAAAAGGTAAAAGTACGAACAAAACCCAAAGTAAGAAGTTTTCGAATCAAAACTAATAAAATGGCAGAGGTTACATGTAAGGGGGTTGGTTACACAGAGGGAATGTGTTAGCACCAAAGTGTCATAGGTACTCCTGGGGAGCCCTTTTTTGTGTGCATATGATTTTAGCATAAAAGATGTTTGAAAAAATAAAGTGTAGGGATGAGAAAACAATTTATTGATTATATTTTTGTTTTTGGCAAGACCTTCGGTCTTATGCCTACGTAGCAACATAAAAATGAGGGATAAAAACCCCATAGTTCGTGGTAAACATTTCAAAGAAGTTAGTGAACTGATTTTAATCAAAAAATTTAGAAGAGGGCACAAAAAGGCCAAACATTTAAAAGAGGTTGTTAGTTCTTTTTGTATTTTTGAAATTTAAGTAAATATAATTAAGTTTATTTATAAGTTTGATTTAAGAAAAGGTTTGAAAATGCAAACGCATAAGGCCAAAGTTTCTAATTGTTAAAACATGTCTAAGTTAGAAAACAAGCAAAGAAGATTTTTGAAAAGAGGGAGAAGTTTTAAAATTTAAGAAGTGGAAGGAGATGAAGAGACCACCCTAGCAAAAATTAAAATTTAAGAGTTGAAAAGATCTAACCAATGGGATGCAATCTAACAGACAAGAATGTTGTAAGACCCCAATTTTGTCCCTAAGATCCCTCATGGCGTCATAACATTGCATTTGGCATTGCCTCAAGGATCACAAGCATCTTGTTTCCCCTTACCTTTGGGTGGGACTCCTTGTGAGTGGTTTGAGATCACCAACCATGTTTGAATTGTATATCATGGCTTTTCTTATTTTGTTCACTAACCAAAAGCACAAAAATATGTCACTAACATCTTTTGTTTGTAGCTTGAGCAATCACAAGGTCCAAAGCTTCTAGGAGATCATTAGTACAAAGACATGGTCAAAAGGAGATGATAGCAAGCATGGTAATGGTCCCCAAAGACCTCATCCATAAAATATGCCTCCCTAGCATCTCAATCCATCATTTTGATCAAATCAAGACAAAGGGTTTGAGGTTTGTTCTTCAAAGAAACCCTAATTCATCTGTGCATCACAATGCCTTGCTCCTGAAGCAACCTCTGCCCATGATCAAATACAATCAAGGGAAGTTCTTTAATTCATCATCTAATGCATATTTGAACTTATTTGAGTGTCCTCAATCATCAATTCATCAAGATATGGGTTGTGGACTTGAGAAGTTGATCAGTCAATTCATCTGACTATTTTGAAATGCACTGAGACCTAACTTTTTATGTGTTGGTTAAATGGAGATGGTTCCAAAAGAAACAATGTTCTTAAGGACAATATGAAAAACGTTCATGTCCATCAAAAATTGACTTGAAGCTTGGAAAGCCATCTGTCATTCCAATACATTATAGGTCATTTTGACCGAAACCCTAATTTTGGGTCAACTTCCCAAGGACATAACTCATTCATTGTTTATGATTTTGAGTTGGGATCAAATGCATTGGAAATATTAAGATGTCTACTTAAAATGTTATGTTGAACAAAATTTCAAAATCTCAAAGGAAATACATGTGATAATGCAAGACATTATAGGTCCTTTTTGACCAAATGCATTGAAAGGCAAAAAAGTCCACTTCAAGTGCCCATAACTTCTTAATAAAAAATCCAAATGATGCAAAATTTAAGTACATTTTGATTGTCTTGAAAAGATCTACAACGTTTATGTCGGAAGTTTTTTCATTTGAAGTTTGCATCATCAAGACAGAGAGGCTTGAAAGTTTGCCAAATTTAGAAACCTTGCATTGACATGTTTTGCACATCACACTTTAAACTCAAATTTCATAAATTTCCACACTTCAAATGAGTTTTTGTCCAACATAACATTTGTTCCTTATACAAATACCTTTCAACCATTACCCATATGCCTATGTTTGGATTTTCTAAATGGTATTTTCGAAGAGATGAATGTTTAGGTACAAATGAGGAATTCACTTGAAATCTTGGTAAAT
This sequence comes from Lathyrus oleraceus, assembly GCF_024323335.1. Classification (NCBI taxonomy): domain Eukaryota; kingdom Viridiplantae; phylum Streptophyta; class Magnoliopsida; order Fabales; family Fabaceae; genus Lathyrus; species Lathyrus oleraceus. Next base: position 406,684,108 of record NC_066585.1, read on the forward strand.
AAGCAATTTCCTTGCAAGTCACACGTCCAATTTCATTTGGTTGATGCTCAAAATTCATTTGGCATTGTTTTTGGGCCTTGTGCATGATCATGCAAGCCCATGCAATGAAGCTCCACATGCCATGCACACGGATCATTTCATCATTCCCTTGCCTTTCCCTCTATAAACAGAGACCTTATGCCATTCAAATTTCACACCTGATTCAACCTGAATTGCTGCAGAAATCAAAACTCAACCTCTTACCAAAGAAGCAATTTCATTTTTCTTAAATTTTTCAGATCTAAAATTCAACTTCATCTGGTTGAATTCTTAGATCTAATGCTTCTAAACCTTCACCATTCATCTCATTGAACTTCTGTTTTGGTAAAGCAAGCAAGGAATCGAGCTCAATTCACCAGAATTCAAGCTCACACTTCAACTGGTATTTTCTTCGAATCTCATCATTCATGGACCTATTTGCTTGGATCTAGTGTTTTCTGAAGTCCTCATTTGAGAGGCAAGCTAGTGGTAGCTTCAATTTCGTTTTTCCTTGATCTTCATTTTCCATACCTGAATCTTCCACCTCAGATTTCTCAAATTATAGGAATCTTGAGTGTGATTCAAGGTCATAGGGGTGATGTACATCACCCCAGCTTCATTTTGGTATATAGATCGTGTATTTTCATTGAAGTTTGGATCTCTGCAAATTTGGCCGGAAAATCCAAGCTCACCAGAGAAGACGGTGGCTCCGGTGGCTTCATCATTGCCAGATCAATTCCTGGCCACACGATCTTGTTTCCAGATCTAATCTGGACCGTCTCATGTTATGACTTTTCTTTGGTTTCCATGTGATTGCATTGACCGTGGATTACCATGAGCGCGCGCCTCTGGATCCTTGGATCTGCCAGCTCAATTAATGAGTTCAGATCCAAGGGCTCTCGTTTTTTCCAATTTCTAATTTTTGCTTTTATTTTCTTAAATTCCATTTTATTTCAAAAATCAATATCTCTTTCATTTTTAATCCAAAAATTATGGGACCAATTGCATTATTTCCCAAATAATTTCTAGTTTCTATTTCTGATTTTTAATATTTTTTATTTTGTCATTTGATATTCTTTTTGTGAATTTTCTCTTTTCTGGTTATTTTTAATTCATTTTAAATAGTTTTTGATATTCAAAAAATACAAAAATATTTTCCTAACCTATTTGAATGATGATGGATCTATGAAAAATATTCTCATCAATTTTTAAATTGATTTGAGATTTATTTGAGATTTTAGTTCAATTAGGTTATTTTTATTCATTTTTAATTGATTAAAAATAGTTTCTGACTTTAAAAATGCTGAAATTTTTTGTCAAACTTTGTTTGACCTTGTTGAACTTGGGATAAATTACTTGGACCTTTCAAGGTTGATTTGAAGTAATTTTGAAGTTTGACCTTTCCATTATTTTAATTCAAGTTTAATTTTAAATATTAAAAAATGCCAAAAATAGTTTATTCATTTCTTGACTCCCAATCTTCATCTCACTTCTGTTTTTGGTTGTTTGACCTTGAATTTCAATGTTATTGGTCAACATATGAGGATTGGTACATTGTATCTCATTTAATGCACTTTAATTTTGCCATTTCCATTTCTCTTATCCATTTTCTCCTTCTTCTTCTTCTACTTCTTTTCTTCTTGATCAATGAGTTGAAGGTTGATAAGTTAGCATTGGTTAGGGAGATTTAATCTTCCTTGATTCAAATCTAATTCATCTTGATCAATTGATCAAATGAATGGCTTTGCATTAAGGATAGGTTGCCTTCTAAATCATGCAAAAGGCTTAAACCAATACAAGATCAATTCTCATTTTCTTTTTTGGCATGGCAAGTTGTTGGAACTTGGTTCTCTAATCAAGACTTCTAACTTGTGTTGTTGCCTACATTATTATTGACCGGCCTCAGATAGTTGTGACTTCTACATAAGTCCAATTACGATTGCTTAACATAGCGCTAAATTTGCCTTATGGCACACTAACTACTAACACTAACTATTGACAATTAACATTTACTTTTATGCAATTTACTATTCTTGCACATATTATCCATTTGCTTTTCTCTTTGCTCACTTGAGCACATGTTTATGTTAATGCCATTTGCCTTTTGCTCACTTGAGCACATAATTGTGTATATATTATTGTGCTTGTGTTTTTGTTTTGATTGTTGTGGACCAAAATGCAAAGAAATGGACTTAGTTTCTAGGACTTCCCCTATGCAAAGAAATGGAGAATTGGACTTAGATTTTAGGACCTTCCTTATGCAAAATTGGAGTAAAAGGATCTTGATGATGAGTATGGATTAGAAGGACTAAATCTCTAAACTCACTCTTGTCCATTCTTGTTTTACTTCATGAAACTTTTGATGTGTGTGCTTTTGTGCTAGGAGCTTCCATTTGGGCTTAATTGGAGGACCATTGCCATGTTCATCCAAGTGGAAGATACAAGATACATTGAGGATCTCTTAAGAGACTTGTTTGATTGCTTATGCTTTGTGGTTGCTTATTTCAAAGGATGAGAGCTACTTGGATCATCAATATGATCTCAAGAGAGGGACTCCATTGTGGTTTTGGTTTCTTCATCCCATCTCCTTTTTCTTTACTTAGGACTTAGCCATTCTTCTTCTTCTCTCCACTCTAACCCAAGCCAAAACCTTTTGTGCAAACATTTAACCTTTGTTTTCAATATTAGAAACCTAAGCCTTATGCTTTTGATTTTCAAACTTTCTTTTCATAACACTTATTTTGAATTGAATCCTTAAGTCAACTTTGACCATTTTGTATATACTTCTAATTGGTAAATATAACCCATCCAAATGTCTTTTGTGCTTCCAATGGCCACCTTCTTAATCAAATTTTCCATAACCTTTAGCTATTAGGTTTGAGTTATCTTTGTGGTAGATGTAATACTCACTTATATCCTTAGTGATGGACAATAAGTCTTCCATCCTTATTATAGGGTTAACCCCTCACTAGCATGTTAAAGCTATCCTCACATGGTGGATATGTGGTTTGGTTGAGTTTTCTCCCTTTGATAACAAAAGACCTTAAGGCTTTTGGACCAATCAATTCACCAACTTGTTTTGAAATTTTTACCCCGAACTACGAGGTTTTGATCCTAATCTTTTTTAAGATGGTACGTAGGCAATGGGTTTATCCATCCAAACACAAAAATGTAAATAACTTGTATATTCTCTTCTCATCTCTTCAATCATGTTTGCACAAACAAATTTTCATGAAGACAACAACCTTTACAACAAGTGTGAAAAGGGCTCCCTAGGAGTACCTAGGATGTTTTGGGTGCCTAACACCTTCCCATTACATAACCAACCCCCTTACCCTGATCTCTGTTTCTTTTATTTGTTTTTGTTAAAACTATTAGGTTTTTGTTCGCTTTCTAACCATTCCTTTGGATAAATAGAAGTGCGGTGGCGACTCGACTTGTATGATTTACCTTGGATTTAGTGAATATCTCTAATGGTAACGAATACCCCGCTACAAATGTCATATAGAAACCCATGTTCCTTTGGACTTTAATCAAGCAACAAGTAATAAGCAATGAGCAATATCCAGACATCATGAAGATCAAGGCATCAAATAAAGATAGCCACATCCAAGCAAGCACTCCAATAGCTAACATTCTTCATTGTCTTCTAGTGTATCAGATGAAATATTCCTTGATCAACTCAGAACAAAGCGTCAGACAAAGTAGCAAATGACTCAATGGGAACTCAAGGTCTTGCTTCATATGAAAGTCACTGTAAAAGATAGCTCAGTCTCAAAATGTAAGCATTGACATGTCCTTTAGCACAGGGAATGTTGCCTCATTTTAAGTCCAAAGGTTTCGATCAAGTTCCAATAGTTCACATAATGTTTTTAGGGTTTTTCTTGTTATTAAATGTTTTAAGGTCCTAAGACCACAAACAAAACAAAAGCAAGCAAACAATATTTACAATCACAAGATATGACTCAAATGAGCAAAGTGAAAATGGCTTGAAACATAAATAATTTATATGAAATGTAAATGGCAATGGATGATAAACGACTGAAATTTAAATTGTATAAATTAATGACTTCAAAGTAAAGCAATATTAATAAGAGTTAGTCAAAGGTTAGTCAAATGTTAGTGTTGAGTTTTAATTTATTAAGTCATTCTTTGGAGAACACTCAATCATTCATTCATAAGTATGAATCCTTGAACCAAAACATCTTCCATGAGAAGGGCTCCAACTTGGATAATTCAACAAGTATGCCATTAACTCCCTTGAAAGGAAAAAAGGTCAAGTCTCCAGACAATGCCATGAAGAATGGGAGACTTACAATCTCACTTACTAGAATGATATGCCTTGAGGGTCAAATTTAACTCTATGTTAAGCAATCGTAATTGGACTTATGTAGAAGTCACAACTATCTGAGGTTTGGCAATAAAAATATAGGTGTTAATGCATGTTACAGATTTGGTACAAAGAACCAAACTCTTAAAGTATACCACACACTAAAAGAAAATGGGAGGGACCTATCTCAGTCATACTTGTATTGATTCATCTGACACAAGGTCATTGATGAATCAATTAGCATTTAGACATTAGAGAATTCATTGTTTAAATGAGGGAATGGGGAAGAATAGGGATGAAGATGAAGAATGAAGGGAAAATAAAAACACAAATTAATCATGAGAGGAATTTCATCTGATCAAAACCATCCATTCATTTTGGGAGATGAAATGTACACTTTATCAATCCCCTTAATCCAATGGTTTTGATCCAACAAAAGTCAAATCAACCATGACCAAGCCCCAAACAGGAAGTCAAACATCACAAGACCATAAAAATGGCTCAACGTGATTTTTAAACATTTAATCAATTAAAAATCACATTAAAAATGAATTAAAATGCATTTTAATTTGGACAAAACCTAAAATCCCTTCAAAAAACCAAATAAATTAACAAGGGATTTATCCTAGGTCAAAGAAGGTCAAAGGACCTTAGATAAAAAATTTCACAATTTTTAGAAAGTCAGAAGTATTTTTAAACAATTAAAAATATGCACAAAATTATTTAATTCATGAAAACTACCAAAATTAATCCAAAAAATATTTTTAATTCAGAATATGGAAGAGAAAAATATTTTTTTTTTTTGTGAAAGTCCCATATTTTTTTGATTAAAAATGGATTTATTATGAATTAAACAAAATAAGGCAATTAAATGAAAAATCAGAAAATACAAAAAAACAAGGGCCATAAGATCTCCCTGATTAATTGAGGGGACAAATCTGATGGCCAAGCGCGTGCTATCCATGATACACTTCACTCAAAGCATCACATGCGTGGTAATCAAAAGGAAAGGCCAAGATTAAAACATTTCAAAGGGATCTGATGGCTTGGAAGATGCCAACGCACCATCGGAGCCCTAGCTCCGGTCATCTTTTCCGATGGACCTCACCGGACAGGTCCACCATAAACCACCACAAAAATGAAAAGTAAGGACATGGTTTTAAAGGAAAAATGCTCAAGACATGGATTGTACCTCCATTTCTTCCAATTCCAAGTATATTGAAAGATACATGGATTTGAAATTTGAGGTTCATGATCTGAGTTGCTTCGATTTGACCTCAAATCATCTCAATCTCATTTACTACATTGGTAGGACATTAGGAAACCAAAAATCAATCAAAATAGTTGAGAAATGAGGGAGAATCGAAGAAGATAAGTTTCTGAAATTTCACCTTCGGGTAGCTTCAATTCAGCTTGATCTTGCTTCCAATTTGGCTTGGCTTGACTCTAGAAGCTTGCAGGAAGTGTAATGGATCAAAGAGAGGCTTGGATTCCTGGAGTTTCAATCTCAAAACAGAAGGAGATTTGAAACTCCATTTTAAGTGAAATCTTCAAGTTTATCCTTTAATGGAGGTTAGGGAGGCAATGGTTCAAAGCTTGGGCAAGCAAGGATCCTCATTCTGATCACCAAGGTCATGTATATATAGGGTATCAAGTTTCTTTTCACACACTTTCACTTTTTGCCAATTTTAGCAACTTTGCTTACATGGATGCATGGGCGTGTACAAGGCCCAATTCATGATGCCAAATGATCCAACATTCTGTGCTAATCAACCTGAAATGATATCACATGGTCATGCATTATGGAAATGAATTTTGAACATATATCTTACCAAATGAAGCCTTGTAAAGAACCCATGCGCAAGTCCTTCAAATCTTGTCGAAATGAAGTGATCCTTGGCTTTTTGGAAAGGTGACATCAAGTGGAACAACTTTAATTTATAAAACTTTTCCATTTTGAGTTTGGATCATGATGAATTTTGAGGTGGAAGTTTGAGAAATCAAACACATTTGAAAGGTTTCTAAGTACTAAGTCAAATGAGTACTTCGTCCACCTTGAATAACTTTTGCTATGAGCTTCAAATGGAAAAACTTCCTTCATCAAATTAGTAGATATTTAATCCCTATTCAATTTGGTCAAAAATTTGACCTCATTTGGATTTGGCATGAGGGATGTATGCATTTTAGAAGTTGAGAAAAATTGCTTGTTCAATGGTAATGGCCCAGACCTATAATGTTTCCTGTTGGCATATGCCCTTGCAAGTTGAATTTGTCAGTTCTCAAAGAATCAAAGCTGGAGAGGACATCTTGAAATTGACCATGAAACTTGGATGGCCTTTATCTCATAAACATTTAGCCAATTATGGTCTTTGGAAGTTGAGCTCATAACTAGGGCTCATACAAAATGACCTATAATGTTTCACCATAAAAAATGACTTTGCAAGCAATACTAGCTCTTGATGTCAACATGAAAGTTATTTTTAATGTCATAAAGAGTAACTTTTATCTTGGTATTATTTTCATATGACAAAAATTGTAGGCGATAGGGTCTAGGGAACCCCAGTTTTGACTAGTTGACTTTCTCTAGTCAACCACCTTGAACCAACTTGCAAACATGAAGTTCTATTGATCTCTTGGGCTCATGGAGGATCATATATGCATAAGATGATGTGAAATTAAGTATAACTTGATATATTTGACCAATTGTTGAAGAAACTTGTTGAGGAAGTTACAGAAGATGTCTAGATGAATTAGGGTTTCCAAGGCAAACAAGCTTCAAACTCTTGATGATTTCTTGATCCAAATGATAAATGAAGAACATATGGATCCATATATGATGTCTAGATCCAATGAAAACCCAATGAATGAGGGGTAAGGGGGATACCAAGGTTTGATCCCAAAGCCAATGCATATGATGAGATAGCATGAGGGATCTTAGGGTCAAAATTGGGGTCTTACAGCTGCCTCTATTTAAGGATATTCTAGATGAGGATGTGAAGGTTAATATCTTCATATCAACTCAGTAGAATGGGCTTAAATAACAACATCTAGAAGAAAATTTTGGTCCCTAAGAAACCTCATGATGCATATGATATGAATGTTAAAATAATCTTTGTGGGGAATAAATTGCCACAAAAGAAAAGAATTCGGAGAGACTGGAAGTCCACATGAGCATAATGCATTCCGTAAGGAAAACTCGCTGAGGAGACAGAGACTCAAGGGGATAAAAGGTTATGTGTAGGCCATGCTATGACTTGAAAACTACTAGAGACACAAGGGATTTTCCATGAAGATAAATCAATGGAAAGACTCGGTCCGGGGATAAGGAAACAAAATCTGCAGGGGATGAGATTAAATTAGAACAAAGCTGAAATACTCAAACCAAACAGGGGATGGCGATTTCACTGAGGAAATACTTGCTCAAACTCAACTAGGGAAGAACGAACTTCAACACAGGAGTAAAAGAGATGCATTATCCACTACCGGTTACTGGGTAAGAGGATAATACACTCGGATAGAGGGACATCCGTTACTGGTTAGGGTAAACATATCAAGGATGACTCGCTGAGGAAAAAGAGGCGCATTCATTACCGGTTACTGGGTAAGATCGACCTACTGGGGAGAAGAGATCAAATAGGATTTACAACTACCGGTTACTAGGAAGAAGACCAAAGAGAGAGTATTTGTCACTAGTTAAAGTGAACATATCAAGGATAAACTCAAAGGAAGAATATCTGTCATCGGTTAGGATGAACATATCAAGGATAGACCACCTGGGAAGAGAGGAAGAATATATGTTACCTGTTAGGGTAGACATATCAAGGATATACTTCCAGGGAGAAATACGAATTACAATGATCGGTTACTAGGTAGAAGACCAAAGATAGAGAATATTCGTCATCGGTTAGGATGAACATATAAAGGATTAACTCTGAGGGAAAAAAGGATTTATATATACCATTTACTGGGTAGAAGACCTCAAAGAGGAGAAAATCCGTCACCAGTTAAAGTGAACGTATCAAGGATTAACTCTCTGGGGAATAAAAGTAGGGATTACAACTACCTTTTTACTGGGTAGAAAACCAAAAAGGAAGAACATCTGTCACCAGTTAGGGTGAACATATTAAGGATAGACTTACCGGGGAAACGTGAAAACAAATCCACTGGGGAAAACAAAGGATGTAGAGTACATTTTACCGGGTATTGGGCAAAAGTAGTGTACTAAACATCAAGATGAATATTACCAATTACTGGGTAATAGATTCTCGGAGACCAAAAGATCTATCTAGGTAAAAACTAGAAAGAAACGATCAAACAAAGACTCAATCCAATAAGGACATAACTTAAGGGGAGTGGTTCCATCCAGATAATAAATTGGGGAGGGAATTGAAATAATCATCATCCACGAGGAAATAACTCAGTGGGGAGTGAGAAAGGATAAACTCTTTCTGCTTAAAGGGGCTGAAACTCTACAATTGAAGGAGGACATACACGCCAAATCTGCATAGGATAACAATATCACCAAAGAATGAACATGCGTGTATATATTTATGATTATGCTGACATAACAACACAAAGGATACAAATAACAAAGATTTGAATCATCACTACAACATTCGGCTAATCTCAACAAGATGGAAACACCAACTAGAGAAGATGCTAGGGATTAAAATAAATCATCTAGCTCAGAATAAATCAACTTTGGCTGGGGAAAGACATGGAAAACATGCTTCCAATTGATCATGGAAAACTCTGCTGGGAGAGAGCACTGCTGAAGGATGTTCAACCAAACATGCCGAGGATAGAGAAAGATCTGTTGAGGATACAAATTGTCAACACTGTGGGGAATTTTAAGTCAACACCATGTAAAATGGGAGACAACCTTGCAGGGGACAAAATCAAATACTGCTCAAAATCAAACACTATCGAAAAAGAGGGATCTTCTATCAGAAGATGGACTCCACCGGGGAATACAAGAGATAAAACTTTGAATGAGGAATCAAGAAAATTGTTGCGGATGCTGTGACTTGTTGGAACAAACCAAAGATTATCACATTCCTCAATAATCATCAAAATCTTCTTGGAAATTATGAAATAAACCAATCCCAAGGCAAATATAAACGGATCTGAGTCACACATGGGAGAAACTGCCTTGGTTATGTAACACAAACAAATGCAAATGGGGATCTGGAAAACAAATAGAGGTTCCGGATATCCAGGGTCCAACCATTAAAGTCCCAAACTGGAGGACACAAAACATGAGCACCTCAGCTGGGAAATACGTATTTGCAAAGGGGACTAATCATCAGCTCAAGTGGAGATGAGACCTATCAACTTTACCAAGGACGAGAAACCACTCAGGAGAAACTCATCAACCAATATGGGGATAAATGACGAACTGTTGGGGAGGAAAATAGTTACCAAACCAACTGCTTGGGAAAGACCAATAATGCCTCACACTTCAAGACTTACCTGTCCTTAGATTGTTGTTGACATTCCTTGCTGAAATCGATTATTCTTAAAGTGAATGCTTTTTTTATCATTTTAAGAAAAATAATTATTCATTAATTTATTTCAAAATTATCATCATAAAATTCAATTTTATTTAACAGAAGTAAATAAGAATAGAGATAATTGGATAGAAGCTCAACTTTATTTAATATAATGGTAGTCTGTGAATGGCGAGACTCCATGGATCTTTACAAAGTTTGAAAATGGTAATTTACATGGAAAGGGGCTACATTGAATACAATGATCACTACTCTCCCTACCAACTTAGAAATTCGTTGTGCTCTTGCCTTTGGTTGAGAATGACGAGTCAAAACTTAAATGACTATTCCATACTTCTTCAAAGATCAGCACCATCCTAATGCACTTACTTGCCATAACCCCTAATTTTTTGCCTAGATTTCCCCAAGGTGGGGTACTCAATCTACCAGGATAAATTTTCTGTTTTGTGTCTCTAATTTTTGCCTGGATCGCCCTTTCGGGTTTTCAATCCACCGAGACGCTCATATTTGCCTAAGTCGCCCTTTTGGGTTTTCAACTTAGCGAGTTGTTCTTTTCTTTTTAGGAGAAGTATTTCTTGACTGCATCAACATTCACAGGACGCGTGAACTCTTCACCATCCATAGTTGTAAGAATCAAAGCACCTCCTTAAAAGGCTCTTTTCACAACATACAAGCTTTCATAATTAGGAGTCTATTTGCCCCTAGAATCAGGTTTGAAAGATAGAATCTTCTTGAGCACGAGGTCACCTTCTCTGAACACACAAGGCTTAACTTTCTTATCAAAAGCTTTCTTCATTCTTTTCTTATATAACTGACCATGACACATGGCAGACAATCTTTTCTCTTCAATCAAATTCAACTGGTCATATCTAGTCAAACACCATTCAGCTTCTGTCAACTTGGCTTCCATCGAAACACGCAATGATGGGATCTCAACCTCCATGGGGAGCACAACTTCCATTCCATAAACGAGAGAGAAAGGGGTTGCCCTTGTTGAAGTGCGGATGGATGTACAGTACCAATGCAAACAAAATGGGAGCATCTCAGGCCAATCTTTATACGTCACAACCATCTTTTGGATAATCTTTTTGATGTTTTTATTCGCAGCTTCAACAACCCCATTCATCTTGGGTTTGTAGGAAGAAGAATTATGATGTGCAATCTTGAAGTCTTTGCAAAGAGCTTCCACCATATTATTGTTCAAGTTCGATCCATTATCGGTAATGATCTTACTTGGCACACCATAACGACATATGATTTGATTCTTGATAAACCTTATAACAACATGCTTGGTCACATTTGCATACGAAGCCGTTCCAACCCACTTTGTGATGTAGTAAATAGCCATCAGAATGAAACGATGTCCGTTCGAAGCTTTTGGCTCAATCATACCAGTCATATCAATTCCCCACATGGAGAAGGGCCATGGAGAGGAAATGACGTTTAACAGTGCCATAGGAACATGAATCCTATCTGCATAAATTTGACACTTGTGACATTTCGTCCCAAACTTGCAATAGTCAGATTCCATTGTCAGGCAATAGTATCCTGCTCTCAACATCTTCTTTGCCATAACATGTCCATTGGGATGAGTACTAAAAGAACCTTCATGGACTTCAGTCATCAATAGGTCTGCTTCGTGTCTATCCACGCATCTGAGCAAAACCATATCGAAGTTTCTCTTGTAAAGCACATCACCATTCGGGTAGAAGTTGCTAGCTAATCTCCTCAAAGTCTTCTTATCTTTCAAATATGCCCCAGACGGGTAAATATGACTTTGGAGGAAACATTTGATATCAAAATACCATGGCTTTTCATTTTTATTTTCTTCAATAGAAAACACATGAGGTGGCCTATCAAGACGCATCACAGTCAAACTAGGAACTTCATTCCAAAAATTTACTACAATCATAGAAGCCAACGTTGCAAGAGCATCTCCCATTTGGTTTTCATCTCGAGGGATATGATGAAACTAAGCCTTTGTAAAGAAAGTTGAAATTCTCCTCGCATAGTATCTATATGGTATCAAACCGGGTTGATTCGTCTCCCATTCACCTTTGATTCGATTCACCACCAAAGTTGAATCTCCATAGACGTCAAGATATTTGATTCTGATATCAATGGCCTCTTGAAGCCCCATAATGCAAGCTTCATACTCAGCCATATTGTTTGTACACTTTGTAACACCCCAAAATTTGCCCTCCTCATTCATGCATTCATTTAGCATTTCATATTGCATTTCATCATGTCAATCAGAATTAGATCCAAAAAAAATAAAATAATAATAATAATAAATAAATAAATAAAATATAATAGAAAAAACTTGGACTTGGACCTCTCTCATTTGAGCCCACAAAGCCATGAAAATCAGGTTATAAAAGAGGGAGATCAGACAGAAAAAGGAAGAGAAGCAAAATACTCTGAGGTTTCCTTGAAACAAAACCCTGGACAAAACCTGGAGAGGAACTGACAGAGAACTCAGAGCAACCCCCATCTCACGCAAACCCTAACATTTCAACCGGTCTCTCCCATCAGGTTTGCCTCATTCCCATAATTTTATGCTCTTAATTTGGATCATCTGAATGTATGAGGTATGATGGATGAATTTCATTATGTTTTTGCCCACGGGTTTAATTATGCATGAATGGGTGAAACATATGCCTTGAATATTTAATCACATGATTTCTGAAATGTATGCCACAGGGTTTGAGGTTTCTGAAACCATACTGTTATCCATGAAAAAAATGCTTATCGTGTTTCACTAACCCTTTTGTTGAGTTTTTGTGAGGGCTCACAGACTCTTGCAGAGATGGTTTGTGTGGTTTTCCCACTTTATTTGTGGGATACCCCCTGGAGGTTCATTCCAATTACCTGTACTGACTCACCTTTCTTTGATGGCATTAGCTTGGGAGATCCCTGGGTTTCTTACTCCTTTAATTGCTGTTACTTCGGATCTTCATCCGTGTGGTACTTTTACCTCTTTTCCGCATTTTATCGGTTTCTTAGCTGGAAGACCTCGATAGGAGGCATTTGTTTTCTTTTGTTTATTTACTCCTGAGCCCCTTGTTGGCACATTTACTTTATACATGTTTGTTTTGTATGTGTTCGTATCCCTGCAGGTAGCGCGGTTCCTTCGTCAAGGACTGCCTTTTTGCCCTTGAGCATCCCAAACCCTAAAACCCAAAGCAACACGTTAACTTCTTCTACTACAGGCGAGTAAGTCTCCAAAGATCGAGCATCTGGTAGATTGCGTAGTGACGTCGTTCGTCCAAAACCCAATCCATAACCCCGTAGTTAGCCGAACTACATTTTGCTCTGATTCTCAGGCCAAATGAGATACGTAGGCATAAGACGCGATGTCTTAGCGAGCACACATCCCCCAACCCATAGGTCAGCCGAGCGACGAAGACTCTGATTCTCATATTCAGATGAGATACGTATGCAGTGGATGCAACATCCGCGCGAGTCATTTTCATTTAACCCCCTTTTTTTAGTAAATAACACATTAGATAAACCCACACCCTTTAGACAAGAACTACAAAAGTGGATCCCGTAGAGTACTACGGATGCGTAGGGGTGCTAATACCTTCCCTTCGGATAACCGACTCCCAAACCCAAGATTTGGTTGCGAGACCCCGTCTTGTCCTTTCCTTTTTCAGGTTTACTTCGAGCGTTTCCTTTCCCTCCTTTGGGATGAATAACGCACGGTGGCGAGTCTTCTGTCTTTTTCTTTCGCCGGTTGTTTTTTCGCGCACTGTATTTTTCAGGTTGCGACAGCTGGCGACTCTGCTGGGGAGTGAAAGAAGTTGACCTCTTGCTGGTCCATCTTCCCTAAGCGAGTCCCTCCTAGCTTGTGTGATTTCTTGTTTATTGGGTGTTCATCCTTTTGTACCTTTATTTGCTTACCTGCTTGCATGCATCTGTTGTATCTGTTGGATCTGTTTGTTTGTTTGTTGGGATGGGGTGTTCTATGAGAGATAAGCCCATTACCCAGGCTTGAGTGTACACACAGGTTTTAAAGTGGATAATCATGAGGCTTGCGTGGCGTGTTGCTACATTAAGTCGTTCGTGAAGAACCACACCCAGACGAGGTTTCTTTTGGATATATTATGTCTTACGGGTGTTCCGTAACGGCAGGATGTCCCTCTAGAAATCGTCGACTCTGGTGACCATTTCCCGAGAACTCAGTCGAGGCCTCTCCTCCGAGACGTGATTATGTTAGCTCTGGTGGGCGCATTCTCGTTGCTCAATCCGAGGATCCCGAGAGTGGGAAATTGCTATTAGGATGTCCTATTGAGGGGAGTCAATGGAGGTCTTTTGTCCCGTAATAATACCAAACCTTCAGTGGTAAACGTATTATTCGCGACTGAAGGGCTGAAGCTAACGAACTTCTGTTCTTAGAACCTACCAGTGAGGGGCGGGCTAAATTCAGGAAACCTTAACCTCCAACCAACCCGGTTTTCTGGAGCAGAGTTTTGGTCTTGTATTATATTCCTCAGTGAATTTCTCTCCAAGCAGTGCAACCTGATAGATGTTCAAGCGGATCCATCAATTCTGATTGACATGCCTTTGCATTGCATAACATCATCTGCATATTTGCATCCAACATCTCATGCTTATTCATTTGTAGAGTATTCCCTTTCAAAAAGGGGGTACCTTAAAACTGAACAAGCAGTGCATCGCATACCATGCATATTAACCCTTGTCTGTTTTGCAGGTGTCACCGCAGTGTCTAATGTTTGTTCCCTGTATCAGGCAGTTATTGGTCCCAAGCAAGTCCACAGGTACCCGACAAAGGAAAATCGTCCACAGCTAGCGATGGACCAAGTACAGAAAGAGCTGGCTGATATGCGTGAAAGGATGGATCAGTTCATGACATTGATGACTTGTATGGTAGAAGGCCAGGAAAAGCTGAGGGAATTGGTTGAGCAACCGAGACCCGATCCGGAGGTGGAGATACCAAATGCTGAGGGAAACCCTGGTAACCCTGGGAACACTGATAACCCTGTGAACACTGGTAACGCGGGTAACACAAATGCTGATGGAAACCCGGTTAATGTTGGCAACACAGGGAATGTTGGAAATGGTATTGGCGGAAGGTATAATGTGAATCAAGGAATTCGAATTAACGGGCGCCCCGTTACTGAAGATTATCAGTATGATCAATTTTCTTTGCACGACGAGGCCCTCGAGACCACTCGCCGTATGGATGAGCTTGCTGAGAAGCTCAAATCTTTGGAGTCTCAAAATTCCTTAGGCTTTGATGTCACAAATCTTGGTCTGGTTCAGGGAGTAAGGATTCCTCACAAGTTCAAACCCCCTACTTTTGAGAAATACAATGGGGCTTCTTGCCCACGCACTCATCTCCAATCTTATTTGGGAAGGTTGGGAGCTCACATGGAAGATGAAAAGCTGTGGATGTACTATTTTGAAGACAGTCTAATTGGAGCTTCTCGTGAATGGTATTCTCATTTGTCTCGTACTACCATCAAGAGCTGGAAAGACTTGGCAGAGGCTTTTGTCAAGCAATATCAATACAACCTGGACATGGCTCCAAATCGGACCTTGTTGCAAGGTATGTCTCACACTGCCAAGGAAACCTTTAGAGAGTATGCTCAGCGTTGGAGACAGATTGCTGCGTCCGTCCAACCCCCTATGTCTGAAAGGGAGATGGCGGACATGTTCATGAACACTCTTCAAGGAAATTATATTGAGAGATTGGCTGCTTGCCCGTCAATCAGCTTTGCAGAAATAGTAATTACTGGAGAAAGAATCGAGAGTCTGTTGAAGATGGGCCAAATTCAAGACAATAGTGCTTCCAACTCATCAGGTCCCAAGAGACCGTTTGCTGGTAAAGGTCAGCGAAGAAAAGAAGGCGAGGCAAGCGTTGTGTATGCCGGCAGAGGCAGGGGTAGAGGACGCCCTAATTATTATCAAGATCAAGTGGCCGCAGTCACTATTCCAACACCTGTTCCTCAACCGCAATATCATCCGCAATAACAACCCAGGTACAACAATCAACAACAAGGAGGTAATTTGGGTCAGCAGAGACATTAATAACAACGTCCAAGGCAGACGGACCGGGTCATCGAGCCAATCCCAATGCCTTATTCAGTATTACTTCCCAAGCTGATTGACATGAATATGGTTACATTGAGAACTCTGGCCCCACCAATCGATCCCAATAATTTGCCTAGAGGTTATGATGTCAACGCCAGATGTGCTTTTCGCTCCAACGCACCTGGCCATACTACAGATAATTGCAAGGCTCTCTAGTTAAAGGTACAAGATTTGAGAGATGCCCAGTCTATCAATTTTTCTCCGGTGCCTAATGTTATCCAGAACCCGATGCCGGCTCACGGCGGGCAGAGGATTAATGCTGTTGATAGTGGGGAAACTTTGAATTAATGCTAAGGTGAAGACTTCGCTCTCGGTGGTTAAAGACCGACTTCTGAAAGGACATATTTTCCCGGGCTGTGGGGAAGAATGCAGAAATTGTCAAGCTGCCGAAAACGGATGTGACAGTTTGAGAAGGGGTATTCAGCAACTGATAGATGAAGGTTGTCTTCAGTTCGATCAGGCCCGTCCAGCGAAGAATGATGTATCGACGGTGACGTTTTATTTCACTCCTGAAGAAATATATATTCCCGAGAGACTCGCTCCGACAACAATATATTTCCCAGAAAGTCCAGCACCAATTTACTCTGACAACCCTCAACCGACTTTGATTGGTCCGGTCACCATCACAATACCAGGACCTGTTCCGTATGAGAAAGACAGTGTTATCCCGTGGGACTATGGGGCTGATATCTACTGCCAGGGGCAGAAAGTTAATGAAGAAGACATTGACATTGGTAGCTCCGCTGTAGACAATGTTGGAGGGGTTGGTGGCTTCACTTGCAGTGGACGCCTATTTGCACCATCAACATTACGCGCGAATACTGAAGCCGAGGCAGCTGCCAAGGCTAAAGGGAAACAGATGGCCACCGAAGAGGTTACTACTGAGGAAGATCCTCCTAAGACCGCATTCGAGAAAGAAGTGGATGAGTTTATGAGGATTATCAAGAAAAGTGACTACAAGGTAGTCGACCAGCTAAATCAGACACCCTCAAAGATCTCCATTCTCTCACTATTGTTGTGCTCTGAGGCGCACATAGCAGCCTTGTTGAAAGTACTGAATATGGCCTATGTTCCACCGGAGATAACTGTTAACCAGCTGGAGTCGGTAGTTTCCAATGTAAACGCTAGCCGGGGGCTAGGTTTCACCGATAATGACCTGACATCTGAGGGCAGGAATCACAACAAAGCCTTGCATATCACAATGGAGTGCAAAGGGGTGATGCTTTCCCATGTTTTGGTTGATACAGGCTCTTCTCTGAATGTTCTTCCAAAGAAAGCCTTAATGAAGTTGGATTGCGATGACACCATCCGGAGGCCAAGTAACTTAGTTGTGAGGGCTTTTGATGGCTCTAAGAGAGCTGTATTTGGCGAAGTTGAGTTGCCAGTTAAGATTGGACCGCAGGTGTTCAAGAGCACCTTTTATGTGATGGATATCCAGCCTGCCTACAGCTGTCTGCTAGGTCGGCCTTGGATTCATGTTGCCTGTGCTGTTACTTCTACCCTCCACCAGAAGCTCAAATATGAACTAGAAGGTCAGGTCGTCACTGTCTGTGGTGAAGAGGATATTTTTGTTAGCCACCTGTCTACATTTAAGTATGTAGAGATGGACGGCGAGATGCACGAGATGCTGTGTCAGGGCTTCGAAGCCATAAACATCAATGAGGTCGCACCCGAAACTGTCTTTTCACCTGAGTTTGAGAAGGTCGGGACTTCTATCTCTTCATACAAGCAAGTTGTCGAAGTGGTTAAAGCTGGTGATGCCCAAGGCTGGGGCAAATTTGTGGAGCCAGTCATCAAAGAAGACAAGTTTGGATTGGGGTATGCTCCGGGATCTCAGAAGAATGAAACCGGTACTCTCTCCAGCGGGGGTTTGGTTTCTCCCCACATCGTCAATGCTGCAGATGAAGACAAGGCTGACTGCCACTGTGACTTAGATAGCTGGATTCGCCCGTGTGTCCCGGGAGAAAAGTTCGACAATTGGTCGTCTGAAAAAACCGTCCGGGTTACTATACTGAAAGAGTGATTTTTATTGTTTTCCTTTATTACATGCATAATAAAGTCTTACACTTTGCCCAAGGTGTAACGGCTCATTTGTAGGGCCATCCATTTAGTTACATTTCGCAATTATTTTTATCATCAATAAAGGACAGCTTTTGCAAACAATTTTGTGTTCTCTTTCTTTCAATTTTTTTTCTACTTTTACAAAAAAAATGGCAATGTTTCTTTTTTCGTTTTTTCTTTCTTTCCAAAAAAAAATCTCTCATTCTAAGGTAAAGCATGATCCTCCATCATGCAGAGCGGACCACCCGGATCTCACTACTAACGACACTGCTATGGCCAAGTATGACTTCGACAATCCTATCTATTAAGCCGAAGAAGGGGTTGAGGAAGATTATGAATTGCCTGAAGGGTTAGCCAGATTGTTGAAACAGGAGGACCGAGCTATTACACCTTATCAGGAGGTGATTAAGACCGTCAACATCGGTACCGCAGACGACAAGAAAGAGATCAAGATCGGGGCAAGTCTACAGGCCGAGAGGAAAGACTGTTGATCATGTACTTGACTGTGTTAGAAAGGTCAATGGGTTGTGTGCTCGGTCAGCATGACGAGTCAGGTCGAAAAGAGCATGCAATATACTACCTTAGCAAAAGTTTACCGACTGTGAACAAAGATACTCATTGCTTGAGAAAACTTGCCGCGCTTTGGCATGGGCTGCTCGCTGACTAAGACAGTATATGTTGACTCACACGACTCTATTGATATCAAAAATGGATCCAGTCAAGTATATTTTTGAAAAGCCAGCACTTACCGGAAAGGTTACTAGGTGACAAATGATACTGACAGAGTATGACATCCAATACACTTCACAAAAAGCCATCAAAGGAAGTGTCTTGTCAGACTATCGTGCAGAGCAACCGATTGATGATTATCAACCTATGAGGTTTGACTTTCCTAATGAGGACATCATGTTTCTCAAATCGAAAGATTGAGGGGAACCACTCCCGGAGGAGGGGCCTGACCCTGAATCCAAATGGGTTATGATGTTTGATGGGGCGGTCCACGTCAATGGTCGCAGAGTTGGTGTAGTGTTGATCACACCGGAAGGGGGTTCATATGCCATTTGGTGCCAGAATAACTTTTCCCTGCACCAACAATGAAGCCGAATACGAAGCTTGTATCCTAAGACTTGAGGAAGCCGTCAATATACAGATTAAAACCCTGGATGTATACGGGGATTCAGCTTTGGTCATCAATCAAACCAACGGGAAATGGTATACACCTTAGCCTCATCTGGCTCCTTACAGAGACTACACGAGAAGATTGTTGACTTTCTTTTGAAGAAAACCAATTTGCTGATACTTTGCTTACCTTGTCTTCGATGATTAAGGTGCTATGCTGGGACTACGTACCCAGAATTGACGTATCTCGGTCAGAGACGAATGAAGAAAGCATTTGGTCAGAAAGTGCGCCCTCGGGGGTATCAAGTCGGCGAATTGGTACTCAAAAGATTTCTTCCTCCCAACACATATCACAGGGGCAAATGGACACCGAACTATGAGGGTCCGTACGTGGTTAAAAGGATTTTCTATGGCGGAGCTTTGATGCTAACAACCATGGATGGCGAAGGATTCCCGTCCCCTATTAACTCAGACGCAGTTAAAAAAAATACTTCGCATAAAATAGACCCGCTGGACGATAAAAAGAATAGTCCAGGCAAAAAAAGGGCATCCCGACGAACCAAAAAAAAAAAGAATAAAGAGGTTCGGGCAAAAATTAGGGATATAAAAAAGAGTACACCCGGTGAGTCGAAAACCCAAAAGGGCGGCTCAGGCAAAAATGGGTATCCCGGTGGATTGAAAACCCGAAAAGGGGGCGATCCAGGCAAAAGTTAGGGAATAAGCGAATGATTGTGATCTGAGTTCATTAGTGTTATATCACCGTTTCATTCAATCCGGCAATCTTCGAAGGTTAAAGATCGACTAATCATCCACTTCAGAAAGCAAGATGAGCAGAGCGTCTTGAGGACATACGAGCCATAGCAGAGTCGAAACTCGGTGGGACCCCGTATCCCCATTGCCATTAGGATAGTTCTCTTTTTGTAGCGATCACCTCTTTTCAGGGATCAACTTCCTGATACCCTCGCCTATTCCTGGCACAAATTTTCTCCCTAGTAAGAGTCGAATAATTCAGTTAAAGAGCCTCTTTATTTTTCATTTATCAGTTTGTTTGCAAAAATATCCGAATTTTTGATAAAACATATTGCATATGAACATAATGGTGGCTTTTGCAGATGATTTGCACAGAAAACATTTAAAATTTCTTTGAATGTGCTTAATCCCGGACGGTGAATTCAAACCAAGTAATTCCCCCGAGGCATACGTGTATTTTTGGTTGCAGGTTACAGGAACCGGATGCCAAGTCATGAATCCTCATCCCCAAGCGGTTGACAAAGTCTCTCCTCAACAGAGCATGTTCCCCAGCAGAGTTGACAGTATCCAGACTATATATCCCCAACGGAGTTGACAGTGTCAGACTGTATCTTCCTAGCAACAGCGGAGTGGTTGCATAACCAACAGATGAGAGGGTGGTGTTCCCAGTGTTCATCTCATTCCCCAGCAGATTATTTTTATCAGATTTGTTAATCCCTAGCTTGAGGGCGATTAGCAAGTTCATATCCCCAGCAAAGGTCGTTTCCTACGACATTTCCCCAGGAAGTGTTTTCCCCACAGACTCTCCTCACAGAGCCTCGCCGAACAAAGTTTCCATAGTTGATACTCCCCCCGCAAGGTCAACTTTTCAAGCAGCCAATTTATTTTTGGTGGCTCATTGGTCCCGGCAGACGGATCATTCCCCACAGAGCATTCAAGGATTGATACAGCGATCTGTTCCCTACCGGAGTTTGCTTCCCCAAGCAGATTTCTTTTTACTCCATGCATAACATTTGCATTTGCATGCATATCATATCAAGCATACACATAAGCTGATACACAGGTTCTTCCAAGCAGACTGAAGAATTACTTTACAACTAAGGTCATGAGATCCAGCCAGAGGATCAAGCGTGAGTGATCCAGCCTGAGGGTCGTTTTGAAGATTCAGCCTGAGAATCATTTTCCAGTGATCCAGCCTGAGGGTCATTTCGAAGATTCAGCCTGAGAATCGTTTTCCAGTGATCCTGCTTGAGGTTCATTTTGAAGATTCAGCCTGAGAATCGTGTTCCAGTGATCCAGCCTGAGGTTCATTTCGAAGATTCAGCCTGAGAATCGTGTTCCAGTGTTCCGGCCTGAGGTTCATTTTGAAGATTCAGCCTGAGAATCGTGTTCCAGTAACCCAGCCTAAGGCTCAATTTGAAGATTCCCCAGTGAAGTCGCCTACAAGCTTTATTTCCCCAGCAAGCCCAAGTCTAATTGAGGAGTCGTTACAACATGTTCTAGCCCGAAGAATATGTACGAAGCCCAAAAGTGGAATATTCTCGAAGCTGCATATCTAATATGAAGGTTGGGTGTAGATTTCAAAAGAGGGTCAATCAGTGCATGCCTCAGATGCGGGATCCTAATGATGGGAATTTATCATCAAAACAATCCAGATCTAGCCAGAAGATCGAAGTAGATTCAGCCAGAGAATCGAAACGAAGAAGATCTAGCCAGAAGATCGAAAATCGCAACAATTCAGATCTAGCCAGAAGATCGAAGTAGATTCAGCCAGAGAATCAAAGGAAATAGATTCAGCCAGAGAATCGAAACGAAGGAGATCTAGCCAGAAGATCGAAGAAGATCTAGCCAAAAGATCGAAATCGTATCCAGCCCGAGGATCAAAATTAATATCCAACCAGAGGACTAAATTGAGTATAGGTTCAGGCAGAGGATCGAAACTCCAGATTAAGCCAGAAGACTGATTCAGATCCAGCCAGAGAATCGGAAGAAAAATAAACAGCGCGGTGTATTTCCGCGTTTTTGTGGTTTTCTCGGAGCGTAAATTTTCGGTCTGTCTTTGGTATTCAATCACAGCTCACCCCGTTTGTCTGATAAGCTGTTCGCTTTCATCCTACTCGGGTTAGCTGATGATTGAATAGGGGCAGCTGTAACACCCCAAAATTTGCCCTCCTTATTCATGCATTCATTTAGCATTTCATATTGCATTTCATCATGTCAATCAGAATTAGATCCAAAAAAAAAATAATAATAATAATAATAAAAAAATAAATAAAATATAATAGAAAAAACTTGGACTTGGACCTCTCTCATTTGAGCCCACAAAGCCATGAAAATCAGGTTATAAAAGAGGGAGATCAGACAGAAAAAGGAAGAGAAGCAAAATACTCTGAGGTTTCCTTGAAACAAAACCCTGGACAAAACCTGGAGAGGAACCTGACAGAGAACTCAGAGCAACCCCCATCTCACACAAACCCTAACATTTCAACCGGTCTCTCCCATCAGGTTTGCCTCATTCCCATAATTTTATGCTCTTAATTTGGATCATCTGAATGTATGAGGTATGATGGATGAATTTCATTATGTTTTTGCCCACGGGTTTAATTATGCATGAATGGGTGAAACCTATGCCTTGAATGTTTAATCACATGAATGGGTGAAACCATACTGTTATCCATGAAAAAAATGCTTATCGTGTTTCACTAACCCTTTTGTTGAGTTTTTGTGAGGGCTCACAGACTCTTGCAGAGATGGTTTGCGTGGTTTTCCCACTTTATTTGTGGGATACCCCCTGGAGGTTCATTCCAATTACCTGTACTGACTCACCTTTCTTTGATGGCATTAGCTTGGGAGATCCCTGGGTTTCTTACTCCTTTAATTGTTGTTACTTCGGATCTTCATCCATGTGGTACTTTTACCTCTTTTCCGCATTTTATCGCTTTCTTAGCTGGAAGACCTCGATAGGAGGCATTTGTTTTCTTTTGTTTATTTACTTCTGAGCCCCTTGTTGGCACATTTACTTTACACATGTTTGTTTTGTATGTGTTCGTATCCCTGCAGGAAGCGCGGTTCCTTCGTCAAGGACTGCCTTTTTGCCCTTGAGCATCCCAAACCCTAAAACCCAAAGCAACACGTTAACTCCTTCTACTACAGGTGAGTAAGTCTCCAAAGGTCGAGCATCCGGTAGATTGAGTAGTGACGTCGTTCGTCCAAAACCGAATCCATAACCCCGTAGTTAGCCGAACTACGTTTTGCTCTGATTCTCAGGCCAAATGAGATACGTAGGCATAAGACGCGATGTCTTAGCGAGCACACATCCCCCCAACCCATAGGTCAGCCGAGCTACGAAGACTCTGATTCTCATATTCAGATGAGATACGTATGCAGTGGATGCGACATCCGCGCGAGTCATTTTCATTTAACCCCCTTTTTTTAGTAAATAACACATTAGATAAACCCACACCCTTTAGACAAGAACTACAAAAGTGGATCCCGTAGAGTACTACGGATGCGTAGGGGTGTTAATACCTTCCCTTCGCATAACTGACTCCCGAACCCAAGATTTGGTTGCGAGACCCCGTCTTGTCCTTTCCTTTTTCAGGTTTACTTCGAGCGTTTCCTTTCGCTCCTTTGGGATGAATAACGCACGGTGGCGACTCTTCTGTCTTTTTCTTTCGTCGGTTGTTTTTTCGCGCACTGTATTTTTCAGGTTGCGACACACTTGAAGGTCAATCTAGCTATAAACGGAAAATGAGTGTCATAAGGAGGAATAATCATTTCCCCAATGCCATTACCATATGAATTAACAGCTCTATCAAATACCATGCTCCAACGGGAACCAGGTTTTGGCCCTTCTTCGAGCAATGGTTCATCACAATCTTTCATCTTCAAGTACAAAATCTCTTCATCAGGAAAATCGTATTGTACTAACTGATAGTCTTCAATAGGTTGGTAAGCCAAATGGTTAGCCAAGACACTACCTTTAATAGATTTTTGAGATCGGTATTTAATATCATACTCATATAACAACATCTGCCAACGGGTAATCCTCCTTGTTAAAGCAGGCTTCTCAAAAATGTACTTTATTGGATCCATTTTGGATATCAACCAAGTAGTATGATTTAACATATACTGGCGCATATGCTTAGCAGCCTAAGCCAATGCGCAACATGTGTTCTCAAGCATAGAATACCGAGTCTCATAGTTAGTGAACTTCTTACTCAAGTAGTAAATTGCATCCTCTTTCTTTCCAGATTCATCTTGTTGACCAAGAACACAACCCATACTCTCTTCAAGCATAGTCAAATACATGATCAAAGGTATTCCTTCAAGATGCGGAGATAAAATCGGAGGCTCAAGCAGGTACTCTTTGATACTATCAAAAGCTTTCTGGAAATCTTTGGTCCGATCACGGGACTAATCTTTCTAAAGAAGCTTGAATATTGGCGCACATGTGGCAGTCATATGCGATATAAATATTGAGATATAGTTCAAGCGGCCGAGAAAACCTCTGACTTGCTTCTCAGTTTTGGGCGCAAACATCTTTGGTATTGCTTTGACCTTGGAAGGATCCACCTCAATACCCTTCTCAATGACAATGAAGCTCAACAACTTAAAAGAACGAACACCAAAAGTATATTTATTGGGATACAAGCGGAGTTTATATTTCCTCAAACTCTGGAACATCTTCAACAAATGCTCAACATGCTCTTCTTCATCACTTAACTTAGCAATCATATCATAAACATAAACATAAATCTATTTATGCGTCATATCATAAAAAGAATGCTCATAGCTCTCTAGTACGTTGCACCAGCATTCTTTAAACCGAAAGGCATCACTCTATAATAGAATGTTCCCCAGGGTGTAATAAATATGGTCTTCTCCATATCTTCAGGTGCTATCTTTATCTGATTATAACTGGAAAATCCATCCATAAAGAAAAGACTTTGAATTTATCTGTATTATCTACCAACATATCAATGTGTAGCGGAGTAAATCGTGTTTTGGACTAGCTTTGTTCAAATCTCTATAATCAACACACATGCAGACTTTTCCATCTTTTTTCGAAACAAGCACAATATTGGCCACCCACTATGGATATTCGCAGGTTACTAGGAAACCATCATCAATCTGTTTATGCATTTCCTCTTTGATCTTTACTGCCATATCAGGATGAGTTCTTCTCCACTTCTTCTTGACCGGCGGACATTCTGGCTTCAACGACAATCTATGCTCCACAATCTCAGAATCCAACCCAGGCATGTCTTGATAGGACCAGGAAAATACATCAGAATATTCTCGGAGAAGATCAATCAATCCCTTCTTAGCCTCTGGACAGAATTGATACCCAATCTTGACTTCCTTCACATCATCCTCAGAACCCAAGTTGACTAATTCAATCTGTTCTTCAAAAGGCTGAATGGATTTTTCCTCGTGCTCAAGTGATGGCGACTTAGTAAGTCTATGGGATCATGACTGCAAGTGCACAATCCTATCGCGTAGTCTTAAAGATTATCAAACCCACAAGGACTAATAATCGAACACATCGTTATCTAATATTACTATGTAAATCTAAGGCTGATGATCGTTCTAAGATTGGAGGGATGAAGAGAAATAACTATAACGTAAATAGAATATTAATAAAGATATTTGATAAAGGGATATCGGTATGTAACGCATCAAACTTCGGGGATTCAATAGATATTTGGTGTAATCTTATTGGTCAAAATAATCTTCAGTAGAAATTATTTATAGAAAGGACTTAGTCTCACACTCTCGTTTTATTGACTCTGACCATACTCCTAAACTAGAATGCTTGGATCTCGCGGTCTCATTTTGAATTTAAAAGTAATTTTTGAATATGAATAAAGTCTAATTAATCCTAAAGGGCTCTCGCTGTGTTTAGGATTAATGCCTAGTTTCAGCTATCTAGTTAAAATCTCAAACTCTCGTTCTTGTTGACCGTAACCTTTGTTTGTTTTATACACTCGTAGGAAAAACAGTTTGAATAAAATAAGAAACTAAAACCGAAAAAATAATTTTTATAAAAAACCAACACCAATTATTTACGAATCTCGTCATTTCGACGGTCTTTACATACTGATACCTAGGGGTTTAGCCGGACATGGATCCGATAACAGACATGGTATTCGGAAAATCAAACATACAATAAGGCATAAAAAAATAACATAACAATCAAATTAAAACCTGGATTACAAATTGAGAACTGGGACTGAATCTTGATTCTTCAAATAAAATAATGTCGGCAAGCTTTGGCAATGAGTAACGGTTACAATTGAATTCAAATGCGTAAACAATAAATAGCAATAGTCCCCAATGTGGAGAACCTATGACTTTTACAAAGTAAGAAAAAGTGACTAGGAAACTAACCAAAAAATAATCTGACTAAAATTAAGCGTGTCCTCAAAGGATAAACAACCCTCCTTTATGTATTTCCCACATCCCTATATTGTAGCAAAAAGGTGAGTGGAATCGTGGCTAATATTGTGGAGAAAAAGTAGGGATGACTGGGTTGTGGCGGTTGCCACAACCCTAGTTTTGGTCTCCGTGGCGAGCGCCACCTTTTGAGGGATGGGCGCCATAGTCTTCCTCGCTTTGTGGCGGGCGCCACCACTCCCTTTGGATCATGTGGCGAGCGCCACATATTCAAGTGATGGGCGCCACATGCCATTTGGTGTGGTGGGCGCAATATTCTCTATTTTTCTACATTTTCTTCTCTTTTTCTTTCCTTTTTGCTATTTTTCACTTTGCTTGCTTATACACCTTTTATTCGATAAATACCTCCAATAACATAAAATACTGCATAAGAATAAGTGTTAATCAAGTAAAAAGTAGTGCATATGAAGCCAAAAATACGATACGTTTTCACGTTATCAAACTCCCCCATACTTAAACCTTTGCTTGTCCTCAAGAAAATGATACGTATATGAATAAAAAGTTTAGTAATATCTTTGCAGCATAAAGTATCAAGGCTCGTAAAAGACACATTTTCATTCGAATACTCATTCTAGTCTATAAACTTTACTTTGGTTAAAAATTGCATTAACAAGTACTCACCTCCACACTAAGGGTATCATTGGAACACATAGTCGCAATATTGCAACCATAAGTCTCCCTCATATACAAACCAATCTGAATCATGTCATCATGCCTAAGCCTACCTTACTTAACCTTCTTTTTGTCCTTTTTCATTCTGGCGCAATCACATTAAGCCCGTTATCCTTTCACATTCATAGCAAGATAATCTGTTAGTGACTATGATCTCATCATTATTTCTTTCTTTCTTTTTTTCACTTTGGCTCAAATAAAAGTTAAAGATGGTTATACCGTTGGGATAAATGACCGGGTGAGGATCATCTAACTTATAGGGAACAACATTTTTCATACATTTCGTCAATCTTTTTCTCTTTTAAGCCTGAGATCGTACACTTATTTGCATCGACTCCTCGTGTAGTGTGTGCTTAGGATGGTGCTGACTGCTAGATAAACTATTTAAGGAATATTAAAGAATGCAATTTAAGGCTCTGGCATGACAAGTACTCAAATCGATCTTATACTTGGGAGATTTAAGGTGTTAAAACGATACCGATCTTGTAAAGTTTTTCCAAATATCTACAACTCAACCTCAGTTTTATTTATAGTTAGGAATTTTCAAAAGATGTATTGAATCTCTAAGTCTAGATTTTTGCAAAAAAAATTGGTATGGCTTAAGAAAATGGGAGAATCAGTAAATAAAGGAAACCACGCATAAAGACTCGACAACACACTGATATTTGACTCGACTAACACTTAACAAAAATAAAATAACAAAAGGAAATAACAATAATTTAAATCTACCTAAAAAGCGATAAATAAAAGCGGTAAAGCTTCCTCCCCCATACGTAAACCTTGCATTGTCCCTAATGTAACGACATAAGATAGGGAAGAAAGGTAGAACTTGGGTAGCCAGCTACTGGCGCCTTTTACCACGTGTACGTGCACGTCCATCGTTTCCTGGCTGGTGAGGTGGCGTATAGTCTTGTAGATCTTCCACACGCACTGTCAATGCTACCATTTAATCAATCAAACCAGACATGTTCTGTTCAGTTCTGAAAGCGTAGTTGTGCTGATCATGCTGCATTTGGCGAAGGATTTTCATAACTTTTGTTTGCTGAGCTTCCATGTTTTGGACTTGTAGGTTGCGCTAAGCGTCTAATTCGCTACGCCACAGCAGTTCAGCATATATCTCATCAAGAATGGATGGTGCCACATTTCTTCTTCTAGGTCTTTGGCTGGAGGATGTACCTGCAACATTTTCAGATGGCATGTGTGTGGTGTGCGGGCCAGTAGAAGGAGCAGCCTGCTCAAGAATGTAATCCTCATCGGTGTCCCCGCCAGCAGCTACATTCTCAGGAATGTGCGCGGGGACCTGGTAAGGTACCAAATCATTAATATAATAATAATTTTCCGGGATACGCACATCTGTGCGAGATGGATTTGGGAGGATAAAATCTTGTAAGACATTGTTTACAATTATTAGATTAAACTTACCGTCTCGCCTTCGTTTTACCAATTTCATGCTCCTCTCCATGTCAAAGTCAATTTCATGCCCCTCAAAACTATGGGTTACTGTACCTGTTATTGCCCTCCAAAATGGTTGAAAGGCGCGTTGCCAACCCTCAGTATCTGGGACCTCACTTACTACTCTGTCCCTATGGGGAAATTATAGCAGGTCCACAAGTTGGGAAAATGTAAGAGCATATTCAATATTGAACAAACGAAACTGGACAGTCCCACTGGAACAGTTTATGTTGGGTGTGGGACTAAAAATTAACGACCTTAGAAATTCTAGTGTTAATTGAGCATAGACAGAGTCCTTAAGAGATAAGAAATAATTTAAATTTAAAGTGTCTAGCATATAGTTAACACTATCTAAAATTCCTAAGGCAAATAAGCAGGTTTCATCGGCATACCTTGTTGATTCGATCTTTCTCGCACTTAGAGTCGTGTAAGTCTCTTCCTGTAATTCATTTGGCTCGCCGTTTTTGAACACTATTTCGTATTCCCTCATCTGTGCCATGATGAATTTCACACTTCTTGTGTAATGTAGTGAGAATATAGCAAGAGAGGGGAGAATTATGCTTATGAGAGGTGTGGTTTTGTGAGATTATGTTGGTGGTTTATATAGAGATGGTTGTGGTTGAGAATTGATGAGTGAAACAAATTTCATTTACGGTCTTCAATGTCGTGGTTGAAGGAAATTGAGAGTGGTTGAAGAGCTTTTATGGAGTGTCCAGCATGCAAGGGACATGGCATTGAAAAGGGATCATGTGTCATTAGTGCAACAGAATGCATGTGAACGGTAATGTGGTAATGTAGTGGTTAGCGCCACCGGGGGCTTGTGGCGGGCACCATAGTCTTCACATGGGCGCCACAGTCTGTGTGTGGCAGGCGCCATATGCAGTGTGGTTTGTTCCCATGTGTGAACCTCTTTGTTGCTTTGACCATAATTTTCATTTGAATTTTAATTTACCGGCATAAAATAATGGTTTAATAATTAGTTAGAAGAAAACCAACATAATGAATAGGTAGGAATGAGAAATAAGATATGGTAAAATGACATTAAAACGTAAAATTGAAAACTAAAAGAATGGGGTAGACATGAAAAGATGATATAATTCGTCTACTGGAATAAAAAGAAATGAAGTAATTAAATAAATTCCCAATGTGTAAAAACAACAATAAAATTCCAAACAAGAAAATAAAATAAATGCCAGTGAATCGTTAATATTCAAATAAATTAGCCATTACGGAGGCTGCTGGTAGGAAGAGCAAACGAGTATAAGTGCTGGTAAGTGTGATATAAGTTCTCTGTCACTACATCCATAAAGTCGTGGAATTCCACACGCAAGGTGCTCAACTCTCCTCTCAGATTGGCGATGTCTGTCTGAACAACTTCGATGGCAGCAGCATGATCGGTGAGAGGTGCAGCAGGTATAATTGGGGCGTGTGATTCAGCGTCAGAGAGATAAGTGTCATAGTGGTCGTAGATTTGGGGTGTCTTTGGAGGAGAAGGTTGTGCATCTAGTGGTTCATCCAAATCATAGAGCCAGTTGTTCCTACAATGTACACTCGTCCAACGGTCTGGCAGGGTAAACAGGTGTACTACTTGACAGTTAATTAGGAATTCAAACACATCAGGACCTAGGTTCCTAATGATAATGGTGTTGAAACAAAATTTGATATTCATTTGTCGTATCCCACCTAAAGGGTTGAGCCTGATAAGTGGCTATCTCAGTCTAATGGCATTTGCTATCATGGTCACTAAGCCTCCCACTAAGATTGGTCCATAATCTTCTTGTGCTATACGATGCAAATTAGCTATCATGAATGTAGTGGCATTAACAGGTCAGGCCTGTGATGCACAATACATTATAAAGAGTTCGTCTTTGGACACAAAGGTTTTGTTTTGTTCCTTTCCAAATAAGGTGTGAGCTAGGATCTTATGAAAGTAACAAACACCAGGTTATAGATGTTCTCTGAATGCATAAGGTCCGGCTTGGGATGGTCATTTCCTGTGATGCTACCTCAAAAGTGATCTAATTCAAGGTCTACAAGCATGTCTTCCTGGGTAATGGTAAAGGTATCAGGACCATTAGGGCATCCTAGGAGTTCAGCTATTTCTCTATGGGTGTAGCGGTAGTCATTATCAAACAACCTAAAGGTGACAAGGCCTTTGTTAAATCCCATACCATGGTTTGGCAGGTAAAGTATGGAACTTAGGAATTCTAAAGTCAACCTACTGTAGGAACTAAACTTTCTTTTGATAGAAAAGGTGTCCCAACCTCGTTGGTTAATTAGGAACATAACACTGTTTCTTATACCTAATTTGGTCATGGTGCGTCCATCTGGGTATATGGTTAGTGCCATTTCTCTCTGAGCTAGAGCCTTAAAACGTCTCCTTTGAGCTCTGCCTCCGAAGACTATATCCATGTAATATACTTGTTCCATTGTGATGGTCAGTAGCTAGATAAAATAAAGTAGATAACAACATTAAGTTAGTAATGGTCAATAATAAAGAAATATACCGATTTACTTTATGAGAAATAAGAAAGAAAGAAAGAATGAAAAATAAGAAGTAGTAATAATCATAAATGTAGATAATTAAATTAAATAGTTAAAGATAGAGTGTGGGTTATCTCCCACCAAGTGCTTTGTTTATTGTCGTAAGCTCGACGAAAATAGAATAGATGTTATTCTTGTGAATGAGCGGGCAGCTCTGCAAGCTTTAGATTTGTGATGAAATCATTGTTGTCAATGTTGTGGTAATGTTTCAAACGCTGGCCGTTTACTGTAAATGGTTCGCTCGTTTTTCCCTTTATCTTTATAGCTCCATTTGGAAACACATTGGTAATTTCGAAGGGACCAGACCACCTAGAACGATGTTTTCCAGGAAAGAGTCTGAGCCGGGAGTTAAACAGAAGTACTTTGTCGCCTTCCTTAAACTCTTACCTTGATATGCGATTGTCGTGCCATTTCTTAGTTCTTTCTTTATAGATCCAGGCATTCTCATACGCATCTAGTCTAAGTTTTTCTAGTTCATGGATATATAATATATTTTTTTTGGCCTGCGGCAGTATAATTGAGATTAAGGGTCTTAATGGTCCACTATGCTTTATGTTCTAATTCTACCGGCAAATGATATGATTTTCCATAGACTAGTTTAAAAGGTGTGGTTCCTATTGGGGTTTTATAAGCTATCCTATATGCCCACAGGGCTTCGTGTAATTCTGAGGACCAATTTTTCCTAGAGGTGGCAACCGTCTTTTCTAAGATTTGTTTAATTTCTCTGTTCGAGACTTCTACTTGCCCACTCGTTTGTGTGTGATAGGGTGTTGCTACGCGGTGCCGGACTCCATATTTCAGTAATAGCTTTTCAAAAATCCTTGAAATGAAATGGGAGCCACCATCACTGATGACAAGTCTCAGCACTTCGAATTTGGGAAGATTATACGCTTAAAGAGTCTAATTACCACTCGTGTGTCATTCGTTGGAGAGGCTATGGCCTCAATCCATTTTGATATGTAATCGACCGCAACAAGGATATACTTGTTACCAAAAGAAGATGGGAATGGTCCTATAAAATAGATTCCCCAAACATCGAAGACTTCTACTTCCAAAATGCCTTTAAGTGGCATTTCGTCGCGTCTAGATATGTTGTCAGTGCGTTGACACCGGTCGCAATTGATGATCACGATGTGGACATATTTTGACAGAGTGGTCCAAAAGAGGTTGGCTTGCAAGATCTTAGAGCAAGTCTTCGAGGTGCTTGCATCTCCTCCATAGGAAGCAGAATGACAGTGGGAGATTACATTTTCTACCTCATCTTCGGGGACACATCGACGGAAATGCCATTAGTGTCTCTCTTGAAAAGCATAGGCTCATCCCAATAGTAATGTTTCATATCATGGAAGAATTTTTTCTTTTATTCGTAAGCCAAGTCTGGTAGAAGCACCTGAGCTTCTAAGTAGTTGACTAAGTCAGCGTACCATGGCAGTGTGGTTTTAGTGTAAATTGCTTCCACTACCTCGTTTATTTTGGTATCCTTATGGGTTAATGCATATTTAGTTGTATTGCTTTCCAGTTGGGCTATGAGTCTTTCATACGGGAAATCGTCGTTTATATGCACTCGTTCAGGTTCAATACCTTCCATTCTTGACAAGTGATCGGCCACGACGTTTTCAGTGCCCCTCTTATCCTTGATTTCTAGGTCAAACTCTTATAATAGTAAGATCCACCTTAGGAGTCTTGGTTTGGCTTCCTTTTTGTTTAACAGGTACCTAATTGCATCATGGTCGGTATAGATAATTATCCTTGCTCCTACTAGGTAGGAACGGAATTTATCCAAAGCAAACACTACGGCTAAAAGTTCCTTTTCTGTGGTGGCGTAGTTCATCTGTGCAGGGTCTAGGGTTCTACTTGCATAGTATATTGCATGAAGTTTCTTATCCCTTCGTTGTCCTAAGACTGCGCCTACAGCATAGTCACTAGCGCCACACATGATTTCAAAGGATAATCTCCAATCGGGCAGTTGCATGATAGGTGCGGTAATAAGAGTTGTTTTCAGTTGTTCAAACGCCACTATGCATTTGTCATTAAAGATAAATTCGGCATCTTTCATCAATAAGCCAGTCAGTGGTTTGGTAATTTTTGAGAAATCTTTAATGAATCGCTAGTAGAAACCGGCGTGTCCTAAGAAGCTTCGTATTTCTCTTACGGTTGGAGACTGGAGGATTTCTATAACTTCTATTTTGGCCTTGTCGACTTCAAAACCCTTATCGGATACTATGTGTCCGAGTACGATCCCTTGTCGGACCATGAAATGGCATTTTTCCCAGTTTAGCACGAGGTTCACTTTTACGCATCTTTTTAGTACCATTTCAAGATTCGATAAACAACCTTCAAAGCTCTGTCTGCGTACAGAGAAATCGTCCATGGATACTTCCATGATGTCATCTAAAAAATCAGCGAAAACTGACATCATGCATCTTTGGAATGTTGCAGGAGCGTTACACAGTCCGAATGGCATTCGTCGATAGGCGAATATACCAGAGGTACATGTGAAGGTCGTTTTCTCTTGGTCGTCAGGATGAATAGGAATTTGGAAAAATCCCGAATAACCGTCTAAGTAGTAGAAGTGAGAATGCTTAGCCAATCGTTCAAGCATTTGATCGATAAACAATAAAGGAAAATGATCCTTCCGAGTGGCTTTGTTTAATTTTCTATAGTCAATACACATTCTACTTCCAGTAACCACTCTTTGTGCTATAGATTCTCCTTTTTCATTATTAACAACTGTGACACCTCTCTTCTTCGGTACGACATGTACTGGGCTGACCCATTGACTATCGGATATCGGGTAGATAATACCTGCTTCTAACAGCTTTTGCACTTATTTCTTTACTACATCACTCAAAATGGGATTTATCCTTAGTTGATGTTCTCTAGAGGTCTTACTGTCTTCCTCTAGCATTATGTGATGCATGCATATGGAAGGGCTTATTCCTTTTAGATCTGAGATATTGTAGCCTAAAGCAGTTGGATATTTTCTCAAAACATGTAGGAGCTTTTCGGTCTCTATCTGCCCTAAGTCTGCATTGACTATTATAGGTCACTCAAGTTCAGTGTCTAGGAATTTGTACCTTAGATTTTTGGGTAACGTCTTAAGTTCTAGGGATAGTTTCTTTGGGCAAGTCATATGATCGGGCGTTAGTGCTAGGCAATCTATTAGGCTATCATCTTGGTATTCCTCACTCCAATTTTCATCTTCAAAAGTAGGAGGCCTTGGAATTTTCAATATTTCGGAGTATGATGTTTGTTCATTATCCATTTCTCGTATACATTCGTCGATGACATCTAGTAGACAACACGTATCGTCTATAGCTGGTGCCTTTAGGAATTACGTCAAAATGAATTCGAATTTTTCCTCACCAACTTCAAAGGTTAGCTTGCCTTTCTTAACATCTATAATAGCTCCGGTTGTAGCTAGGAATGGTCTTCCTAATATGATAGGGATGTTGGAATCTTCTTTTATATCCATGATTATAAAATCAGTAGGAATATAGAATTGTCCTATGCGTATCGGAACATTTTCTAGCATACCTACGGGAAATTTAACAGAACGATCTGCATGTTGTACGAACATCCTCATAGGTCTTAGTTCTCCCATTTTGAGCCTTTCACGTATGGACAAGGACATTAAGCTAATACTGGCTCCTAAGTCGCATAGTATTTTGTCTATGACAAACTTTCTGATTACACAAGGTATGGAGAAACTACCTGGGTCTTTCATCTTATGAGACATATTGTTTTGTATTATGGCGCCACACTCAGCAGTAAGTGTAACGGTTTCGTTATCCGCTATCTTCTTCTTTTGTAGATAAGATTTCTTTGAGAAACTTAGCGTATGAGGGCATTTGAGTGATGGCTTCTGTAAAAGGTATTGTGATATTCAATTGTTTTAGAAGCTCTATGAATTTTTTAAATTGCCCTACACTTTTAGATTTAAGAAGTCTTTGAGGATAAGGGATAAGGGGTTTATACGGTGGTGGAGGCACATAAGGTTCTTCTTTCTCTACGGACTCTTCATTTTTATCTTCCTCTTGATCGTCTTCCTTCTCAAATACCTTACCAGGGTCTTGGTGCATGGATGGGTTTTGAATTCTAGGTTTGATCGGCCCGTCTACTTCTGTCCCACTTCGTAGTATAATAGCATTTGCATGACCTTTTGGGTTTGGTTGCGGCTGTCCAGGGAATGTGCCTGCAGGAGCAGTAGTAGGTGCTTGTTGTTGAGCCACTTGCGAGATTTGTGTTTCCAACATTTTGTTATGGGTGGCTAATGCGTATACCTTGTTTTCTAACTGCTTGATTTGCTCACTAGTGTGTATGTTTTGATTTAGGAAATCCTTATTTGTTTTGGCTTGGGTAGATATGAAGTTTTCCATCATTATTTCTAGGTTTGACTTCCTAGGAGCATTTTGAGTATTTGTGGCAACTTTATGATATCTCGGTGGTACAACAGGTGCTTGGTTAGGTGCATACAATGCATTATTCTTTTTGTACGAAAAATTAGGATGGTTCTTCCAACCTGGGTTATAGGTGTTTGAGTAAGGGTTTCCTTGAGCATAGTTCACCTGGTCTGTGGAGGTTCCTATCAAGATTTGACATTCTAGGGCAGCATGCCCCAAAACTTCGCATATCTCATAGTTTGGTGCTACGGCAGCCATGGTGGTTGCGGGTGTTATGGTCAAGTTGTCTATCTTTTGAGTATGAGCATCTACCTTGGTGTTGATATGGTCAAGACTTCTTAATTCGTACGTACCACCTTTCGTTGGAGGTTTCTCTATGGAGGTTCTTTCTCTTCCCCACTGATAATGATTCTGGGCCATACTTTCGATAACTTGACAAGCCTTATTATAGGGTTTATCCATCAGTGCACCACCTGTGGAGGCGTCTATTGTCAATCTTGTGTTGTACAAGAGACCGTGATGTGGACAAAGCCTCATCATGTCTTTGTATCTCTCCTAAGCTTCAAAAAGTGATTCATTATCTTTTTGTTTAAACCCATTTATTTGGGCTCTTAGCATAGGCGTCTTACTAGGTGGGAAATATCGTGCTAAGAAAACTTTCTTCAACTCGTTCCACGTAGTGACAAAGTTGGATGGTAGAGATTGGAGCCAAGCTCTAGCTCTATCTCTTAATGAGAATGGGAAAAGACGTAGTCTTATAGCTTCAAGGATGACACCACTTGCTTTCACTGTGTCTGTGTATTGCAAAAACACTGACAAATGTAGGTTCGGGTCTTCTGTGGGACTACCTGAATATTCATTTTGTTGTACGGCTGACAACAATGAAGGTTGTGAGAGAATTCTTTACCTTGAATTAATTTTTAATGATAGCAAATTATGTGATCATCATCCAAATGTTGGTTGTGCATTGCATTACATGATACATGTGTGTTTTATTATATTTTTCATCCCACTCTATTGTTGCATAACTGTACATATAGACCTACATTGATACTTCCCTCTAAATAACAATTAAAATGCATTTGGTGTCAGTATGCATCAATACATAAACCTCTGCATCGATACACACAGCATGTGATAAATCACAAAACATTTTTGTTCAGTATGCATCGATGCATACGAGTCATGCATCAATACATGAAAGGCAAAAGACTCTATGCATCGATCCACACGATCCCTGCATCGATACATGACTAATTGAAACAGTCTATGTATCAACACATACGCATCAGGCATCGATACATACTAGTGTAATAATCACATGCATCGATACACACGACTTTTGCATCGATACATGAATAATCAATTTCACCAAAATTCACATATCCTACAGTATGCATCGATGCACACTATTATGTATCAATACATAAAGCTGTTTTGTGGTATAACAGTAACTGTTTTGCAGCATATATATAAGACAGGTTATAAAAGCAGTGCATACACGAATTCATTGAGGGAAAACAATTGAACACAAGATCAAAAGCAGTGTTGGAGAGCAATTAGAAACCTGAAAGAGACTTCATCTTCTTCATCTTCTCAATCACTTTTCTTCAAGAACATTTACACATAACCATTCTTGTTCTTTGGATTAAAGAAGCATCGAGATAACGTTCAGTGGTACGATCAAGGATCTAGCTGTGGTTTGCAGTGGAACGATCGAGGATCTAGCTGAGTTGAAGATTGAAGGGGGTTTCTAGGAAAAACCTACTAGTTTGTCCTTCAAGAACTGGAGTGTTCTTGAGGTTTTGGGAGTCACGTTTGTAGAACATATTCAGCCGCAGCGTTGCGTTTGGAGATCGGAGGATTTCGCAAGCAGGTCGTGGAACCGTAAAGAGTGCCTTTCTTAATGGTGTCATAAATGAAGAAGTATATGTTTCACAACCTCCCGGTTTTGAAAATGCTGAAAATCCAGATCATGTTTACAAATTAAAACGAGCTTTGTATGGTCTTAAACAAGCCCCTCGGGTTTGGTATGAAAGGCTTAGCAAATTCCTAATTGATCATGGATATTCAAGAGGTAAAGTGGACAATACTCTCTTTATTAAACACAAAGGGAAGCACATTCTTTTAGTTCAAGTTTATGTCGACGATATCATATTTGGTTCAACTAACATACACTTGGTCGAAGAATTTTCTAAGGTTATGCAGGGTGAATTTGAGATGAGTCTAATGGGGGAGCTGAACTACTTCCTAGGACTGCAAATAAAGCAACTTGATGAGGGTACAGCAGTATGTCAAACAAAATACTGCAGAGAACTACTCAAGCGCTTTGGAATGAATGACTCAAAATCGATTGACACCCCAATGCCTACCAACGGAAATCTAGATAAGGATGAGCACGGTAAGTGTGTAGATGTCAAAAGGTTCAGAGGTATGATTGGATCTCTCTTGTATCTTTCTGCTTCTAGACCTGACATCATGTTTAGTGTTTGTATGTGTGCACGCTATCAATCAAATCCTAAGGAATCGCACCTAAAAGCGGTGAAGCGCATATTTAGATATCTTCACGGAACACCTAAATATGGGCTTTGGTATTCCAAAGGAAGTGATTGTAGCTTAGTAGGGTACTCCGATTCTGATTTTGTAGCAAAAAGCAAGTTTCTGTGGCTTTGTCAACTGCAGAGGCAGAATACGTTGCAGCCGGTAGTTGTTGCGCTCAGATTTTATGGCTGAAACAGCAAATACAAGACTTCAACATTCAACTCAAACGTATTCCTATCAAATGCGACAACACTAGTGCCATAAACCTTACTAAAAACCCTGTTTTACACTCACGCACTAAACACATAGAGATAAGACATCATTTTCTTCGTGATCATGTTGAAAAAGAAGACGTTGTCTTTGAACACGTTGATTCCAAAAATCAGCTGGCTGATATTTTCACTAAACCATTGGCAACGGAACCTTTCTTCAACATTCGTCGCGAATTGGGAATCTTAGATCTTTCTCAATTGATGTCATAAGCATGTTACCTCTTAATTATATTATGCCTCACCATGGTTGATAAGAGCTGTTTTAGATGTCAATTATCCATCACAAGAGTTCTCCAACAGAGGTAATATCAATCCTTTCTACAATTTTCTTATTGCTAAGTGATTGTGTATGTTAGAACAAATGTTCTTACTCTAGTTGATATAAAATTTGTTTGCATATACTCCTTGTCCATATTGTGTGCACATTAACAATTTGACTTCTGAATCTCTGTTGAGCATAATCATCATGACATAGTGCATAATGCATATTCATACTGCATTAAAATTCATTAAAAGCTAGTTCAGCATCAGTATGCATCGACACAAACGAAGCATGCATCGACCCATACATTCTGAAATTCAAATTTTTAAAAACTGCTTCAGGATGCATCGATGCATCCATCGCATGTATCGATACACATGCCAATTGTGAATATTTGGCATCGACGCATGACCCTCTGCATCGATACATACTGATGCTATCTGAATTAAATGCATTTCTTTCTCTCTCATGCATCGACACATCAGCCAATCATATCACTTCCTATCTCATTACTTCATATCATCTGCCCTCAAAAACCCCAAAACCAGTGGCTAACCCTAATCCTCCTCATCTTCACTCTCTCTCTAAAACCCTAAATCTCACATCACCATGCCTCCACGCACTATTCCAGCCAGAGCCAAAGGAAAAGGAAAGGGAAAGGAAACAGCCGGTACATCTCAACAACCACCAGAAGTTCCTTCAAATGCCTTAGAGCTACTTC
Source organism: Lathyrus oleraceus (assembly GCF_024323335.1). Classification (NCBI taxonomy): domain Eukaryota; kingdom Viridiplantae; phylum Streptophyta; class Magnoliopsida; order Fabales; family Fabaceae; genus Lathyrus; species Lathyrus oleraceus. The sequence continues at coordinate 406,723,342 of NC_066585.1, forward strand.
ATCCTGCTGTTGCTGCTGAATTTGAAGAGTCCTTCAAGACAAGGTTAGTCATGAAACCTCACGTCTTTGATAAAACAGATGCTATTCACCTACACCTAAATGAAGTGGTTGAACTCTTACAAGCACAAAGACTTGGGTCGTTTCTGTCCACAAAGGATGATTATCATGAGGATTTCATTCGGATCTTTTATGCTGGGTTACAAACTGGTAGAGGCTATATGTTCCGGTGTTCTATCGGAGTCAGAACATATACCTTTGAAGCCTCTGATTGGGAAACGGTATTTCAAATGCCGTCTCCGTCGATGGTTTTCAAGTGCTGGCATGACCTGCATTTTGATCCTGAATTTGACATGAAGGACTTTACAACTTCTATCCTAAAGATTGATAGACCGTTGAGTGAGGATGAACACGTCACGTCAGGTATGATCAAGCAAACTCCGCGTATTCTTCACTGGATTATCACACATATTCTGCGTCCAACAAACAACGGACACTCTCGGTTGGATAGGCCTAGCATACATCTTCTCTACATTCTTCAAAATAAGGTTCTCCTAAATTGGGCGAACTACTTTGTAAAACGTCTATTCTTTGTGCGAGACAGCTCCAAGAATGTGGCTCTAGGTTATGCCTCTCAAATAATGAAAATTCTTAAGTTTTGGAAAGTTGCAATACCTATTGTTCCTCTCCTATCTCCATCTGCTGCCCAAGAGTTTGACTCTGCCACTCTATCGCATATGGGATATCGGTGGGACAAGGACCGCAAATGCTTCTATTTCTTCGAAAGAAAATCCAAAACCAGAATTTACAACTTTGACGTGCCCTCGGAACGCATCCATGTTGCTGAAGATCAGCCTGATGAAGAAATGCAGGATGCGGCTGAAACAGATGCACCACATGCTGAGGCCAATACTGGTTGGGGTGATTGGGTGCCACGAAGGTGGTCTCCTACCAACTACGTACCTGAACCTACAGCCCCTCCATTCTCCGGTGGTACTTCAGCCTCAACACCAAATGCGGACATCACTCATATGCTTCAACAGATGGAAATTGTCAACAAAGAACGCCATGAAGAAGCACGGTACTGGCATGTTCAACAATCTGAATGGCACAACGAGCATCGGGACTGGCATGATGAGCATACACGGATGTATCAGAATCAACACGCTTGGCACCAAGACTTGGTTAAATGGCATCAGGTTTTCTACAACGAAATGTCCGGCTTTATGAACGACTGCCGTGAAAATCCTGGTATTATGGACAGCTTTAGAAGCATTGAAGTTCAGAACCGATTTAGGCAATACTCCTTCATGGGCCAAAATCCAGACACAATGCCTCCTCCTCCGCCTCCGCCAAGCTACAGAGATCCTGACAGACATGATGAGGAGTCCTGTGGTGGCAACAATCCAAATTAACCAACCATCTTTTCATCTCACTGCATTTCATTTCATATTGCTCAAGTTTTATTTTGTTGCACAATATATGGTTTAGCTTATGTAACTCTTAAACTCGTTCATATCTTTAAAATGCTTTTCTAATTCTGTTTATCTCTATTGTTATTGCCCTTATTCTTCATTCTTTGTGAATGATTCTTTACTTTGAAGCTACATTCTTTGTGATTGACAGCCTGTTATCCATTTTTTGCCATGTCCTGCTACACTATGCTACCTTGATAAATTTGTTTCTTCCTCTTTTTGATGTTGACAAAGGGGGAGAAAATGCAGATATGCACAAACTCAGGGGGAGTATCACACATCTTGCCAAGAATTTGCCATCATCAAAAAGGGGGAGTTTGTGAGAGAATTCTTTACCTTGAATTAATTTTTAATGATAGCAAATTGTGTGATCATCATCCAAATGTTGGTTGTGCATTGCATTACATGATACATGTGTGTTTTATTATATTTTTCATCCCACTCTATTGTTGCATAACTGTACATATAGACCTACATTGATACTTCCCTCTAAATAACAATTAAAATGCATTTGGTGTCAGTATGCATCAATACATAAACCTCTGCATCGATACACACAGCATGTGATAAATCACAAAACATTTTTGTTCAGTATGCATCGATGCATACGAGTCATGCATCAATACATGAAAGGCAAAAGACTCTATGCATCGATCCACACGATCCCTGCATCGATACATGACTAATTGAAACAGTCTGTGTATCAACACATACGCATCAGGCATCGATACATACTAGTGTAATAATCACATGCATCGATACACACGACTTTTGCATCGATATATGAATAATCAATTTCACCAAAATTCACATATCCTACAGTATGCATCGATGCACACTATTATGTATCAATACATAAAGCTGTTTTGTGGTATAACAGTAACTGTTTTGCAGCATATATATAAGACAAGTTATAACAGCAGTGCATACACGAATTCATTGAGGGAAAACAATTGAACACAAGATCAAAAGCAGTGTTGGAGAGCAATTAGAAACCTGAAAGAGACTTCATCTTCTTCATCTTCTCAATCACTTTTCTTCAAGAACATTTACACATAACCATTCTTGTTCTTTGGATTAAAGAAGCATCGAGATAACGTTCAGTGGTACGATCAAGGATCTAGCTGTGGTTTGCAGTGGAACGATCGAGGATCTAGCTGAGTTGAAGATTGAAGGGGGTTTCTAGGAAAAACCTACTCGTTTGTCCTTCAAGAACTGGAGTGTTCTTGAGGGTTTGGGAGTCACGTTTGCAGAACATATTCAGCCGCAGCGTTGCGTTTGGAGATCGGAGGATTTCGCAAGCAGGTCGTGGAACCGGTGAAGTGTTTGCAATTTCGTGCAGGAAAATCTTGATCGTGCTCAGATCAAGTGAAGGTTCATACAAGAAGAAGTTCTTAGAGTTTAGAATTATGTCTTTGTATCATAACCTTGTATCAACGAATTCGGCAAAAATTGATAATCAAAGTTCTCAATTTCATTTGAAATTGAGAGGGAGACGTACCCACACGCGAGGACGACGTGGGGAACTTCCTTACCAAATCTCTGCGTATCGTTTTCTTACCTTACTCCTCTTTACGTTTTAAAACTGTTTTCGTAATTTCAGTTAGTGTGTGGTGATTGTTCCTGTTGCAAGACAGCAGTGGCAAGAAAACTTTTGATCAAACTCCATTGCTGTTTATCATCGATCACATACACACCAACTGTTTGACAAAACGGTTAGCTAGATTTAATTCATTGGAAATAGAATTTAATGATAAGTGCATTCAATTAGTTAAAATTCTGGTGTGAATTGTTTCTGTCACTCTCATTAAAATCCAGCAATTAAACTTGTGTGTCCGGCTTTCTAGTAGCGGTTCAAAATAGACGGAAGTCGATTCGGGACTGATTTTTCCGCCAACTTTGAAAACTCTGATAAAATTTCAAATCCGTTAAATTTCAAAGAGGTGATCTATTCACCCCCCCTCTCGATCACTAGCCACACCGTCTAACAAAGGTTTTAGCTCGAAATTATTGGCCTCGATGGTAGGGGCAGCGATGTTGTTATGTGGTTCATCCAGCGAAGGGATTGCATAGTACATAAGAGGACGACTTTGCGGTCCTTCGACTATCTCTAGTTGAATATCTGGTTCACGAATAGGGATATTAGGATCGGGAAGATTTAGCTTGATACGATTTTCTCGTATCAAATCTCATATCCGATGTTCTAATCTTAGATAACGCTCAGGTTCGTCGAACGGTAGCTTTAACTTCTCGCCTTGAGAGCGAGTACTTGGCATACACTCGACAAATGTAGAAAGGGAAATAGAATTGTTTGCCTTAGTCTATACTGGGCAACACTGGAGTTACGATATTGACTAAATTAGTCCCCGACAACAGCGCCAAAAACATGATCGTGACTTAGTAAGTCTATGGGAATCGTGACTGCAAGTGCACAGTCCTATCGCGTAGTTTTAAAGATTATCGAACCCACAAGGACTAATAATCGAATGTATCTTTATCTAATGTTGCTATGTAAATCTAAGGCTGATGATCGTTCTAAGATTCGAGGGATGAAGAGAAATAACTATAACGTAAATAAAATATTAATAAAGATATTTGACAAAGGGATGTCAGTATGTAACCAGAATGCTTGGCTCTCGCGGTCTCATTTTAGATTTAAAAGTAATTTTTGAATATGAATAAAATATAATTAATCCTAAAATGCTCTCGTTGTGTTTGGGATTAATGCCTAATTTCAACTATCTGGTTAAAATCTCAAACTCTCGTTCTTGTTGACCGTAACCTTTGTTTGTTTTGTACTCTCGTATGAAAAACAGTTTGAATAAAATAAGAAACTAAAACCGAAAAAAATAAGTTTTATAAAAAACCAACACCAATTATTTATGAATCTCGTCGTTTCGACGGTCTTCACATATCGATACCTAGGGGTTTAGCTGGACATGGATCCGGTAACAGACATGGTATTCGGAAAATCAAACATACAATAAGGCATAAGTAAATAAGATAGTAATCAAAATAAAACCTGGATTACAAATTAAGAACTGGAACTGAATCTTGATTCTTCAAATAAAATAATGTTGGTAGGCTTTGGCAATGAGTAATCATTACAATTGAATTCAAATGCGTAAACAATAAATTGCAATAGACCCCTATGTGGAGAACCTATCACTTTTACAAAGTAAGAAAAAGTGCCTAGGAATTTAACCAAAAAATAATCTAACTAAAATTAAGCGTGTCCTCAAAGGAGAAATAACCATCCTTTATATATTTTCAACTTCCCTAGATTGTAGGAAAAAGGTGAGTGGAATCGAGGCTAATATAGTGGAGAAAAAATAGGGAAGACCTGGTTGTGGCGGTTGCCACAACCCTAGTTCTGGTCTCCGTGGCGAGCGCCACCTTTTGAGGGATGGGGGCCACAGTCTTCCTTGCTTCGTAGCGGGTGCCACCACTCCCTTTGGATCATGTGGCGGGCGCCACACATTCAAGTTATGGGTGTCACATGCCATTTGATGTGGTGGGCCCCATATTCTCTATTTTTCTCCATTTTCTTCTCTTTTTCTTTCCTTTTTGCTATTTTTCCCTTTGCTTATTTGTACACCTTTTATTCGATAGATACCTGCAATAACATAAAATACTGCGTAATAATAAGTGTTAATCAAGTAAAAATCAGTGCATATGAAGCAAAAAATACTATACATTTTCGCGTTATCATCAAGTAAACAAAATAACTCATCAGATACTTCTTCATCATCAATCTCTTCCTCATCTTCCAACACAGGGAAATCAAAGTTTGGAGATGGAGTAGGATCATTATATTCAATGGGTTTGAGAACTAACTTGCATAATGATTTGATATTTTGATTTTAGAGAAGTGGAGTGCGAACAAATATTATGCAGATGGAAGGATTATTATTATTTTATGTTTTTTGTGATTACCATTTTCAGAAAAAGCAAAAAGTAAAAATAAAACATCATAGATGTGGATGAATAAAATTGTATTTTATTGATGGTAATAATAAAAATGCCCAACAATGATCACTTCTCCTTTAGGCCTAGGAGAAGGATTTTTCTAAAAATAATAAAACCAATTACTTAGAACGGTGAATGACAGTAGGAACATCAACAACAACCCAATATATACAAGTATGGACATGCATCATAAAGTTGTCACACGCTTCGTCTTCATCACCACTATCCTTAATAATGGCATCTAAGAGTTGATCATTCTCATGAATGAACCCTCCACTGCGAAAAAACTGGTTGCATAGCTTCTTGTGGCCCTGGCTGAAATCCTAGCCCTGCCCTGTTCTTGTCCTCAATGACCTCCACAACACAGCCCTATTTATCAATGTTGCCAGCCTGAATAGATTCCTGTGCATCCTTCAAATAAGACATGGGTGCCCCAGTTTTCTTCATTTCATCAGCAACAAATAAGGCTTGGAACGGCGTTCCAACCTCCTCTTCAACATCAACATACGTGAAAGATGACAAATGGCTCACCAATAATGCCTTCTCTCCACCAAAAACGACAAGCTTTTTGTTCTTCATGAATTATAGCTTCTGGTGTAGAGTAGACGTCACAACTCCAGCTTCATGAATCCATGGCCTTCCCAGCAAGCAACTATAGGCCGGGTGGATATCCATTACCTGGAAAGTAATTTTGAAACCACTCGGACCTATCTTCACCGGAATGTACACTTCTCCAATAACAGTTTTACGAGAACCGTCAAACGCTTTAACAACCACGTCGTTGTACCTCATCGGGGCACCTTGATAGGAGAGTCTTGATAAAGTTGAGTTTGGCAACACGTTCAATGATGACCCTGTATCAACCAACACATCGGACAAAGTGTCCTCTTTGCAATTCATCGAAATATGTAGTTAGAAATTGTGATTTATGCCTTCCTCGGGAAGTTCTTCATCATAAACACTCAGATTATTACAAGAAGTGATGTTGGCAACTATGTGGTCAAACTGATCCACAGTAACATCATGTTCAACATAAGCATGTTCCAACACTCTCTGCAATGCTTCTATGTGTGTTTCAGAATTTATTAGCAATGATAACACAAATATCTTTGACGATATCTGGAGCAGCTGCTCCACATCATTGAATTCACTTCTTTTTATTAATCTTAACATTTCATCATCATCGTTAGTCTTCAATTTGTTAGATTCACCAGACTGACATATTGGAGCACTAACCGGATTCACTGCAGGAATCTCTACTTTCTTACCTACAAAAATATCTTCCACAACTTTCGGAAACATTAACACACAACCACTATGGGTCACCTTCGCAATATCTGCAATATTTACCATTGAGTCTGCAACTGGTAGAGGAACCTCTTAACCGTTCTCTATCTTAGTGGCATTATACTAGTATGGTACAACTTTATCGGATATGTAAGGGACAGGGACCGCTAACCGTATTACCAACAACAATACCGATCTATTGACATTATTGTTGTTGTTGCTATCAAACTGAATGACTACCTGCTCAGGGGTTTTGAACACTAGTACAATGGCATTCACATCATCTCCCATATCCCTCGACTGTTGAATCTGGATTATATTCTCATCCATCAACTTCTGGATATCTCTTTTGACAACCATACACCCATGAGGATTCATACTACAAATTACACAACCATCATGGTCATGTTCACAGTCACTGATTAAACACAAAGTTCTATGCATTTCTACCAGATACCTTCGGATACGTCGCACATCAAAAACTCTAAAAATTCCCTGGACAATCGTCCACCATGTTGACAGAGGAGTTACCATGAGCAGGTAACAAATTAGCTTTCACATTTGGCGCTCTGTCCTCAAAGGACACCATACCACTCTTCACAAGCTTTTGAACTTCATATTTCAACAGATAGCAATTCTCTATATCATGACTAGGGGCTCCCTAGTGAAAAGAACAACGAAGATCAGGCTTGAACCACTATGGTAGTGGCTCGAGAATTTGCGAACGGTTTCTCGGCTGAATTTGATTTTTGAGTACCAAAGACGGGTACAACTCTGCATACGTCATAGGAATAGGGTCAAAGGAGACCTACTTCCTCTCAAAATTTTGTTGATGATGGTTATTATTGTTGTAGTTAGTTCTTTGTTGCGGTTGTTGTTGATGTTGTTGTTGCTGAGTTGGAAATGATTGATTGTTGGAATTCTTGGAAAAAATTGGAATTACTGAAGAAACTTGGTGCTGATGTTGATGGGGGTGAGAAATTTTCCTAATATGAGGCCTCCTCTGCCTACCCACTGACACTGAATTATTTTCTCCCTCCTTCCTCTTAGAGAAACTTCTACCATACTTCTTGCTAGCTGACGCATCTTCTTTAGACATACGTCCTTCACGGACTCCTTTTTCTAGCCTCATCCCTATGTTTACCATTTCGATAAAATCATTAGGGTCACTTGCAATCATGCGTTCGTAGTAAAACGAACTCAGCGTCTTTAGGAAAATCTTAGTCATCTCATTCTCTTCAAGAGGCGAACTAATTTGAGCAGCTAATTCTCTCAATCATTGGGCATATTCTTTGAATGTCTCTATCAGGCTCCATATCAACGTTGTACTTATATTGCTTGACAAAGGCCTCGCCCAAGTCATTTAAAGTACGAATGCTAGCATTGTCCAGACCCATATACCATCTCAAGGCAGCTCCAGTAAAACTGTCTTGGAAATAGTGAATCAACAGCTGATCGTTATCAGTTTGAGTAGACATTTTCTTGGTATACATAACAAGATGGCTCAACGGACAGGTATTCCCTTTGTACTTTTCAAAGTTTGGGACCTTGAATTTCACCAGAATTTTGACATTAGGAACCAAGCAGAGTTCATCAGCACTCTTTCTAAACAAGTCTTTCCCTCTCAGAGTTTTCAATTCTTTGCATAGATCGAGGAGTTGATCTTTCATTTCATCCATCTTCTCATACACATTTGGACCTTCAAACGGCTCAGAGTGGTATATAGTCTCCTCGTCACGAGGAAGAGTATGAACAATGGGAGGAGGCACTAACAGGACCGGGCTAGATGTTGACACAAAAGTAAAAGTGGGCGTGTCACACCCCAATTTTGACCCTGAATCGCCAAAATTATACATACATCATAGGTTTTGCATCTCCGTATATCATAACATGCATTTCATGTCGCATAATTCTTAGAATGTCAGTCGAAATAAATTTTCGGATCTACAAGCAAACCGGTTGAATCATTTTTCAAATGTATGTCAAATCAGGAGGCGAAAAATTTCCAAACCAAGCTTGCAGACGTCAGTTTATTAATATAAGTTTTGCGTAGTTTAACCTAGTGTGCTTGATTTATTTTTTGACTAATTTTCGGTCACATTTTGACTCGTATGAGCGTTTTAACCATACGTTTTTTTAATTCAAAATCTGATCAAAACCTGTATATTTCTGAGAGGTTTATTTCATACTGATTATTTTGGTGTATTTCGTCTAATTTTCGAGCATTTTACACCCTACTTTTATTCATTTTGAGTCATTTTTCCCCAGTAAAAATAATTAATATATTTGTCTATACTTTTATTTTTAATTACTTAAAACAATTTATTTTTTGTTTTAGTTTAATTATTATAAATTCCTTTTACAATAAATAACCAATAAGTGAACCCCTTTTTCATAAAAAGAAATTGTTTCTATAGATATGGAAAAAGCAGATATTGCAGGCACACACGGACAAAAAATGAAGGGATCCCAATGTCTCTATTTCGATGGCATCAAGTCGTTACCTTTTTACTTTGATGCATTTTAGGAAATTTTTACAAACATGCTCGTTGAACCAAATGGCATATAGGCTCTCATTTTTGCTTAGGTTGAAGAGAAAAAAAGAAAGTTGAAATGAGATAGTTGATACAGTAGATTTTGTTTTATTCATTGAACGCTCCATCCATGATTCTCAACCAAGAAACCACTTTCTCCATGCTAGAAAAACAGTGTCACTTTCATCACCTTATCACACTTAAAATTCCATGACAACAAAGTTCCACAATATTTTCATAACAACCACCAACCAAATCTTTCAAACTCACTATCGAAACACTTTCTCACAACAAATACAACCTTACAAACACCTCTCTCACATAAGACTTTTCACCATACAAACTACAACTCATTTTACTCACTTAGAAAAACTCCTCCATCATCTTCAACCTTTAAACACTCAACTATATTCACAAACCACAACAACTAAAACAACATCACAACAAAATCTAATGAAAAGTGAAAACATAAACTGAATCAGAAGAAAACCTCCACTACTTCCACGCCTCCGCACACAGTAGCAACGTGTCACCATCAAAACCAAACTTCTTTCACACATCGCCACCGCATCCACGATTTCCCTCCGCCGCTTTTCAATGATGCACCATCTTCGTTGTTGAGGTAATGTCGACGCCGTCACGATTTTATTTTTGTTTTCCTTTATAACTTGTTTTATTAAAATAAGATTTATATTTGTTGTGTTTATTTATTTATTTTGAGAGAGAGAGGTTTATGATAAGAGGAAACACGATTTGGTTTGAATGGTATAGTTTTTGTTTTTGTTCGAGCTGAAAGAATGCATGAGTTTGGAAGAGAAAACTTTTCTCTCTTTGTTGTTAACATGAGGCCAAGAATAAGATGAATTGTTATTTTTTTTTGTTTTTCTATGGTATGCCACATGTCTTCGTATTATTGGTTGTTGTGAAATTTGAATTTTTGCTCTCTTTCTCCAAATGTGGCCATTGTCCCTATTACAACCATATTCTAATTTCTTTAATTCAAATTTAATTTATTTTCCATATCTTTTTTTAACTATCTTTTTATCCTTTTGTTTAAGATTAGTTTTTGGTCTTGGCCCATTTAGAGTCTATTTTTTTTTGCACCCCTTTGTTTCTATTTGCTTGATTTTATTTATTTCTTATATGTGCTTTTGTTTTAGTTAATTATTTAACTTAGTAATTCACTTAGTTAGTTAATTAATTATTTGTGTTAATTATTTGACTATTGTATTTATATATGTTTAGTTGTTTAATTAATATATCTCTATCCATGTTCATGTTGCACATGTAAATAATCACATTCAAATTCACTAACTTTTCGATTCAAATTTCACTAACTTTCCATAGTTTTAACATTCAATTTCATTTTCTAATCACCTTCAAATTCAATTTCAAAAACCATTTCAAAATTAACCTCTAACTATTTTACAATTCTTTTTCAACCATTTCACAAATCAAGCGCAATATTAAAATCCTTTTTTAAAAATAAACTTGAAAGAAGAGGACTGTTAGAATCTAGAATTCTAGCAGAACCTTGGAATATTTGTTCCCGAGGTACGAATCTTGGGATAACCATTCATTCTTTTCTTTAAATACTTTAAAATATTTTCAAAAACCATGTCTCAAATTATTTACACAAATCAAACCTTGATCAAACATCGAGGGATTTTTCTTAAAATCAAACATAATATCAAAACTCTTTTTCTAAATAAACACGAAAGAAGAGGACTGTTGGAATCTAGCATTCCAGTAGAACCCTCGAACGAGTTTGGTCCTGAGGCACACATCTTGGGATAGTCATTCATTCTTTTCTTTCACTCTCAAAACATTTAAATCAACTTGGACAAAATAAGGAATGTTGGGATCAAGCATTCTGGCGCAACTCTTTGAACAATTACTTCTTATCAAGTATTCGTTGTCCATCAAACAATTTTAATTAATTTGAATGAAAGTGGACCATTGGAATCTAGCATTCTGGAGGAACCCCAATTGATTGATCCTGGGACTTAGGTCTCGTTCTCATCAAACATTTGTTATTCTATAAAATTTCCAATGCATCAAACTTCTTTTTTTTTCGTCGTGAATCTTAAAACCTTTTCATAAAAGAAAGACATATTGTCTTAAGGTGATGTAAAGCAATGCTTCGTCCATAATTATTGAGTTGAGATAAGTGACGTTTTTCCGAATGTTGATTTGTAAATCCATTGGATGTGTGGTATACGTCCGCTCCTCATCTATTTTGGGTAAAACAATGTTTTTCATCGATTAATACAATATAGTTTTCGCTAAAATCGACCAACAAACAAAATTTTAATACCCAGAACTACGTAAGCCTTGAATTCTCTATTGCACCTGAAGATACGTAGGAGCAGGATTGTGAAATCTTGTCAGGCCCGTTAATAAAAAATTTAGGTTTAGTTCCTCTCTGCCCCCTAATAATAAAAACCTTTTTGGGCCATCTCTCATTAACAAAATTCAAAAATATTTCTCTTCTCTCTCTTTTCCTATCCAAAATGAGTAGAAGATTAGAAACTAACATAAGCAAAAATTTATTCGAAACTAACTAAACGGTTCCCGTTGAGTACAACGGACATGAGGGGTCCTAATACCTTCCCCTTGCATAACCGACTCCCGAACCCAGATATTGGTTGCAATGACCATATCTTATCCTTTCCTTTAGGGGTTTTATCGATATTTTTCCTTTCCCTCTTTGGGAATAAATAAAGTTCGTTGGCGACTCTGTTCAGTCCATCCCGCGAGCGTGCGATTGCGCTTCTCTAGGTCATGTTCTCATTTTTCGAGGTGCAACAAATGGCGACTCTGCTGAGGAGAGGAACATTCCTAAGTGATTCAACCCTAGTTTAGTTAGGTTTTCATATGTGTGTTAGTTTTGTTTGTTTCTTTATTCTTCTTTGTTATATGTTTTCTTTATATCTTCTTTATCGCATTTTTGTATTTGTATATATATTCGTATGTGGGCTTTGGGATTTTTAATATCATGAATAAAGCTTTACACCCGAGGTTTGGAAAAGGAAGAGAGAACACATAAGTTAGAATTGGAAGTTGTGTAGTGTTAGTCCCCAAGGGTCACTCCTTGCGTGTCTAGCATGAAGACTCCCCTAGAGTAGACCTGTTTGTAGATCTCGTTATAAGACAGCTAGCCTGTCGCATGACATTGATTCATGAAGGGTCCATGACTCTAGGAGCCCCTCTTAGAACCAGTTTCCACTTTGGTGGTTGTGTAATGTTGGACTCCAAGGGCCTCTCCTTTTTGCACACAACATGAAAACCCCGCTCAGAAGAGACCTTTCGTCACTCTAGTCATAAAGTGGCTAGCATGTTGCATGACGTTGATACAATTATGGTCCATGACTCTGGGAACCTTATCCAAAAACGTAGAAACTATCCCGTGAGTGGGTTTATGGGTAGAAAGCCTAGAACTATCTTTTAAGGAGCCTACATGTTAGGTTGTTCAAAGATACACATGTTATCCCAGACCTAACTACCTACATTGCATTTTATTTGCATACCAGAACACAAAAAAATGCATTGCATCCATTCATATACCATTGCATCTGCATTCGTCATCATGCATTGCATATCACTTTCCAAAATACCAAAAAAACTCATCCATCCTTTGTCCATGATCAACAAAGTGATTTTCGACACGCGTTTAGAACAAAGAACCATGTATCAGGAGATGATGAATGAGCTAAAGAAAAGGCAAGAAGCAATGAAGGAGGAACTCAATCTTTTGAAAAGCCAAATGGGTTGGGTCTTGGAAACCCTGCAAGCCTTGTTGAGAAAAGAGGGTCATCATGTATACACTGCTGCAACAGAGGGAGCTACTGCTCCACATCCATCTAGTTTTACCTCAAGTCACGGGCAATTCCATTTGGAAGCTCCTCATTTACAAACATATGGCCCTCCCTCAAAATGTCATCATCAACATCCTCTGCCTATACCTCCTCAAAATCACCGAAGTCAGGTTCAGAACAAAAATCAGAATCAGAACAAGGGGAATAAAGATCACAACAACCAAATTCCAGTGCCATATAGCAAGATCTACCCGCAACTGATCCATAATGCTTTGGTGACTCCTCGAGCTCTCACACCTACGTCACCATATCTGCCATGGTACAATCCAAATGCAACATGTTAATTCCATAAAGGGGCGGTGGGACATGACCTGGATTATTCCTTAGCATTGAAAGCCTTGGTACGAGAATTGATTAACAAAAAGAGCTTAGTCTTTGAAGAAGATCACCTGGAGGTCAAGTGCGAATACCACACTGGAATAATGGGGCACTCCATCGAGGAATGCCAGAGTTTTAAGTTCAAGTTGCAAAGATTAATTGACATAAGGTCACCAACACTCAAGAAGGAAAGCTCAGGTACATACATCTTGATTTCTGAGCCAAGTAGAGAGAAAGGCAAAGGACCCTTGAAACCCCTCAAGGTTTTGTACCACAAGGAAGAGGTCGGGGATGTGGCTAATGAGATATCATCGTTTCCTGGTAAGAGCATTGAGATATCGCCTTGGATTTCCAAAGTCATGACCCATACCAACGAATGAAAAGGAGAAGTGAGTAGTGGATCCAAGAGGGTTGCGTTCAACGAAGAGATTGAAGGAAAGTAATTTGAAGATCATCGTGCCAATGTCAAAAAGCATGTTGATCCCAACCTTCAAGTGGCTGAAAATGAGCAGTTAGCAATGCCCAAAGTGCCATACCAGCAAACACTACCTTTTGTTCTTTATTACAAACAATCCTGGTTTGCTCCTCATCTAAATCAACAAGCCCAAGGCACGAGATATCGAAATCAACGTAAAAATCAGCTTAGGCCCCAAACTAACTTGGAAAGAAGAAATGTTCCTCGTCATCCAATCGTATTGATATATAGCCAACTTCTGCAGCCTCTGATTCAAAACTCGTTGGTGGTTCCCAAGTCTCTTAAGCCGGTTCCATAACCTCACCCACTCGGGTATGACCCAAATGTGCAATGTGGATATCACGCCGGATCAGAAGGACATTCAACCGAAGACTGCAACGCTTTCAAAGCCAAAGTACAACAGTTGATTGACAACGGGTACATAGCCTTTCAAGAAGGAAGCTTCGTGGTAAACGTTAACCCATTGGCCAGATAAGTGTGAAGATCTCAAGGGGTGTCCCCCTAAGTTAATGGATCAATTTTGAAGAAGTCCTTCCCTAAAGCTGACAATCATTTGGTTGTTTCAACATTTCTTTTGTAGTTTCCTCGCATGTTGATTGTTAACTGCTTTTAAGCATTGTTGTTTTCTTTGAATTGGTAAGATTAATGAAATGTTTATGCATCTTTTGAATTAATCCATTCGTATTCACTCGTTTTTCATTTATGTTAAAAATAAAAATACTCCTCTCATTCACTTTTGTTTATCAAACCGTTATATTAACAAAGATTGGAAGGAGGATGATGAAAACGAAACACCTGAAATTGTTATGGTATGCTTTTGAATAAAACCTTACCGATGATGTAAGGCATTGTTTCAAATCCCTAAACACTGAAGAGATAAGGAGTTAATCCATAGTCAACCACTTTGAGCCTAGAAGTTGGTGTTTATTTCGGATCTAAAACTCTTAATCTTAACCTGGGGCAGGGTAGTTATGTTCAGATAGTTTGAATGTGCATTCAATTTTCAAGAGGATTCGTCCATCTCTACACATCGTCCAAAGAAGTTTAACCACTTGTTATTCTTCACACACATCTTGAAGTGTCATAGAAACTGAGAAAATAAAAATTTTGTAGTAGTTCTTCTTCATCTACCAATAACATGGTAGTCACAATTTTTCAAAAAAGAAAGAAGAAAAAGCCCGCTAAGTCAAACACCGCAAAAAAATGACTTAGGAAAAAATCAAGGCATTCCGGTGGACCAAAGGCTTCAAAGAAGCGGTCCAGGAAAAAATAGGGATAAAGAAAAACAAAAAAAAGAGGTCCTCAAATTCTCAACAAAACAAAGAAAAATAAGGTGTCTTCCATTTCAAGAAAATCTCATCTTGAATCCTCATTTTCACCTTCACACCCTCTTGGAAGTTGAATGCGTGTGTCAATTAACTGAACGTAGGAACTGGAGATCATCAAGAAGAAGGGGTGAGTTAAAATTAAATTTGAGCTTTATATCCTTTTGTTTAAAAAAACCGTAAACCATACCACATTACAACCCTTAAAAGACCTAATTGAGGCAAGGTTTATTCTGAAAGCATACTACAACAAGGTTGTGTTAACCTGACTCCAAACAATTTTTGTTAATCATTTGATCACACCAACCTGCATACTGTGAATGACTAGATCACCATTATATTCTTATAAATGACTTGTTCACTGTATTTCACCCGTTCATATTAATAAATTTTGGTTTCAAATTTTTGCATAAGCACTGCATTAAAATTACCATTTTTGAATGAACAATCTTATTTGCAAGTCAACACTTAGCATTAAAGAAGTTCCAATAATATACAATTGAGGAACTTGATAAAGTGAAAGAAGTCTAGTTAGGGGAAATCACTATGATTATCAGTCAATCGGAGCCAATCACCCCAAGGTTTAGTTAGACAAGAGTAATTTGCTTCAAGACTCGGATTGGGGCAAGCCATTTCGAAATCTCATTGAGTCCGACTATCCAAGGACAGTTAATCAGAAGTCTACCATTCTAGGTTTTGATTAACCAGTGTCAAATCACTACGATATTCAAACATTGGGGCAAGCCATCTCAAGATCGTCTCATGTCAAGCTGTTTCAAACTCACTTTCAAGGTGAATATTGTCAAAGACCCAACAGACTAGGGCAAGATGAGCCACAGAGGGGGAGAACCTCTTTCTTCATGCTTTCAAATTACTCAAACAAATTTTTCCATATGCCAGCAACTATTAAGTTTAAGACGAGTGCTCGAAAATTATGCTAGCATGGTTCATTAATCCTTCAAAAGGATCCCATTGGCTAATTTATGGCTGTCAAGCTTGATGGAATTCTCCTTTGACAACATTTATCACAAAATATTTGGTTGAGTTCTCGGTGTAGAGGAATCATGACCTCTATAAGAAAGCCTTTACAAATTCCCAGTCCACTCAAGTGTTAACATTTTCATATCATGATCATTCATATATCATGCATAAAAACAAATTCAAATCATGCATAACCGAAATGTACTTCGTGCTCATTTTGAATTGACCCAAGTCTTATTGTTGATCCTATATCCTTTGACCTCTAATTCTAGTTTGTCTTTGGTGCCTTTAAACCATTATCCAGTTTTCGCAGTCATTTTCAAGTCAAACTCAGTTGGCACCTATCAAAAAAACTTTGTCCATGAGGTTCATTTCCTTTTTGGATTATCCAATGAATTTCTAGATTACTCCTTTGTTTATTGATCTATTTCCATAACTTGTATGATGTATTTCTGGATGTTTCCCCACTTATCTGATGTATTCTCGAATATGCCTTTCTTGTATTCTAATGTATTTCCGTAATGTTACTTGATGTATTCTCGAATATGCCTGTCTTGTATTCTGATGTATTTCCAGAATTTTATCTGATGAATTCTCGAATATGTCTATCTGGTATTCTGATGTATTTCCAAAATTTCCCCGATGTATTACCGGATGTGTCTGTAATATGAAGTATTTCCAGATATTCCTTGTAATTCTGATGCATTTCCATAACCCATTTTGTGTTATCTAAGGTATTTCCAAATATTCTGTCATCGTTCTGACGTATTTCCTTAATTTGTTTCTTCTACCCGATGTATTACCAGATGTGTCTGTCTCTCTGATGTATTTACATATTAAGTGTTTTTTCTTATGTATTTCCAGAATTTCCTTGATGTGTTACCGAATGTGTCTATTATATGATTTATTTCTAGATATAATTCTGATGCATTTCCAGAATTCATTTCTTTTAACTCTCCGATGAATTCTCGGACATGTCTTTTTTGTTCTGACGCACTTCTAGAAACCATATTCCATTCCCTAACATTATTTCAAGGCTCATTGGTGTCTCCTAAAATTCAGCTACCACTAGCATTATTCCAAGCTCAGTTGTTAGTAGAACTTATTTTAAACCCAATTGTCGTTGGCGTCACTGTCACTCCGTTTATAAATACAATCATAATCGGTATCTAAAGTTTGGTTGTCACCAACATCATTTCAAGTCCAGTCGTTGCTGGCAAACTCCGTTGTAGCCAATAATTGTTTTACTAATGCCTTTGGTCAAGTCCATATGTATTTGGTACCATCCGTTAAAAGTTGGTTGTAATCCATTGCTTGCGGTCAAAATCCAATAGTTGTTGGTAAAATCCGTTAAAAGTTGGTTGTAATCCATTGCTTTCGGTCAAAGTCCAATTGTTGTTGGCAAAATCCATTAAAAGTTGTTTGTAATCCATTGCTTATGGTGAAAGTTCAATTATTGTTGACAACTATCCGTTAAAAGCTGGTTGTAATCCATTGCTTACGGTCAAAGTCCAATTGTTGTTGGCACGTACAGAGAGTTTGATTACCCTGTCATTCCTGATGGTTCCGTGAATGTCATGAGTGACTCTTCATTTTACGGAATTCCCAGAAGCTTGGATATTATTCTTGTTGAAAAAACTCCAATGATGTTTGTTTTGATTGATTTCTTCATAAAGAGTCGTCATAGTTTGTTTTGTATGGATGACTTTCTAATGAGAAAGCTCCAATGTTTGGTGTGGATGACTTTCTAATGAGAAAGCTCCAATGTTTTTTATGGATGATCTTCTAATGAGAAGACTCCAATGTTTTTTTATGGATGACTTTCTAATGAGAAAACTCCAATGTTTTATGTGGATGATCTTCTAATGAGAAGATTCCAATTTATTCTTGTCTTGGATAATTTCCCTATTAGGAATCTCCAAAATATCTGATTGGATGAATTTCTTATGAGAAATCTTCAGAAGTGACAAATATACTCAAAAGTGTCGTCAAGTCATGTCTGAACCTGTTGACAAAACTCTTTTTTTTCCTAAGTGTTGGCAGGTCAGGTATGAACCTGCGAGTGAAACTTTCTTTGAATATCCCAATGTTGAGGTCATGTATGACCCTATTGGAATTTTACTTGATTTTCTAGTATTGTCAAGTCATGTCTGAACCTAATGTTGAAACACTTTTAATTTTCCAATGTTGTCAGGTCATGTATGAGCCTGTTGATGGAACTTTCTTTGTATGTTTTCCAGTATTGTCAGGTCATGTTTGAACCTATTGATGGAACCTTTTGATATCCTCCAACATTGTCAGGTAATGTTTGAACCTGTTATTGAAACTCTTTGAATATTTCAAATGGTCATGTCATTCTACAACTCTATTTTTTCTATAAACCTAAAGTTTCTAACTAGAACTCACCTAGTAGAAGAAGAAGATGAAGTTGGTGATGATGAAGATGAGATGATGGTTCTTCCATGGCTTCCTTCTTCTTCTTCTCCCATGAATTTTCTTCTTCTCCTCTTCTTTCTCTCTTCTTTCTTCTTTCCTTCTCTTTATTTTCCTTGTCCTTTCTGATACCTCTCACTCTCTCTTACCTACTTCTTCTTACCTCTTTTCCTTTCTCTTTCTTTCTACACCACACAATTATATATATAATATATATATAATATCAAGTAGTAATAAAATATCTCAATTGATATTTTATCTTCCAGTACCAATTGACCAATTATTAATGTTACCAAAAATGTCCTCTCTTGTACTTATTAATATTGGTTTGTCTCTCTTATTAATAATTAATCCCTTCAGAGTTCACTGTTTACTCTATTGGTCCCAACTGACAACATTTAGAGCACATAGGAGCTCCAATTGTTACAAATGACAAAAGATATAGTACACAGGAATTCAATTGGTCTCAACTGATAACTAATTGAGCATTTAAGGGAATATGGGATATTACATTCTCCCCCCCTTAAATTGAAATTCGCCCCCAAATTTCCTTCACTCAACAAACCAGCAAACCTTGCATCAACGTCTTAGACTAACACTTGACCTCTTATCGATATCAAGTCTCAGACATACTCATTCTTCTAACTTGTCTTTGCTATCAAATTTCCTTCTTTCATGAACTCTCGAAACTTCTTGATTTCCATCACAATCTCATTCTGATATTGGATTAACATTTAGACTTTCTCCCACTTGATTTATCCGGTAAACCGCTCAACATCAGTGGGTCACTTTCTTCCTAGAAACCACGACTTCCCTTCCTTGTACTAAGTTACAAAACATAATTACAACATCTTATCTGGACTTGGTTAATCAATACTCATTAATTCTTCATAAGAAGATTTATTAATTCCCTGACCACAAACAATATTGACTACTCTTTTCTTATTATGCCTTCAACAAATGCGACGACCTTGTAATCCATTATTGATAATCTCATAAACTTCACTTGATCTGATAATGTATGCTACAAGCCCGTACTCCTACTGCTTCACTTTTCTCGTACTACTCCAACGAGATAGAACCATTAGCACGACATTGTCTTACTCTCATTCTTTTGAGTAACTATCCCCTTGATCCCCATAGACTTGATTGATCTCTTTCTTTCGTCACCTTCCATTGTGGTACTCTGATTCCAACAGTGGGACACCTGGGATTCCTAGGCACTACTATTTAGATAACAATCCACAAAGAAACACACTTACCCTCCAGAGTGCCTACCATCTAAAATGTTACTAGGACCTTGCCGACTTCCATTAGTAGAATAACTTCCTTGATGACTCGCTAAAGTTCAGAATAAGACCAACACTCATCAAAATATAGGTATCCAGGAGTTACATTGTTACAACCATAAAAACATAAAGTTAAAATATCAATTGAGATATTTTATTACTACTTGATATTATATATATATTATATATATAATTGTGTGGTGTAGAAAGAAAGAGAAAGGAAAAGAGGTAAGAGAGAGTGAGAGGTATCAGAAAGGAAAAGGAAAAGAAAGAGAAGGAAAGAAGAAAGAAGAGAGAAGGAGGAAGAAGAGGAGAAGAAGAAAACTCATGGGAGAAGAAGAAGGAAGCCATGGAAGCACCATCATCTCATCTTCATCATCACCAACTTCATCTTCTTCTTCTACTAGGTGATATCAATTAAGAACTATGTGCAATATATGTTGGTGTAAGCCCTAGAGGCCAATACTTTTTGGTACTTGTATCGAATTATTTATTAATAATAAAAGGCATTTTCTTTATTATGGTTGATTAATAAAGTCCCTGGAATAGATAGTCCGTTTAATGTATTAAGTGTGACTTAATCATGAGAACACATTAAACATAAGGACACTATTCTTAAAGTATCCGTAGTCGAGCTTTAGTGTGAAGTGGGATAACATTAAAGCATTAAGACTATTATGTTTGTAGACTGATGATCACATCTCATGGATCATGGATTTAGAGTTATCAAGTCTTAAACATAGGTATGAATATTAGGAGTAATATTGATACCGGATTGACCCGCTATGAGAATACTATATAGAAAGTTATGCAAAGTGTCATAAGTTATTCTCATGGTGATAATGGTGTATACCACTCTTCGACCTGAAACCACTATGGACCCTAGATGTAGAGTCGAGTGCTTTATTATTGATCCAACGTTGTCCGTAACTGGATAACCATAAAGACAGTTGATGGGTACTCCACGAAGCATGCTGAGGGACATGAGTGACCTAGATGGAATTTGCCCATCCTGCATAACAGGATAAATGTCTATGGGCCCAATATTGAACTGGACAAGGATGACACGGTCTATGCCTTGTGTTCAATATAGACATAAGGGCAAAAGGGTAATTGTACACATAATTATTATCACAGGAGGTTTTGTCAGATCACATGACATTTTCTTGTCTTGGGTAGCAGTGATGTGTTGCTAGATACCGCTCACTGTTTATTATGTTAAATGCGCGATTTAATATAATTGCCAACATCACGAAAACCTATAGGGTCACACACAAAGGACGGATTGATGAGAGATAGAGTAACTAAGGAATACCGTAAGGTACGGTGCCCTTAAGTGAATTATAGAACATCGTAAGGTACGGTGTACTTGAGTAGAATGCGAAATATGGTAAGGTACCATGGGCTTAAGTGATTTTGGGCATATTATAAGATATGGGCCAAAATACACTTAAGTGGGCTTTTTAGCTTGAAGCCCACACAAGTGGTTCTATAAATAGAACCCTTGTGCAGAAGCATTCATTGCGGTTGCATTATTTTCGTTTTCTCTCTCTCTCTCACTCAAAGCCTTCATTCGTACCAGCTAGCACTGAGATTGAAGGAATCCGTTCGTGTGGACTGAGTAGAGACGTTGTCATCTTCCAACGTTCGTGATCGCTTCGTGGATCTGCATTAAAGGTTTTGATCGTCACAAGAGATCTTCAATCGTCACAAGAGGTAAATATTCTATCACTGATCATGACCATTCGTAAGGATCTCTAAAGGAGAAAATTTTAATTTCCGCTGCGTTTTGGACCGCAATTCTCCTTCAATATCTTCATTGTACACAACTCCACAGCGGAAGATCATAATGAACAACAACCCTTGAAACATCCATAAACAGCTTCTCATAGATCCAACCTGTAAAGAATTACCTGAAAAATAACAACAATGATGGGATAAGATAATAATCTCAGTGAGTTCTCCTATCCTATGGGTCCACTCGGCTCTACAGGTTTTCTAATCAATATTCAGCTCATAACCAACTCAAGTCAACAAGGGAACGAAGACTTGAACGATGGGGAAACTATCTCGCAATTGTATGGCAACATGCATCTGAGTTCTCATAACTCAACCACGATCATTATTCTGATCACGACGCATCAATTCTCGAACGGACTTACGTCTAAGCCAGGCCAAGTTCATGCATGCTCGTATGATTCGACTTTCACGGTGGATATCGGGTCCTCTATGTGGCTTAATCCCGAGTTCAAGCGATCGTCACCCGTATCGGACTCTAACCCACATAGGTGTCCACCTTTCCCCCATGTTCGCCATGGTTGGGGCTCAAACCCAATTGAGGCTCGAATCATTGGTCCGACATCCCAATGCTTACTCATCTAAGCATACCATAAGAGATGTGTACCACCACAGAAAAACACACATTCTGAATACATGATCGGTTCCACAAATCATTGGTTCCACGAACCATAACAAATTCATCAATCATAGGTGACTTCATTCACCATAATACAAAAATAATAACATGGCATGTTCCATACAATGTGCCTCATTCTCAATCATGGCAACAATTCATCCACGACCTCACATAAGCGTCGTATGAATGAATACCGTATTCTCATACATATCACACAGGTTCCATAACCTAGATTATCTTTCTAAGTTATTAATCATGTTATCCTCCTAGGTTTCCTCACTCACCTTTGGTAAGGTTTTTAATCATGTTACTTCACCTTCCACATAACAATAATGTTTAATTTTCATCATGATAAAATTCATGGCATTTATAAATCACATAATATTTTATAACATGGAACAATAATAATAGTTCTTTACGTTATCTTTCTAACGCATCCGTCCGTATCCAAAACGGAGTTATACCACTCAATTAATTCATTAATTTATCTTAATCAAGATTTAGATTAATATTTATTCATTGCATAAGCATTCAACAACAACATCTCTAGCCTAGTGGTAAAGCTTGTACAATTCAAGCGAGGTCCCGGGTTTGAACCCCCTTGGTGACATATTCTCTACAGAATAGCAAGAACATATTCATCTTATAGCATGGATATTCATGATTTATCTAACATTCTACAACCCTAATTTTTTTAGAAACCTAAAGTTTCTAACTAGAACTCACCTAGTAGAAGAAGAAGATGAAGTTGGTGATGATGAAGATGAGATGATGGTGCTTCCATGGATTCCCTCTTCTTCTTCTCCCATGAGTTTTCTTCTTCTCCTCTTCTTCCTCTTTCTCTCTTCTTTCTTCTTTCCTTCTCTTTCTTTTCCTTTTCCTTTCTGATACCTCTCACTCTCTCTTACCTCTTTTCCTTTCTCTTTCTTTCTACACCACACAATTATATATATAATATATATATAATATCAAGTAGTAATAAAATATCTCAATTGATATTTTATCTTCCAATACCAATTGGCCAATTATTAATGTTACCAAAAATGTTCTCTCTTGTACTTATTAATATTGGTTTGTCTCTCTTATTAATAATTAATCCCTTCAGAGTTCATTGTTTACTCTATTGGTCCCAACTGACAACATTTATAGCACATAGGAGCTCCAATTGTTACAAATGACAAAAGATATAGTACACGGGAATTCAATTGGTCTCAACTGACAACTAATTGAGCATTTAAGGGAATATGGGATATTACATTCTCCCCCCCCCCCCTTAAATTGAAATTCGCCCCCGAATTTCCTTCACTCAACAAACCAGCAAGCCTTGCATCAACGTCTTAGACCAACACTTGACCTCTTATCGATATCAAGTCTCTGACATACTCATTCTTCTAACTTGTCTTTGCTATCAAATTTCCTTCTTTCATGAACTCTCAAAACTTCTTGATTTCCATCAAAATCTCATTCTGATATTGGATTAACATTTAGACTTTCTCCCACTTGATTTATTCGGTAAACCGCTCAACATCAGTGGGTCACTTTCTTCCTAGAAACCACGACTTCCCTTCCTTGTACTAAGTTACAAAACATAATTACAACATCTTATCTGGACTTGGTTAATCAATACTCATTAATTCTTCATAAGAAGATTTATTGATTCCCTGACCACAAACAATATTGACTACTCTTTTTTTATTATGCCTTCAACAAATGCGACAACCTTGTAATCCATAATTGATAATCTCATAAACTTCGCTTGATCTGATAATGTATGCACAATCATCAACTACACAAACTCTTATAATTGATCTTTGGGTAACTCAACATTCCATTACAGTTGCTCACTAACACTAAACCTCTGACTAGCTATCTTGAACCCGATCTCCCTTCAAAGATTGGATATATTTGGTTTATCTTCTAACCTCCATTTGGTCCATACATGTTTCACTTGGAGCAGACAACCATGTCCTCGAGTCTCTCCTTAGACTTCACCACTACCTTAGGCTCCCAACAAAACTGGACGTCCTTATCCCTCAAGTCCTTAACCACTTGCAAGATACAATTCCAAATATATATATTCCATGAAGTACTCTCGTTCTTCCAAAATATTTTAGTGGCCTTAGAAACTGAAACACTGATACACTACCTCACTTCCAAACCTTATGACATATGCGTAACATAACCATCCCTTCTCCTTTACCATACGGAATTACTCACAATACTATTCCACATTAGTGAGTATATCTTACTCCACTAGCAATTCACACCTCTCTCAAAGCTCTGACAATTCATCCAACAGAGATCCTGAACTTCTCAACCCTGTTAACACCGTAGAATCGCTTGACTGATACACTACTCTTCAATTCCATAATACCCAAATCACAACTCCTCTGAAACTTCAACTGAGCCATCTAGGTCTCCTTACTTTCTAACTCTCGGCTTGAGCCTACTCTCAAAGCACAAGTTCCACCCACACTTCGGAGTCCTCGTGGTCGTTCAACCATGATCCTACCTACCATGCACATAGCATTAGGTTGATCAGGCCCAATACTACATACAATGATATTAAGAATCATGTTGGCTAAACACACATATGAGGCAGGAATAGATTTACTTATGATGTTTCATGGCTAGGTCGAGAATCGACCTGCTCTGATACCAACTGTAACAACCCATATAATATATATCTAGAATAATATCATACAAGTGTTAAATTTTGGTATTGTCACAACATAAGTGCCTAATGGAATCAATATATATACATGTCCAAACTAAAACATCAATGGAACATGTTATACAATAATGCCTAAACAATAAAATCTAAGAACTATGTGCAATATCTTCATTGCACACAACTCCACAGCGGAAGATCATAATGAACAGCAACCCTTGAAACATCCATAAACAGCTTCTCATAGATCCAACCTATAAAGAATTACCTGAAAAATAACAACAATGATGGGATGAGATAATAATCTCAGTGAGTTCTCTTATCCTATGGGTCCACTCGGCTCTACAGGGTTTCTAATCAATATTCAGCTCATAACCAACTCAAGTCAACAAGGGAACGAAGACTTGAGCGATGGGGAAACTATCTCGCAATTGCATGGCAATATGCATCTGAGTTCTCATAACTCAACCACGATCATTATTCAGATCACGACGCATCAATTCCCGAATGGACTTACGTCTAAGCCAGGCCCAGTTCATGCATGCTCGTATGATTCGACTTTCACGGTGGATACCGGGTCCTCTATGAGGATTAATCCCCAGTTCAAGCGATCGTCACCCGTATGGGACTCTAACCCACCTAGGGTATCTTTCACCGTATGGGACTCTAACCCACATAGGTGTCCACCTTTCCCCCATGTTCGCCATGGTTGGGGCTCAAACCCAATTGAGGCTCGAATCATTGGTCCCACATCCCAATGCTTACTCATCTAAGCATACCACAAGAGATGTGTACCACCACAGAAAAACACACATTTTGAATACATGATCGGTTCGACAAATCATTGGTTCCACGAACCATAACAAATTCATCAATCATAGGTGACTTCATTCACCATAATACACAAATAATAACATGGCATGTTCCATAATCGTAGGTGACTTCATTCACCATGATACACAAATAATAACATGGCATGTTCCATAAAATGCGTCTCATTCTCAATCATGGCAACAATTCGTCCACGACCTCACATAAGCGTCGTATGAATGAATACCGTATTCTCATACATACCACACAGGTTCCATAACCTAGATTATCTTTCTAAGTTGTTATACATGTTATCCTCCTAGGTTTCCTCACTCACCTTTGGTAAGGTTTTTAATCATGTTACTTCACCTTCCACATAACAATAATGTTTAATTTTCATCATGATAAAATTCATGGCATTTATAAATCACATAATATTTTATAACATGGAACAATAATAATAGTTCTTTACGTTATCTTTCTAACGCATCCGTCTGTATCCAAAACGGAGTTATACCACTCAATTAATTCATTAATTTATCTTAATCAAGATTTAGATTAATATTTATTCATTGCATAAGCATTCAACAACAACATCTCTAGCCTAGTGGTAAGGCTTGTACAATTCAAAGGAGGTCCCGGGTTTGAACCCCCTTTGTGACATATTCTCTACAGAATAGCAAGAACATATTCATCTTATAGCATGGATATTCATGATTTATCTAACATTCTACAACCCTAATTTTTCTAGAAACCTAAAGTTTCTAACTAGAACTCACCTAGTAGAAGAAGAAGATGAAGTTGGTGATGATGAAGATGAGATGATGGTGCTTCCATGGCTTCCTTATTCTTCTTCTCGCATGAGTTTTCTTCTTCTCCTCTTCTTCCTCTTTCTCTCTTCTTTCTTCTTTCCTTCTCTTTCTTTTCCTTTTCCTTTCTGATACCTCTCACTCTCTCTTACCTCTTTTCCTTTCTCTTTCTTTCTACACCACACAATTATATATATATAATATATATATAATATCAAGTAGTAATAAAATATCTCAATTGATATTTTATCTTCCAGTACCAATTGACCAATTATTAATGTTACCAAAAATGTTCTCTCTTGTACTTATTAATATTGGTTTGTCTCTCTTATTAATAATTAATCCCTTCAGAGTTCACTGTTTACTCTATTGGTCCCAACTGACAGCATTTAGAGCACATAGGAGCTCCAATTGTTACAAATGACAAAAGATATAGTACACAGGAATTCAATTGGTCTCAACTAACAACTAATTGAGCATTTAAGGGAATATGGGATATTACATTCTCCCCCCCTTAAATTGAAATTCGCCCCCAAATTTCCTTCACTCAACAAACCAGCAAACCTTGCATCAACGTCTTAGACCAACACTTGACCTCTTATCGATATCAAGTCTCTGACATACTCATTCTTCTAACTTGTCTTTGCTATCAAATTTCCTTCTTTCATGAACTCTCGAAACTTCTTGATTTCCATCACAATCTCATTCTGATATTGGATTAACATTTAGACTTTCTCCCACATGATTTATCCGGTAAACCGCTCAACATCAGTGGGTCACTTTCTTCCTAGAAACCACGACTTCCCTTCCTTGTACTAAGTTACAAAACATAATTACAACATCTTATCTGGACTTGGTTAATCAATACTCATTAATTCTTCATAAGAAGATTTATTGATTCCCTGACCACAAACAATATTGACTACTCTTTTTTTATTATGCCTTCAACAAATGCGACAACCTTGTAATCCATTATTGATAATCTCATAAACTTCACTTGATCTGATAATGTATGCTACAAGCCCGTACTCCTACTGCTTCACTTTTGTCGTACTACTCCAATGAGATAGAACCATTAGCACGAGATTGTCTTACTCTCATTCTTTTGAGTAACTATCCCCATGATCCCCATAGACTTGATTGATCTCTTTTTTTCGTCATTTTCCATTGTGGTACTCTGATTCCAACAATGGGACACTTGGGATTCCTAGGCACTACTATTTAGATAACAATCCATAGAGAAACACACTACCCTCCAGAGTTCCTACCGTCCAAAATGTTACTAGGACCTTGCTGACTTCCATTAGTAGAATAACTTCCATGATGACTCGCTAAAGTTCAGAATAAGACCAACACTCATCAGAAGATAGGTATCCAGGAGTTACATTGTTACAACCTTAAAAACATAAAACATTCAAATCCATCATGTGTTCGATGTAGCTAAACCAAATTAGTTTGACAACATCCGATTCTGGTTACTATATTCCATATCAAATCCTCTCATAGGGTTTTTATTCATCCAATTTTTCTCCCGACACATGATCTCGAACCAAAACAACGTAACACCATTAAGGAACTTTAAATCATCAACAAAACACCATTTCTAAGGAACTTAAGCAATCTAGAACTTAACTATAAGTATCCATACACCACATAGAGTCACACAAAATACTTCACACATATCTAGAGATGAAATCACTTGGTATCCAAAATCATTCATCTCAATTGTCCTGTCCCATCTTCCATAATCTTAGCTCATGCCCTTAGTAACATACAGTCTGAGTTACATGTTTAACTTTAAGAATCAAATTCTCGTTCCATCTTGGAAGTAAAACTTCACAAATCCTTCCAATAGTCTAGAGCATCATTGTACACATCCATTACCACTCTCAGGGAGTCTACATCTAAGGCTATTAATCCAAATGAATTAATCAATTTCATACCATGACCAACCACTTCACACCTTATCAATATGTACCATATACCTAACTAATCTCTTCCAGATCACCACTTAGTAGGTCTCTTCCAAGTCCGTTCCGTATGGTTATTCATAATCATAATAGTGGTACTTCCCAGACTTACTTAAACTGAGCATGGTTCACCAGGTTGGTTTTCCCACACGTCTGACTTCTATGATGTCTCTACAGATGACCAACTACGCACTACACCTTCAGAAATCCCAATTTCAAAACTACCAATCTGACTTGTGTGACTTGCAACTCCATCCTCAATTTGTACATCCACAACGATACACTTATGACAATTAAGACACCCTTAGCTCCAACACGGTGTGAATGTTTATACTCCGGGATCAACCAACCAAACACTCCTCAAGAAGATAAATAACAACCAGACTTCCAATAAGCCAATATTACTCTTGCAATCGAAATAAAATGAACTTAAGGTGAACCTTATCATTGCCACACACTTATGATTGGATTTTTCTTCTAAACCAATACCTATTACACCCTTCATCATACTGGGGTTACTTGTCTAGATGACTTGCTACGGAAAATCATCATTGTCTCCCAATAAGCTCTTGCAATATAACATATTCCATATCCTACACTTAGTCCACATGCTCCATATTGGTTTATCTTTCATTGTCTATCATCAACTCAACTTCTTAGAATACAAGACTCACTACTCAACAAAATGTATGTTACTTCGCATCCATCTCAAGACAAGGAATCCATTACACTTACTTGTGACCATAATGCTGCTATCACATACTTCTCTTAATACCAAGGTTTAACTTCCTCTATTCAACTACATACTCTAGAAATCCTCAATGTGAACAATCATCAACTACACGCCCATAACTTCATCTTAATGAATCTTAATGGTCCCATTGTACCTTTATCTAAAATGTACCCCATTACAACAATTGTATTGCAAAATCCACACTACTTCCACACTCGGTGTTCACTTGTCTCCCTATGGTAATTCTCTCAGTTCCAATTACAAAACCATTCTACCAGATTTCCTTAAATCCAACTTATTTTCTCTTCTCCTCAACCAGGTCTCATATAACCAAAACTCACTGGAGCTTCCATTACTATATAATGTGCGTTATCTGTTTCCAACACAAACTCTTATAATTGATCTTTGGGTAACTCAACATTCCATTACAGTTTCTCACTAACACTAAACCTCTGACTAGCTATCTTGAACCCGATCTCCCTTCAAAGATTGGATATATTTGGTTTATCTTATAACCTCCATTTGGTCCATACATGTTTCACTTGGAGCAGACAACCATGTCCTCGAGTCTCTCCTTAGACTTCACCACTACCTTAGGCTCCCAACAAAACTGGACGTCCTTATCCCTCAAGTCCTTAACCACTTGCGAGATACAATTCCAAATATATATATTCCATGAAGTACTCTCGTTCTTCCAAAATATTTTAGTGGCCTTAGAAACTGAAACACTGATACACTACCTCACTTCCAAACCTTATGACATATGCGTAACATAACCATCCCTTCTCCTTTACCATACGGAATTACTCACAATACTATTCCACATTACTGAGTATATCTTACTCCACTAGCAATTCACTCCTCTCTCAAAGCTCTGACAATTCATCCAACAGAGATCCTCAACTTCTCAACCCTGTTAACACCGTAGAATCGCTTGACTGATACACTACTCTTCAATTCCATAATACCCAAATCACAACTCCTCTGAAACTTCAACTGAGCCATCTAGGTCTCCTTACTTTCTAACTCTCGGCTTGAGCCTACTCTCAAAGCACAAGTTCCACCCACACTTCGGAGTCCTCGTGGTCGTTCAACCGTGATCCTACCTACCATGGACATAGCATTAGGTTGATCAGGCCCAATACTACATACAATGATATTAAGAATCATGTTGGCTAAACACACATATGAGGCAGGAATAGATTTACTTATGATGTTTCATGGCTAGGTCGAGAATCGACCTACTCTGATACCAACTGTAACAACCCGTATAATATATATCTAGAATAATATCATACAAGTGTTAAATTTTGGTATTGTCACAACATAAGTGCCTAATGGCATCAATATATATACATGTCCAAACTAAAACATCAATGGAACATGTTATACAATAATGCCTAAACAATAAAATCTAAGAACTATGTGCAATATCTTCATTGCACACAACTCCACAGCGGAAGATCATAATGAACAGCAACCCTTGAAACATCCATAAACAGCTTCTCATAGATCCAACCTGTAAAGAATTACCTGAAAAATGACAACAATGATGGGATGAGATAATAATCTCAGTGAGTTCTCCTATCCTATAGGTCCACTCGGCTCTACAGGGTTTCTAATCAATATTCAGCTCATAACCAACTCAAGTCAACAAGGGAACGAAGACTTGAATGATGGGGAAACTATCTCGCAATTGTATGGCAACATGCATCCGAGTTCCCATAACTCAACCACGATCATTATTCAGATCACGACGCATCAATTCCCGAACGGACTTACGTCTAAGCCAGGCCCGTTTCATGCATGCTCGTATGATTCGACTTTCAGGGTGGATACCGGGTCCTCTATGAGGCTTAATCCCCAGTTCAAGCGATCGTCACCCGTATGTGTAACACCCCGATAATAATATGATAATTATTTAAATTAAGTTAATAATATATTTATTAATTTAATTAGATAATTGGATTATTATTATTATTATTATTTTGGAATTATTAAATTATTATTATTATTAGGATAATAATATAAAGTGGAAAATATATAAGTGTGAAATAAGGAAAAAGAGTCTCATTTGGAAAAGAAAGTTTTCACGTGAAACAGAGAAGCGATTGAGAAAGTGGAGAAAGGGCAAAGAGGCAGAGCAAGAGGAAGAAGATTGGAGAAGAGAAAAGCTTGGAGATTAGAGATTCGCCGGATTAACTCAGGTAAGGGGGGTTTATCGTCGTTTAATGGGTATTATGGGTTAGCATGTAATGGGTAGTGATAAACCGTTGAATTGACCCTAATTGGGATTTGAAATGCTGAGAAATTGTGATGAATAAGTTGTGTGAAAACTGTAATTTGAATCGATAATGGTGTGTGTCGTAAATTGCTGGACGTGTAGCTTTTTACGGAATTGGAATCGGAGGTCCGGAAGTCCTCCAACGGCGGAAAATGCGGAGAATTCTGCATTCTGCTTTGTGTTAGCGCAGGAACAGCTTCTGTCTTGCGTTAACCGGTTAACCCAGGGTGTTAACCGGTTAACACTGTGTTGTGTTGTGTAAAAACTGCTGTTTTGCTTGCGTTAACCGGTTAACCCAGGGCGTTAACCGGTTAACACTGTTGTGATTGCTGAGATATTGCTGTTTGTGCTGCGTTAACCGGTTAACCCAGGGCGTTAACCGGTTAACACTGTTAAGTTTTGGGCAGGAAGCGTGTTTTTGCTGCGTTAACCGGTTAACCCAGGGCGTTAACCGGTTAACACTGTTGCAGAGTGGAAAAATTGTTAATTTGAATGTTGTGTGCCTAATTGATGGTTGCCTATATCGGTGTGTGATATAGTAGGGATCATTTCCCGCTGTTTTGAGAAGTATAGGTATTAGTAGGGTGTGCTAATACTGTGTTTAATTATTTGACATGATATGATGTGTTGATACATGTGTTGATAATGTATGATGGTATGCATAATGTTGTGAATGTGTATGTTATGCATATGTTGCGAATGGACTGTTTTATGGCTTAGAGAGTGAGCATCGGTCCATTGTGGATTATTGTTGTGATGTTGCATTGCTAGGTGATTAGCGTGCATAATGTGGCCTTTATGGTGGTAGCTAATTCCCATGGTGAGGAATTAGTGATGTTAGTCATTTGGACTGTTTTTGATGTTGCATGCTAGGTGAATTAGCGTGCATAGCATGGCCCTTGGGGTGGTAGCTAATTCCCATGGTGAGGAATTAGTGATGTGAGTCACTAGGTCTCAAATGAGTGGGACTAGTGAGCTTGGTAGCCGTATCTGGATTTGATCGGTGAAGTTGAACTATATGTTCACGAATAGTCGGTACCGCATGCATGGAGTCTCATTGCATAATATATGTGTAGTGTATAATATGAATGGATGTATTCCAATGTTATACGTGTGTTGTATTGGCGTTGAGCATGAGTATGAATTGTGTTGATATTGAGTATGATATTTGAGTTGATGTGCCGTTACTGAATGTGTGATGTGATTAGGGTGATTCATGTGTTAAAATTACTTAACATGACATTATATTCTATAATGCTTATTATATCGATTGAGGAACTCACCCTTACAACTATTTTTCAGGTAACGAGCAGTGATTGAGTAGAAGTTAATGCTTGGAGTCTAGTGTAGTCTCCTTAGTGGGTCATGCTCTGATAGATGTAACATCGGGAGGGAACATTTTAATTGTGTTGTTGATGTTTGTTGAACCAGTTTACATGTAGTATGTTACATGTTTTGAATGATCGATTTGATCTCTATCCGCTGCGTATTGTGCAATACTTTATGTTTTGAGTTAAATAATGAGCATGACTAAATAGTATGACGAATGGTGCGAAAAGTTGTGTGACACCCTTAATTGCATGATTACTCTGATTTATATGTTGTTATTTTAATTAAATATTTGGGGTATTTTAGAAGGGTGTTACAGTATGGGACTCTAACCCACCTAGGGTATCTTTCACCGTATGGGACTCTAACCCACATAGGTGTCCACCTTTCCCCCATGTTCGCCATGGTTGGGGCTCAAACCCAATTAAGGCTCGAATTATTGGTCCCACATCCCAATGCTTACTCATCTAAGCATACCACAAGAGATGTGTACCACCACAGAAAAACACACATTCTAAATACATGATCGGTTCCACAAATCATTGGTTCCACGAACCATAACAAATTCATCAATCATAGGTGACTTCATTCACCATAATACACAAATAATAACATGGCATGTTCCATAATCATAGGTGACTTCATTCACCATGATACACAAATAATAACATGGCATGTTCCATACAATGCGTCTCATTCTCAATCATGGCAACAATTCGTCCACGACCTCACATAAGCGTCGTATGAATGAATACCGTATTCTCATACATATCACACAGGTTCCATAACCTAGATTATCTTTCTAAGTTATTAATCATGTTATCCTCCTAGGTTTCCTCACTCACCTTTGGTAAGGTTTTTAATCATGTTACTTCACCTTCCACATAACAATAATGTTTAATTTTCATCATGATAAAATTCATGGCATTTATAAATCACATAATATTTTATAACATGGAACAATAATAATAGTTCTTTACGTTATCTTTCTAACGCATCCGTCCGTATCCAAAACGGAGTAATACCACTCAATTAATTCATTAATTTATCTTAATCAAGATTTAGATTAATATTTATTCATTGCATAAGCATTCAACAACATCATCTCTAGCCTAGTGGTAAGGCTTGTACAATTCAAAGGAGGTCCCAGGTTTGAACCCCCTTGGTGACATATTCTCTACAGAATAGCAAGAACATATTCATCTTATAGCATGGATATTCATGATTTATCTAACATTCTACAACCCTAATTTTTCTAGAAACCTAAAGTTTCTAACTAGAACTCACCTAGTAGAAGAAGAAGATGAAGTTGGTGATGATGAAGATGAGATGATGGTGCTTCCATGGCTTCCTTATTCTTCTTCTCGCATGAGTTTTCTTCTTCTCCTCTTCTTCCTCTTTCTCTCTTCTTTCTTCTTTCCTTCTCTTTCTTTTCCTTTTCCTTTCTGATACCTCTCACTCTCTCTTACCTCTTTTCCTTTCTCTTTCTTTCTACACCACACAATTATATATATAATATATATATAATATCAAGTAGTAATAAAATATCTCAATTGATATTTTATCTTCCAATACCAATTGACCAATTATTAATGTTACCAAAAATGTCCTCTCTTGTACTTATTAATATTGGTTTGTCTCTCTTATTAATAATTAATCCCTTCAGAGTTCACTATTTACTCTATTGGTCCCAACTGACAACATTTAGAGCACATAGGAGCTCCAATTGTTACAAATGACAAAAGATATAGTACACAGTAATTCAATTGGTCTCAACTGACAACTAATTGAGCATTTAAGGGAATATGGGATATTACATTCTCCCCCCCTTAAATTGAAATTCACCCCCGAATTTCCTTCACTCAACAAACCAGCAAACCTTGCATCAACGTCTTAGACCAACACTTGACCTCTTATCGATATCAAGTCTCTGACATACTCATTCTTCTAACTTGTCTTTGCTATCAAATTTCCTTCTTTCATGAACTCTCGAAACTTCTTGATTTCCATCACAATCTCATTATGATATTGGATTAACATTTAGACTTTCTCCCACTTGATTTATCCGGTAAACCGCTCAACATCAGTGGGTCACTTTCTTCCTAGAAACCACGACTTCCTTTCCTTGTACTAAGTTACAAAACATAATTACAACATCTTATCTGGACTTGGTTAATCAATACTCATTAACTCTTCATAAGAAGATTTATTGATTCCCTGACCACAAACAATATTGACTACTCTTTTTTTATTATGCCTTCAACAAATGCGACAACCTTGTAATCCATTATTGATAATCTCATAAACTTCACTTGATCTGATAATGTATGCTACAAGCCCGTACTCCTACTGCTTCACTTTTGTCGTACTACTCCAATGAGATAGAACCATTAGCACGAGATTGTCTTACTCTCATTCTTTTGAGTAACTATCCCCCTGATCCCCATAGACTTGATTGATCTCTTTCTTTCGTCATTTTCCATTGTGGTACTCTGATTCCAACAATGGGACACTTGGGATTCCTAGGCACTACTATTTAGATAACAATCCACAAAGAAACACACTTACCCTCCAGAGTGCCTACCGTCCAAAATGTTACTAGGACCTTGCCGACTTCCATTAGTAGAATAACTTCCTTGATGACTCGCTAAAGTTCAGAATAAGACCAACACTCATCAGAAGATAGGTATCCAGGAGTTACATTGTTACAACCATAAAAACATAAAACATCCAAATTCATCATGTGTTCGATGTAGCTAAACCAAATTAGTTTGACAACATCCGATTCTGGTTACTATATTCCATATCAAATCCTCTCATAGGGTTTTTATTCATCCAATATTTCTCCCGACACATGATCTCGACCAAAACAACATAACACCATTAAGGAACTTTAAATCATCAACAAAACACCACTTCTAAGGAACTTAAGCAATCTAGAACGTAACTATGAGTGTCCATACACCACATAGAGTCACACAAAATACTTCACACATATCTAGAGATGACATCACTTGGTATCCAAAATCATTCATCTCAATCGTCCTGTCCCATCTTCCATAATCTTAGCTCATGCCCTTAGTAACATACAGTCCGAGTTACATGTTTAACTTTAAGAATCAAATTCTCGTTCCATCTTGGAAGTAAAACTTCACAAATCCTTCCAATAGTCTAGAGCATCATTGTACACATCTATTACCACTCTCAGGGAGTCTACATCTAAGGCTATGAATCCAAATGAATTAATCAATTTCATACCATGACCAACCACTTCACACCTTATCAATATGTACCATATACCTAACTAATCTCTTCCAGATCACCACTTAGTAGGTCTCTTCCAAGTCCGTTCCGTATGGTTATTCATAATCATAATAGTGGTACTTCCCAGACTTACTTAAACTGAGCATGGTTCACCAGGTTGGTTTTCCCACACGTCTGACTTCTATGATGTCTCTACAGATGACCAACTACGCACTACACCTTCAGAAATCCCAATTTTAAAACTACCAATCTGACTTGTGTGACTTGCAACTCCATCCTCAATTTGTACATCCACAACGATACACTTATGACAATTAAGACACCCTTAGCTCCAACACGGTGTGAATGTTTATACTCCGGGATCAACCAACCAAACACTCCTCAAGAAGATAAATAACAACCAGACTTCCAATAAGCCAATATTACTCTTGCAATCGAAATAAAATGAACTTAAGGTGAACCTTATCATTGCCACACACTTATGATTGGATTTTTCTTCTAAACCAATACCTATTACACCCTTCATCATACTGGGGTTACTTGTCTAGATGACTTGCTACGGAAAATCATCATTGTCTCCCAATAAGCTCTTGCAATATAACATATTCCATATCCTACACTTAGTCCACATGCTCCATATTGGTTTATCTTTCATTGTCTATCATCAACTCAACTTCTTAGAATACAAGACTCACTACTCAACAAAATGTATGTTACTTCGCATCCATCTCAAGACAAGGAATCCATTACACTTACTTGTGACCATAATGTTGCTATCACATACTTCTCTTAATACCAAGGTTTAACTTCCTCTATTCAACTACATACTCTAGAAATCCTCGATGTGAACAATCATCAACTACACGCCCATAACTTCATCTTAATGAATCTTAATGGTCCCATTGTACCTTTATCTAAAATGTACCCCATTACAACAATTGTATTGCAAAATCCACACTACTTCCACACTCGGTGTTCACTTGTCTCCCTATGGTAATTCTCTCAGTTCCAATTACAAAACCATTCTACCAGATTTCCTTAAATCCAACTTATTTGCTCTTCTCCTCAACCAGGTCTCATATAACCAAAACTCACTGGAGCTTCCATTACTATATAATGTGCGTTATCTGTTTCCAACACAAACTCTTATAATTGATCTTTGGGTAACTCAACATTCCATTACAGTTTCTCACTAACACTAAACCTCTGACTAGCTATCTTGAACCCGATCTCCCTTCAAAGATTGGATATATTTGGTTTATCTTATAACCTCCATTTGGTCCATACATGTTTCACTTGGAGCAGACAACCATGTCCTCGAGTCTCTCCTTAGACTTCACCACTACCTTAGGCTCCCAACAAAACTGGACGTCCTTATCCCTCAAGTCCTCAACCACTTGCAAGATACAATTCCAAATATATATATTCCATGAAGTACTCTCGTTCTTCCAAAATATTTTAGTGGCCTTAGAAACTGAAACACTGATACACTACCTCACTTCCAAACCTTATGACATATGCGTAACATAACCATCCCTTCTCCTTTACCATACGGAATTACTCACAATACTATTCCACATTACTGAGTATATCTTACTCCACTAGCAATTCACACCTCTCTCAAAGCTCTGACAATTCATCCAACAGAGATCCTCAACTTCTCAACCCTGTTAACACCGTAGAATCGCTTGACTGATACACTACTCTTCAATTCCATAATACCCAAATCACAACTCCTCTGAAACTTCAACTGAGCCATCTAGGTCTCCTTACTTTCTAACTCTCGGCTTGAGCCTACTCTCAAAGCACAAGTTCCACCCACACTTCGGAGTCCTCGTGGTCGTTCAACCATGACCCTACCTACCATGCACATAGCATTAGGTTGATCAGGCCCAATACTACATACAATGATATTAAGAATCATGTTGGCTAAACACACATATGAGGCAGGAATAGATTTACTTATGATGTTTCATGGCTAGGTCGAGAATCGACCTACTCTGATACCAACTGTAACAACCCGTATAATATATATCTAGAATAATATCATACAAGTGTTAAATTTTGGTATTGTCACAACATAAGTGCCTAATGGAATCAATATATATACATGTCCAAACTAAAACATCAATGGAACATGTTATACAATAATGCCTAAACAATAAAATCTAAGAACTATGTGCAATATCTTCATTGCACACAACTCCACAGCAGAAGATCATAATGAACAGCAACCCTTGAAACATCCATAAACAGCTTCTCATAGATCCAACCTGTAAAGAATTACCTGAAAAATGACAACAATGATGGGATGAGATAATAATCTCAGTGAGTTCTCCTATCCTATGGGTCCACTCGGCTCTACAGGGTTTCTAATCAATATTCAGTTCATAACCAACTCAGGTCAACAAGGGAACGAAAACTTGAGCGATGGGGAAACTATCTCGCAATTGTATGGCAACATGCATCTGAGTTCTCATAACTCAACCACGATAAATATTCAGATCACGACACATCAATTCCCGAACGGACTTACGTCTAAGCCAGGCCCGGTTCATGCATGCTCGTATGATTCGACTTTCACGGTGGATATCGGGTCCTCTATGAGGCTTAATCCCCAGTTCAAGCGATCGTCACCCGTATGGGACTCTAACCCACCTAGGGTATCTTTCACCGTATGGGACTCTAACCCACATAGGTGTCCACCTTTCCCCCATGTTCGCCATGGTTGGGGCTCAAACCCAATTGAAGCTCGAATTATTGGTCCCACATCCCAATGCTTACTCATCTAAGCATACCACAAGAGATGTGTACCACCACAGAAAAACACACATTCTGAATACATGATCGGTTCCACAAATCATTGGTTCCACGAACCATAACAAATTCATCAATCATAGGTGACTTCATTCACCATAATACACAAACAATAACATGGCATGTTCCATAATCATAGGTGACTTTATTCACCATGATACACAAATAATAACATGGCATGTTCCATACAATGCGTCTCATTCTCAATCATGGCAACAATTCGTCCACGACCTCACATAAGCGTCGTACGAATGAATACCGTATTCTTATACATATCACACAGGTTCCATAACCTAGATTATCTTTCTAAGTTATTAACCATGTTATCCTCTTAGGTTTCCTCACTCACCTTTGGTAAGGTTTTTAATCATGTTACTTCACCTTCCACATAACAATAATGTTTAATTTTCATCATGATAAAATTCATGGCATTTATAAATCACATAATATTTTATAACATGGAACAATAATGATAGTCCTTTACGTTATCTTTCTAATGCATCCGTCCGTATCCAAAATGGAGTTATACCACTCAATTAATTCATTAATCTATCTTAATCAAGATTTAGATTAATATTTATTCATTGCATAAGCATTCAACAACAACATCTCTAGCCTAGTGGTAAGGCTTGTACAATTCCAAGGAGGTCCCGGGTTCGATCCCCCTTGGTGACATATTCTCTACAGAATAGCAAGAACATATTTATCTTATAGCATGGATATTCATGATTTATCTAACACTCTACAACCCTAATTTGTCTAAAAACCTAAAGTTTCTAACTAGAACTCACCTAGTAGAAGAAGAAGATGAAGTTGGTGATGATGAAGATGAGATGATGGTGCTTCCATGGCTTCCTTTTTCTTCTTCTCCCATGAGTTTTCTTCTTCCTCTTTCTCTCTTCTTTCCCTGTCTTCCTTTTCCTTTCTGATACCTCTCACTCTCTCTTACCTACTTCTTCTTACCTCTTTTCCTTTCTCTTTCTTTCTACACCACACAATTATATATATAATATCAAGTAGTAATAAAATATCTCAATTGTTATTTTATCTTCCAGTACCAATTGCCCAATTATTAATGTTACCAAAAATGTCCTCTCTTGTACTTATTAATATAGGTCTGTCTCTCTTATTAATAATTAATCCCTTCAGAGTTCACTAGTTACTCTATTGGTCCCAACTGACACCATTTAGAGCACATAGGAGCTCCAATTGTTACAAATGACAAAAGATATATGGGATATTACATTCTCCCCCCCTTAAATTGAAACTCGCCCCCGAATTTCCTTCACTCAACAAACCAGCAAACCTTGCATCAAGGTCTTAGACCAACACTTGACCTCTTATCGATATCAAGTCTCTGACATACTCATTCTTCTAACTTTTCTTTGCTATCAAATTTCCTTCTTTCATGAACTGTCGAAACTTCTTGATTTCCATCACAATCTCATTCTGATATTGGATTAACATTTAGACTTGCTCCCACTTGATTTATCCGGTAAACCGCTCAACATCAGTGGGTCACTTTCTTCCTAGAAACCACGACTTCCCTTCCTTGTACTAAGTTACAAAACATAATTACAACATCTTATCTGGACTTGGTTAATCAATACTCATTAATTCTTCATAAGAAGATTTATTGATTCCTTGACCACAAACAATATTGACTACTCTTTTCTTATTATGGCTTCAACAAATGCGACAACCTTGTAATCCATTATTGATAATCTCATAAACTTCACTTGATTTGATAATGTATGCTACAAGCTCGTACTCCTACTGCTTCACTTTTCTCGTACTACTCCAATGAGATAGAACCATTAGCACGAGACTGTCTTACTCTCATTCTTTTGAGTAACTATCTCCCTGATCCCCATAGACTTGATTGATCTCTTTCTTTCGTCACCTTCCATTGTGGTACTCTGATTCCAACAATGGGACACTTGGGATTCCTAGGCACTACTATTTAGATAACAATCCACAAAGAAACACACTTACCCTCTAGAGTGCCTACCGTCCAAAATGTTACTAGGACCTTGCCGACTTCCATTAGTAGAATAACTTCCTTGATGACTCGCTAACGTTCTGAATAAGACCAAGACTCATCAGAAGATAGGTATCCAGAAGTTACATTGTTACAACCATAAAAACATAAAACATCCAAATTCATCATGTGTTCGATGTAGCTAAACCAAATTAGTTTGACAACATCCGGTTCTGGTTACTATATTCCATATCAAATCCTCTCATAGGGTTTTGATTTATCCAATATTTCTCCCGACACATGATCTCGACCAAAACAACATAACACCATTAAGGAACTTTAAATCATCAACAAAACACCACTTCTAAGGAACTTAAGCAATCTAGAACGTAACTATGAGTGTCCATACACCGCATAGAGTCACACAAAATACTTCACACATATCTAGTGATGAATCTTAATGGTCCCATTGTACCTTTATCTAAAATGTACCCCATTACAACGATTGTATTGCAACATCCACACTACTTCCACACTCGGTGTTCACTTGTCTCCCTATGGTAATTCTCTCAGTTCCAATTACAAAACCATTCTTCTAGAATTCCTTAAATCCAACTTATTTGCTCTTCTCCTCAACCAGATCTCATATAACCAAAACTCACTGGAGCCTCCATTACTATATAATATGCGTTATCTGTTTCCAACACAAACTCTTATAATTGATCTTTGGGTAACTCAACATTCCATTACAGTTGTGCACTAACACTAAACCTCTAATTAGCTATCTTGAACCCGATCTCCCTTCAAAGACTGGATATACTTGGTTTATCTTCTAACCTCCATTTGGTCCATACATGCTAACAAGCACATTTTCATTTTTTTCCACTTCTCAAAACTTCCAATCAAACCCACACTCCTTCTTCCAAAACTTCCACGTCACTACATGTTCATATATACATGTACAACAAGAATCCCAAGTTCATAACAACAAGGATTTCAACATCATAACATCACCAT
The DNA here is from genome assembly GCF_024323335.1 of Lathyrus oleraceus. Classification (NCBI taxonomy): domain Eukaryota; kingdom Viridiplantae; phylum Streptophyta; class Magnoliopsida; order Fabales; family Fabaceae; genus Lathyrus; species Lathyrus oleraceus. The sequence continues at coordinate 406,765,404 of NC_066585.1, forward strand.
GGAAAATTATATTATCATACCAATCACAAAACACAACAAAACACATGTTCATGAAAATCAACAAGAGCAAGAACATATTCATCTTATAGCATGGATATTCATGATTTATCTAACATTCTACAACCCTAATTTTTCTAGAAACCTAAAGTTTCTAACTAGAACTCACGTTGTAGAAGAAGAAGATGAAGTTAGTGATGATGAAGATGAGATGATGGTGCTTCCATGGCTTCCTTCTTCTACTTCTTCCATGAGTTTTCTTCTTCTCCTCTTCTTCCTCTTTCTCTCTTCTTTCTTCTTTCCTTCTCTTTCTTTTCCTTTTCCTTTCGGATACCTCTCACTCTCTCTTACCTACTTCTTCTTACCTCTTTTCCTTTCTCTTTCTTTCTACACCATACAATTATATATAATATATATATATAATATCAAGTAGTAATAAAATATCTCAATTTATATTTTATCTTCCAGTACCAATTGACCAATTATTAATGTTACCAAAAATGTCCTCTCTTGTACTTATTAATATTGGTCTGTCTCTCTTATTAATAATTAATCCCTTCATAGTTCACTGGTTACTCTATTGGTCCCAACTGACAACATTTAGAGCACATAGGAGCTCCAATTGTTACAAATGACAAAAGATATAGTACACATGAATTCAATTGGTCTCAACTGACAACTAATTGAGAATTTAAAGGAATATGGGATATTACATGAAGAGTGTCTTGCTTCATATAATCTGGTTGAATATACTTAAATAGGGGCAACTGTCACACCCCAATTTTGACCCCGAATCGCCAAATCGATACATACATCATAGATTTTGCATCTCCGCATATCATAGCATGCATTCCATGTCACATAATGCCTAGAATATCAGTCAAAATAAATTTTCGGATCTGCAAGCAAACCGGTTGAATCATTTTTCAAATGTATGTCAAATCGGCACGCGAAAATTTTCAAAATCAAGCTTGCAGACATCAGTTTATTAATATAAGTTTCGCGTAGTTTAACCTGGTGTCCTCAATTTATTTTTTGACTAATTTTCGGTCACATTTTGACTCGTATGAGCGTTTTAACCACACATTTTTTAATTCAAAATCTGATCAAAACCTGTATATTTCTGAGAGGTTTATTTCATACTGATTATTTTGGTGTATTTCGTTCAATTTTTCGAGCATTTTTACGCCCTACTTTTATTCACTTTGAGTCATTTTTTCCCAATCAAAATAACTAATATATTTGTCTATATTTTTATTTTTTTATTTTTATTTTTAATTACTTAAAATAATTTGATTTCTGTTTTAATTTAATTATTTTAAATTCCTTTTACAATAAATAACCAATAAGTGAACCCCTTTTTCATAAAAAGAAATCGTTTCTATAGATATGGAAAAAGCAGATATTGCAGGCGCACACGGACAAAAAATGAAGGGATCCCAATGTCTCTATTTTGATGGCATCAAGTGGTTACCTTTTTACTTTGATGCATTTTAGGAAATTTTTACAAACATGCTCGCTGAACCAAATGGCATATAGGCTCTCATTTTTGCTTAGGTTGAAGAGAAAAAAAGAACGGTGAAATGAGATAGTTGATACGATAGATTTTGTTTTATTCATTGAACGCTCCATCCATGATTCTCAACCAAGAAACCACTTCCTCCATGCTAGCAAAACAGTGCCACTTTCATCACCTTATCACACTTAAAAATCCATGACAACAAAGTTCCACAATATTTTCATAACAACCACCAACCAAATCTTTCAAACTCACTATCAACAACACTTTTTCACAACAAATACAACCTTACAAACACCTCTCTTACATAAGACTTTTCACCATAGAAACTACAATTCATTCTACTCACTTAGAAAAACTCCTCCATCATCTTCAACCTTTAAACACTCAACTATATTCACAAACCACAACAACTAAAACAACATCACAACAAAATCTAATGAAAAGTGAAAACATAAGCTGAATTGGAACAAAAGCTCCACTACTTCCACGCCTCCGCACACAGCAACAACGCGTCACCATCAAAACCAACCCGCTTTTACACAACGCCACCGCATCCACGATTTTCCTCTGCCGCTTTTCAATGATGCACCATCTTCGTCGTTGAGGTAATGCCAACGCCGTCACGGTTTTATTTTAGTTTTCCTTTATAACTTGTTTTGTTGAAATAAGATTTATATTAGTTTTTTTTTTATTTATTTTGAGAGGTTTATGATAAGAGGAAATATGATTTTGGTTTGAATGGTATAGTTGTTGTTGTTGTTCGAGTTGAAAGAATGCATGCGTTTGGAAGACAAAACTTTTCTTTCTTTGTTGTTAACGTGAGGCCAAGAAAAAGATGAATTGTTATTTTTTTTTGTTTTTTTATGGTATGCCACGTGTCTTCGTATTATTGGTTGTTGTGAAATTTGAATTTTTGCTCTCTTTCTCCAAATGTGGCCACTGTCCCTATTACAACCATATTCTAATTTCTTTAATTCAATTTTAATTTATTTTCTTTATCTTTTTTTAACTATCTTTTATCCTTTTGTTTAAGATTAGTTTTTAGTCTTGGCCCATTTAGAGTCTATTTTTTTTTCACCCCTTTGTTTCTATTTGCCTGATTTTATTTATTTATTATATGTGCTTTTGTTTTAGTTAATTATTTAACTTAGTGATTCACTTAGTTGGTTAGTTAATTGTTTGTGTTAATTATTTGACTATTGTATTTTCATATGTTTAGTTTTTTAATTAAGATATCTCTATCCATGTTCATGTTGCACATGTAAATAACATTCAAATTCACTAACTTTTCGATTCAAATTTCACTAACTTTCCATAGTTTTAACATTCAATTTCATTTTCTAATCACCTTCAAATTCAATTTCAAAAACCATTTCAAAATTAACCTCTAACTATTTTACAATTCTTTTTCAACCATTTCACAAATCAAGCGCAATATTAAAATCCTTTTTTAAAAATAAACTAGAAAGAAGAGGACTATTAGAATCTAGAATTCTAGCAGAACCCTCGAATATTTGGTCCCGAGGCACGAATCTTGGGATAACCATTTATTCTTTTCCTTAAACACTTCAAAATATTTTTAAAAACCATGTCTCAAATTATTTACACAAATCAAACCTTGATCAAACATCGAGTGATTTTTCTTAAAATCAAACATAATATCAAATCCCTTTTTCTAAATAAACACGAAAGAAGAGGACTGTTGGAATCTAGCATTCCAGTAGAACCCTCGAACAAGTTTGGTCCCGAGGCACGCATCTTGGGATAGTCATTCATTCTTTTCTTTTGCTTTCAAAACATTTACATCAACTTGGACAAAATAAGGACTGTTGGGATCAAGCATTATGGCGTAACTCTTTGAACAATTGATTCTTATCAGGCATTCGTTGTCCATCAAGCAATTTTCTTTAATTTGAATGAAAAAGGACCATCGGAATAGAGAATTTTGGTGGAACCCCAATTGATTGATCCTGAGACTTAGGTCTCGTTATCATCAATCATTTGTCATTCATCTATAAAATACATCCAACGCATCAAACTTCTTTTCTTTTTTTGTCGTGCGATTGATCTTAAAACCTTTTCATAAAAGAAAGACATCTTGTCTTAAGGTGATGTAAAGAAATGCTTCGTCCATAATTGTTGAGTTGAGATAAGTGACATTTTTCTGAATGTTGATTTGTAAATCCATTCGATGTGTGGTATACGTCCGCTCCTCATCTGTTTTGGGTAAAACAATGTTTTTCATCGATTAATACAATATAGTTTTCGCTAAAATCGACCAACAAACAAAATTTTAATACCCAGAACTACGTAAGCCTTGAATTCTCTGTTGCACCTAGAGATACGTAGGAGCAGGATTATGAAATCTTGTCAGGCCCGTTAATAAAAAATTTAGGTTTAGTTCCTCTCTCCCCCCTAATAATAAAAACCTTTTTGGGTCATCTCTCATTAACAAAATTCAAAAATATTTCTCTTCTCTCTCTTTTCCTATCCAAAATAAGTAGAAGATTAGAAACTAACATAAGCTAACATTTATCCGAAACTAACTAAACGGTTCCCATTGAATACAACGGATGTGAGGGGTGTTAATACCTTCTCCTTGCGTAACCGACACCCGAACCCATATATTTGTTGCGATGACCATATCTTATCCTTTTTATGGGTTTTATCGATATTTTCCCTTTCCCTTTTTGGGAATAAATAAAGTTTGGTGGCGACTTTGTCCAGTCCATCCCGTGAGCGTGCGATTGCGCTTCTCTAGGTCGTGTTCTCATTTTTCGAGGTGCGACAGGGTGCATACCCTTCGGGCATAAAGTGTGGTGGCATTGCCCAAGGGAATCCAATAGGCATAGCAGGAATGGGTTGGCTGGCAGAAGCAACAAGAACAATTGATGAAACAATCTCAGAAATGACAGTCCTCTAAGGAGGAGGAGTTGTAGGAGATGGTGACGACTGATTCTGAGCAGTAATCACAGATTCCATTAGCACCATAAGTCTAGAGATCTAATCCTTTAGCTCTCTCTTCTCTTGTTCTAGATGCTCCATTCTCTTTGGTTGATTAGCACGAGTGTTATAGCGGTGAGTCAACTTGACTGATTCATAGAAGAAGAACTGATAAGACATCTGGCGGAAGAAACCGGTCATGCAAATGATGCATGTAATGCAATGTTTTGATTTGTTTTTTAATTTCAAGGAATATATGAAGTATCATTTGCAAATATATATAATAACAATTAATAATAATAATTCGATTAACCATAAAAATCTCTTTTTATTCATAAAATCTGGAAGGATTACACTAAGTATAATTTCAGAAACCAAAATACAAATCCAAGAGAAAAGGAAACTATCATCCTAAGGATCCCTAGCAACTGCATCAGATGATTTGGCTATGGGTGCATACTTCCTTTGGATGCGTCTAATCTCGGACTCAAAGGATGTCTTCATCCGAGCCTTCTAAAGAACTAGCTAATCAACAATCTTCTTCCAAGCACCGGAAGATTGAGGCATGCTAGAGGAAGATAAACCCTCTGGATCTCTCTATCTCTTCACTGCACAGTCTTCAAGAATCTCAATAAGTGCATCTTTATCTTTCGACTCAAGCTGCAACTCTTCATGCTTTCGGCTCAAAGCATGGAACCGCTCTTCCCACATATCTTTCTCTTGCTTCATCTTGGCAAGTGCGTCTTCCAACTCCTCTACATATTGGTTAGGGAGGGTTAATGGGTCAGCCACAACCAGATACATAGGTCTTTCACAAGCGTACGACATCTTTAGCTCCAAATCTCTCCTCTTTACCCAAATGGTGTAAGCTTCCAAAGCTACACAGTTGCATGGACCAAGCTCGGATCTTCCTCTCCTATGCATATTATACAGAGCATGTATCGTCCTTTTCTTCAAAATTTGGGGATCTTTACCCTCTTGATAAAATAGACCTTCTAACTGAGTGTTATTAGGTTTATCTTTCAAGGGGAACCCAAGTTGACGATGGGCCAATGTTGGGTTGTAGTGGATTCCTCCTTGGGTACCAATGATAGGCACATTAGAGAACTCACCATAACTATCAATAATGTCCAAGCAACCCAATGCAGAATCATACCAAACAATATTATCATTAGTGAGACATAAGTCTCTGGGATCACCGTAGACATTGCTTGTTCTCCAAAAAAGCAGGTGTTTAAGAGAAGTGCAAAATAAACCACTTGTATAGAAGAGGAACACATCACACAATAGTCCCACCACCTTTAAAATTCCTCAAATTCAAAGAGAAATACATGTCACCCAACAAAGTAGGAATAGGATTCTCAATCAAAAAAAATTGAATGGCGTTAACATCAACAAAACCATCAATGTTAGAGAACAAAGCCAAGCCATAGATGAGCAAAACGAAGATGGCCTCAAAAGTATCCATGCTACCGGCTTGAGTAAAAACAGTAGCTCTACCAATGAGAAACTTAGAAGTCAACCCAAGAATTCCTCCTTTCTTCACCAAATGAGCATCAATCTCATATTTCTTCAGATGAAGAGCTTCAGCTATGACATGAGATATGGGAATCTCATCTAATCCACTGAAAGGTACTTTGTTAAATACAGGCATACCCAAGTGATGGGCATACTCTTCCAACGCACGCAGAAGCTGATAATCTGGAAAAGTGAAGCACCGGTAGAGAGGGTCATAGAACTGATCCAAAACACACAGGAGTCCTTCAACCACATCAGTAGATAACACAGACAAGAGCTTCCCATGATGTTGCTTGAATTCCAAAGGATTTAATACAAAGGATGACAATTTCGTTAACTCTTTCAAATCAGGACATCTGAAATATACTTCTTAGTGTTTCTTCATCCGTAATCTATGGTCTGAAAATATTTGCAAATAAGACCTTAGTTTCCTTGAAATTTATTTTTCTGTGATGAATTTTATAATGCGCATGTATACATGAATACAACAATAAAAAAAAGGATCACACACAAGGCAAACACTAGCAAAGGTCAAGGGATGGATCAAGTCATTATCAAGATCAATCATCCATTTTGGTGGATCATGGTTTTCACCTTATCAACACCCAAGTTCCATTGATATTGAAAAGACTTGATTGGATCAACCGAGAATCAAAGGGTTTGTTGCGAGTCACAAGTATGGAGTCGGGTTAAGAACCATCCCAAAGGAGTGTACTAAGGATAAAACATGTATATCATGTTCTAAAACTTTTCCCAGAGCCTTAATCCCATTTATCGAATATTACAGGTTAGGATGACTGACTCATCAACCCATAATATTCTCAAGAGAAACTCGTCTGAGTGTAGTATCGCGTAACAACTATTATCAAGTCTACACCTGAACAATCTCCGTACTACGTCTTAAATATGCCAAGTTGGGTTAAATGATCTATGATCCTCAGCTTCTCGGACCCTAAATCAGAGAACTTCAAAGAGGTCTCCACTAAATAGATGGGTCTCAAGCCAACTTGTTAAAGACTACTCCACACAAGTTGAACATGACTATACCATCCTCTTATCGTAATTGCACTAGAGTTCGGGTTAGAACTTATCTCACCACTCAGAGATCACCAAGAATAACATACATATTATATCAGACAAACAATATACACAAACATCAAATATACAAATATATACACATAAAAAAGTAGGCTAAACCCACTGTGAACTACTCCCCAGCAGAGTCACCACTTAATTTCTGTAGTAGTAAATTCATGACCATCAAGCTATGGATAAACTTAACGTCAATAAAACCAGAGTCGTCGCCGGGCTTTTATTGTTTCCAAAGGAAAAGCGAAAAGTATGAACAAAACCAAAATGTAAGAAGTTTTCTAATCAAAACTAATAAAATTCAAGAGATTACAAATAAGGGGTTTCCTTACACATAGGAAAGGTGTTAGCATCCAAAGTGTCCTAGGTACTCCTAGGGAGCCCTTTTTTGTGTGAATATGTTTTTGGTATAAAATATGTTTGATAAAATAGAGTATGGGGATGAGAAAAGAATTCATTGATTATATTTTTGTGTTTGACAAGACCTCATAGTTCGTAGTAAAAATTTCAAAGAAGTTGGTGAACTGATTTTAATCAAAAAATTTAGAAGTGGGCACAAAAAAGTCAAACATTTAAAAATGGTTGTTAGTTCTTTTTGTATTTTTGAAATTTAAGTCAATATAATTAAGTTTATTTACAAGTTTGATTTAAAAAAAGGTTTTAAAATTCAATGGCATAAGGCCAAAGTTTCTAATTGTTAAAACATGTCTAAGTTAGAAAACAAGCAAAGAAGATTTTTGAAAAGAGGGAGAAGTTTTAAAATTTAAAAAGTGGGAGGAGATGAAGAGACTACCCTAGGAAAAAATTAAAAGTTAAGAGTTGAAAAGATCTGACCAACGGGATGCAATCCAATAGACAAGAATGTCATATAGAAACCCATTTTCCTTTGGACTTTAATCAAGCAACAAGCAATAAGCAATGAGCAATATCCAGACATCATGAAGATCAAGGCATCAAATAAAGATAGCCACATCCAAGCAAGCACTCAAATAGCTATAAGTCTTCATTGTCTTCTAGTGTATCAGATGAAATATTCCTTGATCAACTCAGAACAAAGCATCAGACATAGATCAAAATAAAATAACAGTTAAGCACGGAGATAAAGTAGCAGATGAATCAATGGGAACTCAAGGTCTTGCATCAGATGAAAGTCACTATCAAAGATAGCTCAGTCTCAAAATGTTGGCATTGGCCAAGTCCTTTAGCACATGGAAAATTGCCTAATTCTAAGTCCAAAGGTTCAGATCAAGTTCCCACAGTCCACCAAATGTTTTTTAGGGTTTTTCTTGTTATTAAATTTTTGTAAAGTCCTAAGACTATAAACAAAACAAAAGCAAGCAAACAATATATACAATCACAAGATATGACTCAAATGAGCAAAGTGGAAATGGCTTGAAACATAAATAAGTTATATGAAATGTAAATGGCAATAGATGATAAATGACTGAAATTTAAATTGCATAAAGTAAATGACTTGAAAGTAAAGCAATATTAATAAGAGTTAGTCAAAGTTTAGTCAAATGTTAGTGTTGAGATTTAATTGATTAAGTCATTCTTTGGAGAACACTCAACCATTCATTCACAAGTATGAATCCTTGAACCAAGACATCTCCCATGAGAAGGGCTCCAACTTGGATAATTTAACAAGTATGCCACTAGCTCCCATGAAAGGAAAAAAGGTCAAGTCTCCACACAATGCCATGAAGAATGGGAAACTTACAATCTCACTTACTAGAATGCTATGCCTTGAGGGTTAAATTTAGCTCTATGTTAAGCAATTGTAATTGGACTTACGTAGAAGTCACAACTATCTGAGGCCGGGAATTAAAAATTTAGGTGTTAATGCATGTTAGAGATTTGTTACAAATAACAAAACTCCTAAAACATACCACACACTAAAAGAAAATGGGAGGGACCTATCTCCGTCATACTTGTATTGATTCATCTGACACAAGGTTATTGATGAATCAATTAGCATTTAGACATTAGAGATTTCATTGGTCAAATGAGGGAATGGGGAAGAATAGGGATGAATATGAAGAGGGAAGGGGAGATAGAAACACAAATTGATCATGAGAGGAATTTCATCTAATCAAAACCATTTATTCATTTTGGGAGATGAAATGTACATTTCATCAATCCCCTAAATCCAATGGTTTTGATGCAACAAAAGTCAAATCAACCATAACCAAGACCCAAGCAGAAATTCAAACATCACAAGACCATAAAAATGGCTCAACAAATTTTTTAAACATTTAATAAATTAAAAATCACATTAAAAATGAATTAAAATACATTTTAATTTGGAAAAACCCTAAAATCCCTTCAAAACACCAAATAAATGGACAAGGGATTTATCCTAGGTCAAACAAGGTCAAAGGAACTTAGACAAAAAAATTCTCAATTTTTAGAAAGTCAGAAGTATTTTTAAACAATTTAAAATATGCACAAAAACATTTAATTCATGAAAAATACCAAAAATAATCCAAAAAATAATTTTAATTCAGAATATGGAAGAGAAAAATATTTAATTTTTTTGTTGAAAGTCCCATATTTTTTGGCTTAAAAATGGATTTATTATGAATTAAATAAAATAAGGCAATTAAATGAAAAATTAGAAAATACAAAAAAACAAGGGCCATCAGATCTGCCTCATTAATTGAGGTGGCAAATCTGATGTCCAAGCGCGCGCTATCCATGATACACTTCAGTCAAAGCATCACACGCGTGGTAATCAAAAGGAAAGGCCAAAATTGAAACATTTCAAAGGGATCTGATGGTTTGGAAGATGCCTACGCACCACCGGAACCCTAGCTCCGATCATCTTCTCTGATAGACCTCGCCGGACTGGTCCACCACAAAAATGAAAAATAAGGACTTGGTTTTAAGGAAGAGTGCTCAAGAGCACGAATCTGACCTCCATTCCTTCCAATTCCAAGTAAATTGAAAGATACATGGATTTGAAATTTGAGGTTCATGATATGAGTTGCTTCGACTTGACCTCAAAGCAACTCAATCTTGTTGCCTACATTGGTAGGACTTCAGGAAACCAAAAATCAATCAAAATAATTGATAAATGTGGGAAAATCGAAGAAGAGATGTTTCTGAAATTTCACCTTCGGGTAGCTTCAATTCAGCTTGATCTTGCTTCCAATTTGGCTTGGCTCGACTCTAGAAGCTTGCAGGAAGTGAAATGGATCAAAGAGAGGCTTGGATTCTTGGATTTTCAATCTCAAAATAGAAGAAGATTTGAAACCCGATTTTAAGTGAAATCTTTAAGTTTATCCTTTAACGGAGGTTAGGGAGGCAATGGTTCAAAGCTTGAACAAGCAAGGATTCTCATTCTGATCACCAAGGTCATGTATATATAGGGCATCAAGTTGCTTTTCACACACTTTCAATTTTTTCCAATTTTAGAAACTTTGCTTGCATGGATACATGGGCATGTACAAGGCCCAATTCATGATGTCAAATGATCCAACATTCTATGCTAATCAACTTGAAATGATATCACATGGTCATGCATTATGGAAATGAATTTTGAACATAGATCTTAACAAATGAAGCCTTGTAAAGAACCCATGCGCAACTCCTTCAAATCTTGTCTAAATGAAGTGATCCTAGGTGTTTTGGAAAGGTGACATCAAGGGGAACAAATTTTATGTTGAACACTGTTCCATTCGGAGCATGGATCATGATGAATTTTGAGGTGGAAGTTTGAGAAATCAAACAAATTTGAAAAGTTTCTAAGTACTAAGTCAAATGACTACTTCTTCCACCATGAATAACTTTTGCTATGAGCTTAAAATGCAAAGAGTTCCTTCATAAAAGTTATATCTCTTTCATCCCTCTTTAATTTGTTCATAAATTTGACCTCATTTGTATTTGGCTTGAGGGAGTTATGCATTTTAGAAGTTGAGGAAAATTGCTTGTTCAATGGTAATGGCCCAAAATGACCTATAATGTTTCCTCTTGGCACATGCCATTGCAACTTGAATTTTACATTTCTCAAATAATCAAAGTTGGAGAGTACATCTTGAAATTGACCATGAAACTTGGATGTCCTTCATATCATAAAAAATGAGCAAGTTATGGTCCTTGGAAGTTGACCTCCTAACTAGGGCTCATGCAACATGACCTATAATGTTTCACCATAAAAAATGTCTTTCCAAGAAATACTAGATCTTGATGTTAACATGAAAGTTATTTGGAATGTCATAAATAGTAACATTTCTCTTGGAATCATTTTCATATGACAAAAATTGTAGGAGATAGGTCTAGGGAACCCCAGTTTTGACCAGCTGACTTTCTCTAGTCAACCACCTTGAACCAACTTGCAAACTTAAACTTCTCTTGATCTCTTAGGCTCATCGAGGATCATATATTCATAATATGATGTGAAATGAAGTATCCCTTGATATATTTGACCAATTGTTGAAGAAACTTGCTGAGCAAATTACACAAGATGCCCAAATGAATTAGGGTTTCCAAGGAAAACAAGCTTCAAACTCTTGATGATTTCTTGATCTAAATGATAAATGAATAACATGGGGATCCCTATATGATGTCTATAACCCTAGTGAACTATCTCTTGATTGATTTCCTTTCCTTGAGGGCCTCAAACCCTATTTGTGAGTTTGATGAGGCATAGGTGGACACACACACTACCTACAAAAGGAACAAAGCTATGCATTGACATATTTTTGGTATTTTGGTTAGTAAACAAATAAAAACAAAGTATGATACAATCAAATTTGTTTGATGATCTCTCCCAATGCAAATCCAATGAATAAGGGGTAAGGAGGATACCAAGGTGTGATCCTAAAGCCAATGCATATGATGATATAACATGAGGGATCTTAGGGTCAAAATTGGGGTCTTACACCTTGAATCAATGAACCAAGACTTGGATCCTTCTTGACCAAAGTGACCATTGTTTAGTCTTGAATTGAGGCATGATTACCTACATAAACAAAGAAATAAACAAGTACCAACTCGTATGATGCTCTGGGTTAGTTGATAAGTGAAACCCTAATGTTTAGATTGGAACCAAGAATGTGGCCATGCTTGTGGGCCAATGACCAAATGAAACGGTCATGATGATGCATGATATGATGTTATGTATGCAAATGAAATTGAGAAAAAGGTAGGAAAATGGAAGGTAAATTTTGGGGTATGACACTAATAGCACCAGTGGTACCCATGGTGAAACACTCGGTCGAACAAACTTCTTCTCAAGTAACTACTCTAACTATTTCTTCAGCTCACTCAGCTCTGAAGCAGACATCGTATATAGAGCCATCGACACATGACTAGTACCAGACACTAAGTTTATAGCAAACTCCATCTGACACTATGGAAGAGAATCACTAATCTCATATGGTAACACTTCAGGAAACTCACACACAACAGGTGGATTTGTAATCATTCTCTCACTTCCCCTTCTCAAAGTCGCGAACACCATGAACACTTGAGCACTATCTATCAAGGACATCTCTACCTGACCCGCAGTCATAAAACTCGACCTCATACTTTCTTTGGATTCAACAAACTTCATTGATTTATCAAAATATTTGATAAACACACGGTTGAACTCCAACTAATTCATTCCTAGAATAATATCAAGTTGACTTAGAGGAAAACAAACCAAGTTAATCCCAAAATCTCTACCATAAATTGTCAAAGGACAATTCAAACACACCAACAAAGTAGTCATTTAATCATTAGTTTGGGTATCAATGACCATGCTACCACTCATATAAGACACTTCCAAATTCAATCTTGATACACTCAATAAATATGAACTTCAAATCTTCCTCTTCAACAAACTCAGAGAACAACACTGACTCATCCAACAATATGCACTCTTATAACAAACAACATGTTGAACCAACCCCCACACTTGAAACATCTTAAAGAAGTAGAAGCTTCTCCTCCACTTGTTTCAATACCGTTCTTGCCGACAAGCGGTTAGAAAAATAAATGAGTACAAATAGTGTTTCACACACATGTCGCGCACTAAGAACAAACAACATTACAAATACCTAGACGAATGGACCAAATAGGCTTTGATACCACTATGTAACACCCTACTTCTCAACTCGGCAATTAAGTAAATAAAACATGTATAAAACAAAATCCTTCAAGTAGGATTCTTCTTAAACATCAACAAAGCATATATGAACAACATAATTGGAAATTAAATCATTTGATAAATGGCGTAATTATATAATACATGGCATTAAAAACCCTTAACAACACTTTTTTTTTTTGAAAAGTGGTTCAACTTTAAAATAAATGAGAAGTTATGTAACATAATCAGGAAAAAAAGAACATCATGCTCCCATCGTGTTACATATCAGAGAGACTCCAACTATATGACCTGATTGACAAGAAAATAAGTAGGCACAACACCATTTTCAAAATTAAGCTCCTACTCAGATACCTGCTTGTCTGTGCTCTAGAGGAGCACATACGTAACAACAAAAAATGGGGTGAGAATATGTTCAAATAAGAATTGGTGCACAAAATTAATCATATTAAATTCACACATAACAAACAACCACGCTTCAAACATGCACCACAATATCACATATTCATATTTCACCTACATCACGATGAATCACTAACCAAAGTTCATACAAGAGTATTCATTAATACACAGGCATATCATTTGCACAACCATTATGTAATGCAATGCAACATTGACTCAACTCATGCTGGTCACGGTCCCCTCTCTAAATCACACTCACAACTCAACTCTATATGCATACGGTACCGACTCAAAGTTTTGTTCTTCATATGAACCGGGTCCACTCTCAAAACTTCGAGCCACTACTATGAGCTCCAAGCCCCCACTATGAGCTTGGGACAAGTCACTAGTCCCCTTTATGAACTTGTGACTCGCCTCTTTTGCAACAACAACAACATATGATACATGACATAAAATAATGCACTGACAAAAGGACAACAATTAATATAACCCCACTATAACTATAAACAATCATATAACAACAAAAACATAGCAATGAATACAGACTCACTCTTACCATAATCAATTATGTAATAATAACCACATAGCAACGAGTAAATCACCACTATGACTATAAATGATCATGCACTCAATGCGTCACCAATAGTTCTCACTCAGACTACTCATCTCATCAATCACCAACAGGGAAGCACAATAAATCGTGTAATTAAACTTGTATTTTAAAACATCAACACCAAATCAAATACTTATCCACACAAAACACTCAATCATGTTAAATCACTTTAACATCAATTCCTCATTAAGCATGTACAATAATTCACAAAGTTATGCGTACAATTCTTAACATTTATCCACACATTAAACATGCATCCACATATCAACAAAACATGTCAATTCTTCTCATAAGTACTACCATAATGTAGCTTGACACGTTACCTTTCTAATGTTTCAAATGGCACCTCATTTGGACTTACAGAACTAAAGTTACGATAACAACCATTGGAAATGAAAAATCAACATTTATTGAAAACACAACAGCAATAACCTGTTAACCAAAACCCTTAACCAGTTACAGTCACACAAATTTCAAAAAAAAGTTTATCAGCTTCAACTGTAACTGGTTACACTAATGCTTTAACTAGTTACCACTGTACAGAAATGAAAAAACATGGTTTTCATCGTTGAAGCACTTCCAAAGCTTCAATTTCGATCCCCAAAACACCCAATTGCATAGAATTCATCGTACATAAAGTATATCACATTGAAAATATTAATTTTAGATAGATTAATACCTTAATTCACCATTTAATCATAGACTCAAGGTTATGTTCATACCCTAAAACACACAATTTCTACACAAATTCATCATTTAATCAATTGGCTCATGAAACACAAAACAACATAACATCAAACAAAATCATCACATCAAATCATGGTCAAAACATAATCATAAGCATCATTTATCATATTCATATCAAGCAATAGAGAAAAGAAAACTCTATTGGATGTTAAAGGAAACCTCTATACCCTTTCATGGTTAAGACACCTTTAGATGAATAGTCCCCCCTTACCTTGTAATTCCAAAAAAAACAACCTTCTATGTGATCTCCTTCCCAAAACCCTAGCTCTCCCTTATAATTCTCTTTCTCTCTAACCTTCTCTTTTCATGTTCTGTCAAAATGCTCTCCAAAAACCCTTATTTCATCTATTTTTTTAATTATATAATAATCTAACTAATTTCTTCATAATTATAATTTTGGCCCAACTAGACCCAAGTTTTTCTCCACTAACCACCTAATTCCTTATTATTACACTTTTTACCCTAACCTTCACTACTCTCTCAATTTATATTAATTAATTAATTAAATTCTACCAAAATTAATTAATTAAGCACAATTCTCCACAAATGTCGACACCGGCCAAACACATCATAAATCACATAAAATAATCATTTAAATAAAATAATCAATTAAATAAAATAAATAACTAAATATAAGACTAATTAAGTCGGGGTGTTAGAATCGGCCTCAAAATCATTTTTAATCTATTTTCGACCATATAGTCCGAAATTCGAGCAAAAGCACTTGAATCGGTCCTCATTTTTGACGTCCATCGTCCATCGAGTTGGTGCAATGTTTCTTTCTTCAACATCCTTGTCTCCTATTATTTCTCAATCCCAGATGAAGCCATGGGTGGCATGTAAGTTTAGAAATGAAAATGCATCCTTCTGTGGAGTGTATGATGTTTCTGTTGGATAGCATAGGGGAATCTTCCCCAAATTCTTACCAAAATTCTTTATGCCGACATGGTTGACATCAGCCATGAAGTAGCTTTGGTCAGCTTCAATATTTTCAACTATATCATCAGGGCACCATATAGAGAGCCTTTGGTGGAGAGTAGAAGGGACCCCTCCAACCCATGAATCCACTCTCGTCCTAACAACAAGTTATAGTTTTCCTTTTATTATATTACCATGAAGAGGGTTTGATCAAACAAAAAATATGACTTTTCTTTCCTTCATAATTCGACAACACCATATTGTATGGGAGAAGATCTCTATCATATTTCCCTATTATTTTTAATAAGGAATGGGGAATCGGATTTAATGTCGCTCCCCCATCAATAAAAACTTTGTTGACTCTGATGTTATCCATTTTCCCCTTATAAACAAAGTATTAAGATTATACATCATGCCTGCATCAGGTTTCTCGAATATGGCATATTGTTCTTCTATAATTCCATTATTCATCATGTAGTAACATAATAGCTTCTTATTTTGCGCCTCTTCAACCACAAAATCATTTTCCGTTTTAGGACATATGAGATACAACAGTACTCTCTAGGTAATACTGACACGATATTGCAAGCAACCTCAAGATCATTTTCTGGTCTTGTGTCAAAAATTTCAATGACCATTTTGTCATTAGGTTATGCTATGGGATCAAAGTAACTTTTTTCCAATGGTGCCACAACTACAAATAATCTTTGCTTAATTGTTTTTTTTTTTTGCCACTTCACTGATCTTTTCTATAGATGCTTTGTTGTTATTGTTTGATCCTGAGGCCTCATATATTTCTTTCTTGTTCCTTTGGTGTCGGCGTCATTGTGTTTTTGTCATGGGATTCTTTCCTTTATAATTTTGAGGACCATAAGAATACCTTTTTCATACATGAGAGTTGTCATGGTAGGATGATCCTACTCCCATGTCGACTACTTTACACTTATGTTGGTTTAAGCCCTGCTAGTTCAAAGGTTACCGTATTCTCCTGTAGGTGCGTTGGAAGCACGAATGTAAGTCCTTCAATGGTTTCCATACTTCCTTTGGAAGTTTTAGCTCCTGTATGGAACACATCTCTTATTGAGGATGAATTAGGGTTTTGATCCACCTCATCTACCCTTCTTTGGATATGAAGTTCGGGAAGTTTCGAGGCCTTTCACAACTTCTTCATCAAACACCGCGCTACACTCGAGGCATAGCAAGACCTTGGAGTTAATCAGCTTGCATTGATTTAAAAATTCAATGGGATCTTCTTCCGCCTTAGGGAATACTACTTTCATTTTTTCAGCAACGCCATCTGTAGTATTCTGCTTAACTTGCTAGACTTCCATGTCTAAGCCCTCAGTAGCTTCGACGATTAGGATTTCGTCAGGCTCAGAAAACTACGCCTCTTTGACTTGGAGGGGGTCAGAGTCCACTTGCATCGAAGCCTTGGGTTTCTCTCTGAACTGCAATATTCCTTCCTTGAGCACCTTATGTTCTAAGTCTACAAAAAGCACACATTGAGAAGATTTATGCCCTAAGAAATTATGGTACTTACATAAAGCTGTCTTTTTCCTTTGCTATAATGAGGGAGTTTTTAGGCCCGAAGGCACTATAATCTTCCCATCAGTGGCCAACAAATGGAAAATCTTGTCACATTTTGATATCAAAAGTATATGTCTTGGTAACAAACTTCTCTTTTTTCCTAGAGTCGACGCAATTTTTCCCGTTCGACCGTTTTAATAATTTACAAACATATGGAGGCCCTGACTTTAGTTTTTCTATATGGAGCTTACTTTCTTATACGTATTCGGTGCATAAGTCATTCTCCAAATAACTATTTGTTTCTACATAAGAGATCTTTTATTTTTTGTTATATTTACTCGATCTGGCTTTCTCAGCTTTCAATCACTCAACTTTGAGAGCTCTATCCACCAATTGGGCCATGTCCCTTAGATACTTAGTGTATAACTTCTTCCTAATGGAATAGTCTAAACCACCTGTAGCCATTTTGACCAACTCATGTCCAGGGACTTGTGTAAAGTACATTGCCTTGAGAAGTCTGAACCTATTTAAGTAGTCATCAATTGTCTCAGGTATTTTACGCCTAACTTTGGTTAGTTCCTTAAGACTAATTTCAGACTATCTCATGTAGAATTTTTCATGAAACACTCTCTATAGTTGACTCCAACTTTGTATGGAATGATGAGGGAGTGTGGTGAACCATGTGAAGGAATTTTTAGTTAGATAATTTGGAAAGTAGCTCATCTTCAAAAAATTGATTATTGGTTCTATCACTAGCCTCAGTTTGATATCTAACGACATGTTTAATGGTAGACTCATTTGTTTCACCATCAAATTTGGTAAATTTGGGGAATTTCCATCCTCATGGAAGCTCCATCTATCGAACGTACTCTAATAGTGGTGATACAAAGTTAGACCTATAGAGGCCAATGTTAAGTCCATTTTGGGCAAGGATCTATTCGACCATGTTTGCTATATTATCCCCCCCCTAGGTTATTTTGTTGGAAAGTTCACTAGGTCGAAGTCCCATTTATTTCTGCCATTGGTTAACAAAGGCTTGCACATTGTTGGCCTTGGGTTATTTTTTCCTATGTATTCCTCATCCTCTCTATGTATGGGAAGTTCTGCGGGTCAAAGTCCCACTTGGTTTTGCCCATGGTTAATAGGAGTTTTCCCATTGTCAAGTGTCTCTACTTGCCAGAGATTTGAGATTTGAGGAGTTGGTTACGCTTAGACCCGAGGAGCACCGAATAAATCATCTATATGACCCATCTGATTAGGTTATAATTCATAACTTTCATTGGTGTTCTTAATCAAAGGATCAAACACCATACCAATCTGTTGGGTTAACATGTTAACAATTTTGTGGTTACTTTCATCCACCTATTGCCTCGTAGACATAAGGGACGTTGTATTTAGTGTCGACGTCATTTGGGGGGCATAATTTGATCCTCCCAGTAGTTGCGTTGTTAGATTGGGATTATTTATCATCGAACCTGAGGCAAGATATGGATCACGCGTCTTGTTCTTCACCCTTTACTCAGATGAAACAGTCACTCCTTTGTTGCAAGATGATTCTACACTACACAAAGATGTGAAACATTAAAATGAGATAATTAAAATGATAAAATATAAATTTTAGAGGAGGAAGAATAATATTGTATCACTGTGAAAATTGGACTCAAAGTGTTTATTATAATTTATGTTAATCACAAATGTAATTTCTGAAAATTACACAATGCCACTGCAAAACTTCTTACAAATGAAATAGAGTTCATCTCTAATTATAGATGAGATTACTTACACACCAAGAAATCTCTAATTAAGTAATAAAAAAAAGTAAATGCTAAGCATGACTTTGTCAAGTTTAACTCCTTCGACAACTATATGCTTCGACTACATGCTACGATAAGTTGTATTTGAATTTCGATTAAATACAGTTAATATGTACTCTATTCGATCTTGTCGAGTGAATGATATGATCTATACAAAGAACTACTTATTTAACACATCATCTGATTCATTGTGTCTAACCTATATACATGAATCATTGTTCTTAATCTCTTGAAAAATTCAACATGCAGATCCTTCATCATTATATCTTCAATCTGATTCTATGATCTACAATGCTCGAGGATCAACTTTCCATTCTTTACCCGCTCTCTCAGGTTGATAGCTAATATATTGTCGATCTTCACGGTCATTTCTCCATGATTCTTCCCTACAATTTCATTGACTTGATTCATCAGCTATGTTTCTTGGCATGCACATAGAGAAGCTAATATCTATTCGTCCTTAAATGATGATAAAGTTACCATCGGTTCCTTTCTCGAACTCCACACAACTGGCGCACCACCTAACATGAACACATATCCTGCTGTTGATTTTCTATATTCAGAATCACCACACCAATTAGAATCAGTGTAACCCACAAGCTTGAATTATTTTCCATCATCAACATAAGGAAACAAAATACCATACTCAAGTGTTCCTTTGAGATACCTTAGTATCCTCTTGGTGGCTGCAAGATGGGATAACTTTGGCTTCTACATGAATCTGTTGACCATGCCTACACAATACATTAAATTTGGCCTTGTGCGCCAAAGGTATCTAAGTGATCCAATGAGTCTTATGTATTACGTTGGGTCAACATCATCTTCAATTGAGTCTTTTATTAGTTGCAATTCGGGCTCAGTTGGAGTCGTGGTTGGATTGCAATCTTGCATCCCAAATCTCTTGAGTATTTCACCTGCATATCTTCTTTGTTGTATCATCAAGCCTCTACTAATATTGTAGAATTTGATAAAGAGGAAGTATGAGATATTTTTATGTGTGCATGTGTTTTGGTATAAATGATGTTTGAGAAAAATAGAGTGCGGGGATGAGAAAAGAATTTATTGATTATATATTTGTATTTGACAAGACCTTCGGACTTGTGCCTACGTACCAACATAAAAATGAGGGATCAAAACCTCGTAGTTCGTGGTAACAATTTCAAAGTTGGTGAATTGCTTTTAACAAAAGTTTAATAATAAAAAAGGCCCAAAGGGTCAAGAAGTTGAATGGGGTAGTTAGTTCTTTTTGTCTTTTGAAATTTTAAGTCAATATGATTAAGTTTATTTATAAATTTTATTTAAGAAAAAGGTTTAAAAATTCATTAGCATAAGGGCAAAGTTTCTAATCATTAAACATGTCTAGGTTTGAAATCACAAGCAAAAGAAGTTTTTGAAAAGGGGGAGAGATTTTGAAATTTAGGAAGTGGGAGGAGATGAAGAGGTTATCCTAAGCACAAATTTAAAAGTGAATAGTTGAAGAGATCTGACCAATGGGATGTAATCCAACAGACAAGAATGTCATATAGATAACCCACTTTCCCCTTGGACTTTTAATCAAGCAATAATCAATAAGCAATTAGCAATATTAGACATCATGAAGATTAAGGAATCAAATAAATATGGCCACATCCAAGCAAGCAAATCCCATAGCTAACAGTCTTATTTGTCTTCTCATATATCAGATGAATTATTCCTTGATCAACTCAGAATAAAACATCAGACACAAGATCAAAATAACAATTAGCAACAAGACAAAGTAGTAGATGAATTCAAACAAGATCCAAGGCTTGCATTAGATGAAGGTTTAATTCACAATAGCTTGATCTCAAAATGTTGGCATTGGCCAGGCATTTTTTACGGTTTTTGTTGTTATTAAGTATTTTAAGGTCCTAAGACCATAAACAAAACCAAAATTCACAAACAGTATATACAATCAAAAGATATGTCTCAAATGAGCAAAGTGAAAATGACATAAACATAAACAAGTTAAATGAAATGTAAATGGCAATGAATTATAAATGACTGAAATTTAAATTACATAAAGTAAATGACTTGAAAGTAAAGCAATATTAACAAGACTTAGTGAAATGTTAGTCAAAGGCTAGTTAAAGGTTAGTAGTGTTTTTTTATATGATTAAGTCATTCTTTGGAGAACACTCACCATTAATTCACAAGCACGAATCCTTAAACCAAGACATCTTCCATGAGAAGGGCTCCAACTTAGATGATTCAACAAGTATGCCACTAGCTCTCATGAAAGGAAAAAAAGGTCAAGTCTCCATACAATACCATGAAGAATGGGAGACTTACAATCTCACTTACTAGAATTCTATGCCATTGGGGTCAAATTTAGCTCTATGTTAAGCAATCATAATTGGACTTATGTAGAAGTCACAACTATCTGAGGCGGGGCAATAAACATTTAGGTGCTAATGCATGTTAGATATTTGGTATGAAGAACCAAACTCCTAAAACATACCACACACTAAAAGAAAAGATCAGGAGGGAGCGACCTATCTCAGTCATACTTGTATTGGTTCATCTGACACAAGGTTATTGATGAACCAATTAGCCTTAAGACATTAGAGATTTCATTGGTCAAATAAGGGAATGGGAAAGAATAGGGATGATAGAAACACAAATTGACCAAGGGAGGATTTTATCAAATCAAAACCATTCATTCATTTTGGGAGATGAAATGTACATTTCATCAATCCCCTAGATCCAATGGTTTTGATCCAACAAAAGTCAAATCAACCTTGACCAAGGCCGAAACAGAAAGTAAAAAAATTACAAGACCATAAAAATGGCTCAACATAATTTTTAAACAATTAATCAATTAAAAATCCAATTAAAAATGAATTAAAATACATTTTAATTTAGTCAAACCTAAAATCTCTTTAAAACACCAAATAAATGGCCAAGAGATTTATCTTAGGTCAAACAAGGTCAAAGGACCTTAGACAAAAAATTTCATGATTATTGAAAAGTCATAAGTATTTTTAAACAATTAAAAATATGCACAAAAACATTTAATTCATGAAAAATATCAAAATTAATCCAAAATATAATTTTAATTCAAAATATGAAAGGGAGAAATATTTAAAGATTTTTGGTGAAAGTCCCATATTTTTTTGGATTAAAAATGAAATTAATATGAATTAAACAAAATAAAAGGATTAAACATAAAATCATAAATTAAAATAAAATAAGAGAAAACAAGGGCCATCAGATCTTCCTCATTAATTGAGGTGGCAGATCTGATGGCCACATGCGCGCGTTCCATGGTGGACATCCGTCAATGTGTTGTACGCATGGTAATTCAAACCAAAGGTCTAGATTAGAACATCCAAACATGATCAGATGGCCAGCAGGTGTTCCAACACACCACCAGAGTTAGGGCTTCGGTCATCTTCTTCGGTGACCTCTACCGGACTGGTCGAACTTCATCACAATGGAAAATGAAAAACAAGGACACTATTTCAAAGAGAAAATGCTCAGGATCACGAATCTGGCCTCAATTCTCTCCAATTCCAAGTATATAAAAAGATACAGGGATTCGAATTTTGAGGATCATGAACAAAGTTGCTTCGATTTGACCTCAAAACAACTCAATCTTGTTGCCTACATTGGTAGGACATCAGCCAACCAAAAGCCACAAAGAATAGTGAAGAATTGAGAGAGAATCGAAGAGATAAAAATTCTAGAAAATCACCTTCGAGGGAGATCTTGCTTCCAATTGGCCTTGGCTTGACTTTTAGAAGCTTGCAGAAGTTGAATTGGATCAAGGAAAGGCTTGGATTTTTGGAGTTTCAAACTCAAAACAAAAGGAGATTTGAAACTCGATTTTCAAATGAAAACCTTTAAGATTGTCCTCTAATGGTGAGGGTTTGGATTGTAGGTTCAAAGCTTGGGCCAGATGTTCTTAATTCTAGCCAAATGAGATGATCTTGGATGTTTTGGACAGGTGATATCAAGGGGAATAACTTTCATGTTGAACAATTTTCCATTTGAAGCTTGGATAATGATGAATTTTGAGGTGGAAGTTTGGGAAATCAAACATATTTGAAAATTTTCTAAGTGTCAAGTCAAATGTTCAATTCTTCCACCTTGAATAACTTTTTCTATGGGTTTCAAATAGAAAAAATTCCTTCATAAAAGTTGTATCTCTTTCAAACCTATTCAATTTAGTAATAAATTTGATATCATTTGGATTTGGCATGAAGGAGTTATGCATTTTAGAAGTTGGGGAAAATCAATTGTTCAATGGTAATGGCCCAAAATGACCTATAATCTTTCCTCTTGGAACATGCCGTTGAAAGTTGAATTTGAATTTATTCTAAGAATAAAAGTTGGAGAGGATACCTTTAGTTTAATCATGAAACTTTAATGTCCTTCATATCATAAAAATTGAGTAAGTTATGGTCCTTGGAAGTTGACCTCCTAACTAGGGTTCAAACAAAACGACCTATAATCGTTCACCATAAACAATGACTTTCCAAGCAAAAATAGCCCTTGACCTCAATACAAAAGTTGTTTGGAGTGTCATAAGGAGTAAAGTTTTTCTTGGAATCATCTTCATATGACATAAATTATAGGAGATAGGGTCTAGGGAACCCAGTTTTGACTTGTTGACTTTCTCTGGTCAACCACCATGAACCAACTAACAAACTTGAAGTTGTCTTGATATTTGGGACTCATGGAGGACCATATATCTATAAGATGATGTAATATGAATTATACCTTGATATATTTGATCAAATGATGAATAAACTTGTTGAGGAAGTCACATAAGATACCCAGATGAATTAGGGCTTTCAAGGCAAACAAGCTTCAAAATCTTGATGAATTCTTGATCAAATGATAAATGGAGATCATGGGGATCCATATATGATGTCTAGAGCCAATGTGAACCATATCTTGATTAGTATCCTTGCATTGAGGGTCTTAAACCCTAGATATAAGCTTGATGAAGCATAGGTGAACACACACATTACTTACAAAAGAAACAAAGCTATACATAGACATATTTTTGGTATTTTGGTTAGTAAATAATGAAAAACAAAGTATGATACAATCAAATGTGTTTGGTGACCTCTCCCAATGCAAACCCAAAGAATGAGGGGTAAGGAGGTTGCCAAGGTGTGATCCCAAAGCTAATGCATATGATGAGATAGCATGAGGGATCTTAGGGTCAAAATTGAGGTCTTACAGGTGCCCCTGTTTAAGGACATTCTAACTGAGGATGTGAAGGTTAAAATCTTTGTATCGACTCAGTAGAATATACTTAAATAACAATATATAGAAACAAATTTTGGTCTCTAAGAGACCTCATGATGCATATGATATGAATGTTAAAATAATATTTGTGGGGAATATATTGCCACAAAGGAAAACAATCCGAAGAAACTGAAATTCCACAGGAGTATAATGTATTCCATAAGGAAAACTCACTAGGAAGACATAGACTCTGGGGGATAAGAGTTATGCGTAGGCCAGGCTACGACTTGAAAACTGCTAGAGACACGGGAGGAATTTCCATGAAAATAAATCAATGGAAGGGCTCGGTTGGGGATAAGGGAAATTCTGCAGGGGAAACAGGTAGATCAAAACAAGGATGAAATACCTGAATCAAACTCAACTGGGGAAGAATGATCTTCAACACAGGAGTACCAGAAATATATTATCTATTACCGGTTACTGGATAGGAAGATAATATACTCTGACAGAGGGACATCCATTACCGGTTAGGGTAAACATATCAAGGATGAATCGCTGAGGAAAAAGAGGTGTATTCGTTACCGGTTACTGGGTAAGAAGAACATGTTGGGGAAAATACCAAATAGGATTTACAATTACCGATTACTGGGTAGAAGTTCTACCAAAGAGAGAATACCCGTCACCGGTTAAAGTGAATATATCAAGGATAGACTTAGAGGAAGAATATATGTCATCGGTTAGGATGAACATATCAAGGATAGACTGCCGGGGAGAAAATATGGATTATATCTATCAGTTACTGGATAGAATACCAAAGAGATAATATTCGTCACTAGTTAGGATGAACATATCTAGGATATACTCGGAGGGGAAAGTAGGATTTACAACTACCGGTTACTGGGAAGAAGACCAAAAAGGAGAGAATATCCATCACCGGTTAAAGTGATCATATCAAGGATAAACTCAAAGAAAAAAGTAGGATTTATATCTACCGGTTACTGGGCAGAAGACCACAAAGAGGAGAAAATTTATCATCGATTAAGATGAACATATCAAGGATTAACTCTCTGGGGAGTAAAAGTAGGGATTACAACTACCTTTTTACTGGGTATAAAACCACAAAGGAAGAATATTCATCATCGGTTAGGATGAACATATGAAGGATATACTGCCTAGGGAACCGAGAAAACGAATCTGCTGGGGAAAACAAAGAAAGTAGATTACTTTTACCGGGTATTTGGGAAAAAGTACAGTACTCACAAATCGAGAAGAATGTTACTAGTTACTGGGTAATAGACTCTCATGGTACCAAAATATCCATCTAGGTAGTAACTAGAAAGAAACGGTCAAACAAAGACTCAACCCAATGAGGATATAACTCAAGGGGAGTGGTCCCATCCAGAGAATGAATTGGGGAGGAAACTGAAATAATAATTATCCACGAGGAAATAATTCAGTGGGGAAATGAGAAAGGTTAAACTCTTTCTACTTAAAGGGGCTGACACTCTACAATTGAAGGAGGACAGACACACTAAATCTGTATAAGTAATGTTATCACCGAAATAGGGGATCAGAATAATGAAATCAAATGCAATAAAATGCATAATGAAATATCTGATGAATGTATATGATTGATGATTATGCTGATAAAATAACACAAAGGATACAAATATCAAAGATTTGAGTCATTGTTGTAACACTCGGCCAATCTCAGCAGATGGAGACACCAACTAGAGAAAATGTTGGGGATAAACATAAGTCATCTAGCTCTGAATAACTCAACTTTGGCTAGGGAAAGAGAAAAGATGTGTTGACGATCCAAATTGACAACTCTGCGGGGAATTTTAGGTCAACACCATCTCAAATGGGAGACAACCCTGTAGGGGATCAAACCAAACACTGCTCAGAATTCAAAATTGTCGGGATTCCATATCTGAAGATGAACTCCACCAGGGAATACAACAGGTAAGACTCTGCATGTAGATCTAAGCAAAAATGTCGAGGATGCTATGACCAAGATCGTTGCATTCCTCAAAAATCATCAAATTCCTTTAGGAAATTGCGAAATAAACCAATTCCATGGAAAAGATAACCGGATCGGATAAACTGCCAAAGTTACGCAACACAAATATGCTAATGGAATCCAAATGAAGGTTCTGAATCTCCGAAGTCACAAAGTGGAGGATATCAAAAGGAGTACCGCAATTGTGGGATAGGGACCGATCATCAGCTCAACTCTACTAGGGATGATAAATTACTCGGGGAGAAACTCATCCACCAAGTTGGGGATGAATGATGAACTGTTGAGGAAAAATTACCAAACTAAACTGCCAGGGGAAGACCAACAAGGCTTCACACTTTAAGACTTACCTGTCCTCAGATTGTTGTTGATATTCCTTGTTGAAATCGATTATTCAAAAAGTAATTATTTTTTATTATTTTTTAAGAAAAATAATTTTTATTCATTAATTTATTTCAAAATTATCATCATAAAAATTCAATTTTATTTAGCAGAAATAAATAAGAGTAGAAACAATTAGATAAACATCTCAACTTTATTTAATAGGATGGCAGTCTGTAAATGACAAGACTCTATAGATCTTTACAAAGTTGAAAATGGTAATTTACATGGAAAAGGGCTACATTGAATACAATGATCACTATTCTCCCTATCAACTTTAATATCCATTGTACTTTTGGATTCGGTTGAGAATAATGTATCAGAACCAGATGACATGCTCAAAACTTTCTCCATGACTAGGATCAACCGAATGCAGTTACTTGCCATAATCCCTAATTTTTGTCTAGATTTCCCCAAGGTGGGGTACTCAATCTACCGAGATAATTTTCTGTTTTGTGTCTCTAATTTTTTCCTGGATCGCCCTTTCGGGTTTTCAACTTAGCGAGTTGTTCTTTTCTTTTTTAGGAGAAGTATTTCTTAACTACATCTCCATTCACAGGACGAGTGAACTTTTCACCATCCATAGTTATAAGAATCAAAGCACCGCTTACAAAGGCTCTTTATACAACATATGGGCTTTCATAATTAGGATCCCATTTTCCCCTAGCATCTGGTATGAAATATAAGATCTTCTTGAGCACGAGGTCACCTTCTCCAAACACACGAGGCATGACCTTCTTATCAAATGTCTTCTTCATTCTCTGCTGATATAACTAACCATGACACATGGCAGTCAATCTTTTCTCTTCAATTAAATTCAGTTGATCATATCTGGTTTGGTACCACTCAGCTTCTATCAACCTGGCTTCCATTAAGACTTGCAATGATGGGATCCCAACCTCTAATAGCATCACAACTTCTATACCATAAACAAGAGAGAAAGGGTTTGCCTCTGTTGAAGTGCAGACGGATGTACGGTACCCATACAAAGAAAATGGGAGCATCTCTTGCCAATCTTTATATGTTACAACCATCTTCTGAATGATCTTCTTGATGTTCTTGTTTGTAGCTTCAACAACCCCATTCATCTTAGGTCTGTAAGGAGAAGAATTATGATGTGCAATCTTGAAGTCTTTGCAAAGAGCTTCCACCATATTATTGTTCAAGTTCGATCCATTATCAGTAATGATCTTACTTGGCACACCAAAACGGCATATAATCTGATTCTTGATAAAGCTCACAAGAACTTGCTTGGTTACATTTGCATACAATGTCGCTTCAACCCATTTTGTGAAGTAGTCAATAGCTACAAGAATGAAACGATGTTCGTTTGAAGCTTTGGGCTCAATCATACCAATCATATCAATTCCCCACACGGAGAAGGGCCATGGAGAGGAAATAACATTCAATAGTGTCGGAGGAACATAAATTTTATCTGCATAAATTTGACACTTGTGGCATTTCTTCACAAACTTGCAACAGTCAGGTTCCATTGTCAGCCAATAGTAACCTTCTCTCAACACCTTCTCTGCCATAGCATGTCCATTGGAATGAGTACGAAAGGGTCCTTCATGGACTTCAGTCATCAACAGGTATGCTTCATGTCTATCCATGCATCTGAGCAAAACCATATCGTAGTTTCTCTTGTAAAGCACATCACCATTCAAGTAGAAGTTGCTGGTTAATCTCCTCAAAGTTTTCTTATCTTTCAAATATGCCCCGGACGGGTAAATCTGACTTTGGAGGAAACATTTGATATCATAATACCACGACTTTTCATCTATGGCTTCTTCAACAGTAAATACATGAGCTAGCCTATCAAGACGCATCACATTCAAATTAGGAAGCTCATTCCAAAATTTCACTATAATCATTGAAGCCAACGTTGCAAGAGCATCTGCCATCTGGTTTCCATCTCGAGGGATATGATGAAACTTAACCTTTCTAAAGAAAGTTGATATCCTCATCGCATAATCTCTATATGGTATTAAACTGGGTTGATTCTGTAACACCTCAAAATTTGCCCTCCTCTCTTGGGACTAGCATAACATATTGCATAATATTTTTAGGTCATTAGGCATTGCATATTGCATATCATGTGGTTACATTGTGCAAGTCATCCTCATAAGTCTTGATCAGGAGATGAAGAGGTCATGTGCATGTTGGGGTTTCATTGGACTGGGTCATTAATCATCTGAGGATGTGGAGGTCCAAATTAGGGTTTTGTGATTCTCAAGGAGATTGGTCTTCATCTTGTTTGAAATGATTCATCATCATCATCATGGTTTGTCATCATCAAGTGATGGAGCATAGTCCTTGGGATTAGGGTTTTGACCACTGGTCAACCCTAATCAGTTGCATTGGGCCAATCAGGGCATGATCAGGAGATGAGGTCTATGAGGTATATGGGGATCATTATCTGATTTTATTGAGCTTATTGAGGCTAGGGTTTCATCATTGAGCCATTTAATCAGAAGATTGGGGCTCAGATTGATCAGTGTATTGCCAGATTCATCTATCAGTTAAAAAGTCAACTGTGGTCAACTGTGCTTGATTTTATGGATTTGGAAGTGGGAGAGAGTTGGATACACTTCATTCATGTTGAAACAAGTGTTATTTGACATGTCAAAGCTCAAGAATGGAGAAAATCAAGTCAGAACAAAAATTGCCAAAAATAGAAAGTGACTTGTAATGGAAGTTTCCAAAAATGGAAAGTTTTTGACCACAAAATCACATGTCCAAGGAAGCTTCAAATGAAAATTTGTTCAACATGAAAGTTGTAGATATTGGTCTCACCTTTCCAAAAAGTCCAAGAACTTGAAAATCCCATGCATGGTTGGCAAGTTATGGTCCATTCAATTTCAAAAATGACCCATAATCAAAGTGGCATAACTTCCACATGGAGTGTCCAAATTGAGTGATCTTTTTATGTGCAAACTCCATTTGACATGTACTTTCATGGTGCATAATTGGAATTCATCAAAAATGGTCAATGCAAAAAGTCAATTTTCAAGTGTACAGTTAAAAATCCAATGGCAAAATGGTCCAAGTTGAGAAATAATTGGAATTTTGGCATGGGAGTTTTTGCAACACCTCACAAATGCAAATTAGAAATTGTTTCAACTGTCATAACATGTTAAGGTTCAATATTTGACCAAGTCATTTTGGAATTGTACTTGAAAATGCATTTTGTGGCATGACATGGTGAAAATGAGAATTACAAGTCCAATTGCCATGAGACAAGTGCCAACACATCACAACTGGTATTTGGAGAGTGTGTGAGCTGTCATACAGCTGTCACAAGGCCTGATGTGAAATACCAATTTTTCCCTTGCTTAGTAAAATGCATTTTTGCTAATCACATTTCATTTTGGTTAATTGGATGATTAAGAGTGTGATTAAGGGGAGGTATATATCATTAATCATAACTAACTTTGAGATCAGAATCACATTTCACAAGAATTCAACAAACTTTTCCCTCCAAATTCTCCAAAAGCTCAAGAACATTCAAGAACAAAATTGAGCAAAACTCCTTCAATTCTCCATCAAATCGTGTGATTCTTTTTGCTGCCATCTCCATTCATCTTCTTCTTCAACTGTTTTGGAAAAGCAACATCAAAATCTCCACGAATCTCCACTGTCCATTCTTGATGCATCCATGGCAAAATGAAATTCTGTCCACTAGAAGTGACATTGGATCGAGCTGAGCATTAAAGTCATCTTCCCTAGCATCATTCTTCATCTGTTTTGAGAATTCGCGCGCAATAGCTCAAGGATTCATCACTGCCTTCAAATTAAGGTGAGATTTCGAATCTCATGATTTATTGAGTTGTTATATGCGTTTTATAGAGTGTTCAACATAGATGATTGTGATGCCTTTAGTTTTTGAAATGGATGATTATAGAGAGAGATATTTCGATTTGAAGTTGTGATGTGAAAACCTAATTCGCTCGATCCAAGAGATTTAGGAAGAATTAGGATAAATCGTGTACGTATTTGGAATCCTGATGATGAGACCTTTCCAATGACTATCCATTTGTAATTTTTCATGGAGGTTTGATGTTCTTGGATATTGATGATTTTCTGGAAAACACGATGAAGATGAAGCAGAATTCTGGAAATTTGCATCGTTCGATCCATTTTGTTCGCAGGCCAATTCAAACTTTTGTTTCCCGCCTGTGTCCACCATTAGCGCAGTGACAGCACATTTAGTGATGCTGTGCGTTTTGGACCCTGAGTGTCATATTTACGAACATGCCACTGGACTAAATTAAATCCATTTAATTAAATAAAACACTTAATAATTATTCACATAATTCATTTAATCTTAGAAAAATCATAAAAAAATATTTACTAGTCCAAAAATAGTGAGGATTTTTTTGATGGATTCCAATTTTTCCCTAGAATTTTATAGGCATGGTTTCACAAGTTGTGCATGGTAAAATGTTGACCTGGCCTATTGATCTTTGACTTGTGTGTATTTTTTTACATGTTTTGCCATTTTCATTGTGAAAGGCTCATACATTTAAAGAAATTCCTGAAAATTTTTGTGCTCATTCTGGACATGTTGATGGTGATTTACATATAAAGTTTGTGATTTTTGGATACTTGATGATTGAGATATGATTTTTTGAATCTAGGTGTGACAATTTGTGTCACACCTAGCTAGGTCAACTTTCTGAATTTATTTGCATAACCTATGAGTGTTGGATTGGATTGAAATTTTGCATGAATGATCACTGGTATGTCAAGATGTCATGAGAATTTTTCTGGATTTTTCTATGGCATTTTCCATTTGATTGATATTTTTCTTCACTGTATGCTCATTTTGCAAGCTTGTGTGATACATGTTGGTATATCTTGTGTGAAATTCTCATATGGTTTTGGATGAATGTGAAATTTGGTATGCTGATTATAGACACATTGTAGGACATCACTGTTTTAGTCCCATTCATTTCTTAATTGTTTTCACTGATTTATGAATTTTTGAAGTGGATGCTTGCTTGAATGTATTGAATTGGCTTACATAAGTGTGTCTGGATTTCTTGATTTTCATTGACCTAGTTCCTTTTGTCCAATTGAGCTGAAAATTGACATGCTATACCCTGAATAGGTCCTGTTTAGGTGTGAATTATTTGAGGATTTTTGGAATTATTTTGGTATGCTTTTGATGGAATTCATTCTGTTTGGACATTGGATGTTGCATTTGACCTAGTTTGACTTGTTTTGGTAATGAAATGAATATGGTGAATGATATGAGTATGGGATCAATTGCATTTGCTTTCTATTTGCATTAATTTGGTTTTGGTTGAGAATTGTTTGCTGTTTAGAATTTTTTCTCCCTTTTGGACCCTAGGCTTGGCCTAGGGGTCTAGTTTCTCACATTTGGTTTGACTTTTCAGGATGAAATGCATAATGCTCAAGGAGAATGCTTCAAGTCAATTAAATTGAGATTGTTTGGTGTTGTGAACTAACATGACTTTGTGTTGTAGGATTGGAAGCTTGAGCTTGAGCTTATAGCTTGCACTCGTGTGCATTAACTTGTGTTGCTTTGTACAGATTAACTGATTACCATTTGCTGTTTACTGTTTGTCTGTCTGAGTACTGATGATACTTGATTGATTTCAGGTACATTTAGTCGCTTACAGTTCTTTAAGAACTTGCTTGCTGCTGCTTGGTTTTTAAACCACTTGAGGTAGGACTTCTATTCTTCATGTAGTCTGGAAGACCTGGCCTGTTACTTGGCCAGGCAACTGTCTGAAGTCCTCCTTAAGAGGCGATGTTTGTGGTTGTTTACATTTGTGCCAAGCAGGTGAAGACCTCTATGAGGCAATTGGTGGATCAAAGGGATATGCAATTTATCCCCCACTATTCTGCGAGTCGTCCCTCTGCTCACACGGCTGTGTGTTGATGCATTGGGACACAAACCCAAGATCTTGTGCTGTTGCACAATCGAGTCAGAGTCTTTGAGCGTAGAAGGGTCCCTCCATTCTGGACCCACGCTCCTTTGTCTGAAGCTCTCCCTGGTCAGGGATAAGAGCTGTGAAGTCTAATCTTCACTCACCTTTCATCTGCTTCACCTTAGCCTCGTAATGGCAAGGTTAAGAGCGAATAATACCCATGTACAGATGACTTGCTTCGGCAGTCAAACCCATTGTTTGAGCCTCACTTGACTGGTTATAGTGTGTGCTATGTGAATATTTGCTTGAAATGCTTGTTTGCTTGTATGCTTGTATGCTTGCTTTCTTCCTGGATAGGATTAGCTTGCAGTTGTGCAAGTAGGTAGAAACCTGAACATAGGGTAATGATACATGACAACACTAGGCTCGAGTCCAGCTCCCTGGTAGTGTGTCTTCCCTCGGTTTCTGGCTAGATTTTCTTTCCCTTTGGGGGGAACTACATCGCCCTGATCCTCGTTCCAGACGAGGTATGTAGGCAGGAGACCGTGCGAGGTCTCTCCGGGCACTTTTTTTCTTTTTTGTGTGTGTTTGCTTGTTATCTGATTGTGTGTTTGGTTCGGATGCCGACGTAAGTCCAGTGATTGGCGGTCGGGCTCCACGTTTGCCCTATTGTGTGTGTTTTGGTGCGGATGCTGATGTAAGTCCAGTGATTGGCATTCAGGCTCCATGTTTGCCGGTGTGTTTGTTTGTTTGTTTGGCGTGCGTGAGCCGAACTACGGCAGCTCTGATTCTCGTTCCAGACGAGATACGTAGGCATAGGATGCGACGTCCTATCGAGCTCTCTTCCCCTTAACCCCACCTGTGTTGTCTTCGGTGTGTGTGTGTGTGATGTTTTAGCAACCTTTTCTTTCTTTTAGAGCGTGGATCCCGTCGAGTACGACAGACGTGAGGGGTGCTAATACCTTCCCCTTGCGTAACCGACTCCCTTACCCTTTCTCTTTGGTCGCGAGACCATGCTTTTTCCAGGTTTCTCTGAGCGTTTCCTTTCCCTATTTTGGGATAAATAACGCGCAGTGGCGGCTCTGTGTTGTTTTTTGTTTCAGCCCGCCGGTTGTTTTTCGCGGATGCGACAACTGGCGACTCTGCTGGGGAACTATAGGATGTTGACCTGTGCTGGTCCATCTTCCCTAAGCGAGTCCTTCCTAGCGTTCTAGGATAGTTTAGGTTGCTTGTTTTGCTTTATTTATTGCATTTGTTATTCTAACAGTGTATATATTTGCATAAATATTTGCATGCATCATACTATCATGTTGTTGCCGTCCTCTGTGCAGGTGGTTCCTCTGTTTTGGGGTGGGTGTTCTGAGTGGGGCTAAAACCCAGGCCCGAGTATACACCTAGGATTAGTGTGGTCTCATGTCACCTCCTTCATGTTAGGTCAATATGTACCTGGCGGCGTGATGTACCACAAGCCGGACGAGGTTCATTTGATAGTGCTTGCCTCTGTGGGTATTCCACTTTGGTTGAGTTACTTCATCTGAACTGTTGACTCTGGTGACCGATCATTTCCCGGATCTTTGGTTTAGACGATCTTAAGGGAGCTACAATGGCACACCCGAAAGGGCAAACCCATTGAGTATCTCTGCCTGATTGTCGAGACTATTATCCGCCTTAGGATGACCTGATTAGAATTTACCTGTGAGGGGAGGGTGATTCTTTCAGATGCATGTTCAGATGGTGACTCAGATGGTGATTTTTTGTTCCGTGGATCAGAGTCCTATTTATAAGTCGGATTTATGGCTATTTATTACCGAGACGCCGGAATGTTGTCCGTGGTATTTATCAGTGGGGATCCGTTTATTTCAGGATTCCCTGGGCCGAGTTATTTATCAGTGGGGATCCGTTTATTTCAGGATTCCCTGGGCCGATTCTGAGATCATTGTGGGTATCTGCTCAGAGATTATATGATGATGATGATGTATCTGTCAGTTCCGTTTATTTCGGAACCCTTGAGTTGGATTTGTGGTTACATGTTCCCTCAGATGGTTGTGATCAGTTCAGAGATCAGAGGCTTCTGTACAGTTGATGATCAGATGACTTGGAGGATGGCAATGCATTGCATTCATTCATCTGCATCATTCTCATTTTGCATTCATCTGCACTAAACCTACGTCTAGCCATATGGGGAGTATTATGGATTGAGAATCTGGTTGAGAGACATCTGGATGTCAAAATGTTATTGGTGAAATATTATCTGTCTCGATGAAACCAGAATCAAAGGACAGAAGCTTCCTCATATGGATAGATGTTGCATTCATGCATATTAACATGTTTGCTGTTTTGCAGGAATCATTGCTCGTGCTCGCAGAACTGTACCTTTGCACTCGACCCGACCTCACAGATACTTCACACGACGCAACACTCCCAGGCTGATGGATCTTCCAAGTACTGGTCTCCTCGAGCTGAAAGATAAGATGACTGAGCTGATCAACATCATGCAGGGTTTTGCAGTTGGTCAGAAGGCTCTGGCTGATAAGGTTGAGAAGCTCGAGCGAGCTTCAGCTGCTAACAGTGTGGTTAACCTGGATGGTGTCTCCAACCAGGGGCTGGGTGGATCCAGAGACGGTGGAAAAAGAGCAACTGTAGGTATGGTGAACAACAATGCTGGTGGATTTGGTGCTGCTACTGGCGGTGGACCCGGTCTGGGGCATAATCTGAAGGATAGTCTGTTCCCGCCTTTCTTTGGGGTCGATGATGACAGGGAGGAGGACAGAGAGGCTGATCACTTCTCTATGCTGAATGAGCCGTTTGGGCAGTATGGTGCCCAACCACAAGACAAAGAGATTCAGTTGCTGGCAGAGAAGGTAAGGGCTCTGGAAAGCCATGCTACTCCGGGATTTGTCAACATGTCCAACATGGGGCTGGTCGAGGGGATTGTGATCCCACAAAAGTTCAAAGCGCCCGCGTTTGACAAATACAATGGGAGTTCCTGCCCGGAAACCCATCTCCAAGCTTTCGTTCGCAAGATTTCCGCGTACACGACGGATCAGAAGCTCTGGATGTACTTCTTCCAGGACAGTTTGTCCGGAGGATCTCTGGAATGGTACACCAAGCTAAAGTCTGCTGATGTCAAGAGTTGGCAGGATCTGGGAGATGCGTTCTTTAAACAGTATCAGTTCAACGCTGATATGGCTCCGAGTCGTACCCAGCTGCAGGGTATGTCTCAGAAGTCAAGTGAGGGGTTTAAAGAATATGCACAACGGTGGAGGGAGTTGGCTGCCAGAGTTCAACCTCCGTTGGTGGATCGGGAGATGTCGGATCTATTCATGGGTACCCTGCAAGGGGTTTTTGCTGAAAGAATGGTTGGATGCCCGGTTACCAACTTTGCTGACATTGTGGTGGCAGGGGAGAGAATCGAAAGTTGGCTGAAAATGGGGAAAATACAGGGTGGTAATGCTTCGTCATCAGGATCGAAGAAGCCCTTCGGAAATGGCCAAAGGAAAAATGAGGGTAATACCAGTGCGGTCTACGCTCAGAGAGGACCCAGTAGGGATCGTTACTTCCAGCACACCGCTGCGGTAACTATTCCTGCTGACAATCAGCCTGCACAACAGCAACAGCAGCGTCAGCCATTCCAGCAGAGGTCTCAGAGGGTAGGATATCAAGTCCGGAGGAGGATGAGTGATCGGCATTTTGACAGGCCGCCTGTGACATACTCTTTCCTATTGAAAAAGTTGAAGGATCTAGGGCTGGTACAGTTGAGGACTTTGGCACCTATGAGACCTGATCAAAGGCCAGCCAATTTTGATGAAAATGTCAAATGTGAATTCCATTCGGGTGCTCCCGGGCACAGTGTAGAGGACTGCAAAGCTTTTAAGCACGTAGTCCAAGACCTGGTGGATTCAAAAGCAATCAACTTTGCTCCATCTCCCAACGTTAATGTCAATCCCATGCCGGCACATGGTCAGGCGATGGTGAGTGCAATTGCTGAAGATTCGGATCACGCCTGTGGGATGGGTGAAGAGACTGATGGTAACTGCAAGTTTGATGGTTGGATAAAGCCGTGCGCACCAGGGATGGGAATCCAGAACTGGAAGGCCTAAAAAAGATCATCACTGTTACTCATTCGGAAGAGTAATGATTTCTGTTTTGATTTTATTTGCATGAAAGCCATACGTGTTGCCCGACACGTAATGGTTCATTGTAAGGGCCACCTCATGTTTAAATTTACATTTTCTACATCATTAATAAATGGATGTTTTTCAGTCAAAAAGCGGGGTTCCCTGTTTTTCATTTATTTTTGCAGTTTAAAAACAAATAAAAATGGCAATGTTTGTTTTCATTTTTCTTTTTTGATTTGTCTCGTCCCAAAGTCGAAAAATAATTCTCCGGATCTCGTTGATAACAATTTGGTTACACCTCATATGACTTCGACAAACCGATCTATCAGGCCGAAGAAGAAGGCGAAGAAGATTGTGATCTGCTGGAATTAGCCAAGATGTTAAACAAGAGGAGAAGGTGATTCAGCCGCAGGAAGAGCGAGTTGAGATTGTTAACCTGTATACTGCCGAGGTCAGAACAAAAAAAATTGGGGCCGCTTCAGAGGCGAGTCGAGAGCAGAATGGTAGTCCTGTTGAAGGGACATGTGGATGCCTTCGCCTGGTCATGTCGGGATATGCCAGGGTCGGATACCGATGACGTTGTGCACAGGCTGCCATGGAGAGAAGATTGTCCTCTAAAGAAGCAGAACGCCAGTGCCTGTATCAGAGAGCCATGGTGACTTTGTTTCATGATATGATTCATCATGAAATTGAATGCTATGTTGATGACATGATAGCAAAGTCCCCAAACAGAAGAGGGGCATCTGGCAGACTGGGGCAGGTCGTTTGACCAGTTGAAATGATTCAAACTGAGGTTGAATTCAGATAAGTGCACTGTCAGAGTGCGGTCCGGTAAAATGCTGGGGGTTCATTGTACAAGAGGAATCGAGGTTGATCCTGCTAAAAAAAAAAAAAAAAAAAAAAAAGGGAAACAAGGCCTGAACCGAGAACAAAAAAGAGGTTCGTGGTCAATTGGGTAGATTGAACTACATGTCATGGTTCACATCTCATCTAACAGCCACGTGTGAACCCATATTCAGGATGTTGAAAAAAAAATCAAACGGTCAGGTGAAATAATGATTTCCAAAAGGGGCATGGAAAAAATAAAAAAAAATGATGACTAGCAGGAACCTCTGATTCTGATGCCTCCTGTGAAAGGAACAATTGTTAATCTATGCTTGACGGCCTTCGAGGGGTCTACGAGGTGTATTGGGTCAGCATGACGCGTCTTGTCGAAAAGAGCATGCAATTTACCTTAGCAAAAAGTTTACCGACTGTGAAACAATACATTCACTGTTCGAGAAAACTTGTTGTACTTTGGCATAGGCTGCTCGCCGACTGAGACAGTATATGCTGATTCATACCACTTTGTGGGTTTCCAAGATGGATCCGATCGAGTATGGGTTTGAGAATCCAGCATCGGCCGGACAGGTTGCGAGAGTGCAAAAGAAGGTTGACTTAGTCGTGATACTCTCAGAAAGCAATCGAGGGGAGTGTATGGCCTGATTACCTCGCCCAACAATCCATTGAGGATTATCAACCGATGAAGTTTGAAGTCCCTGATGAGGACATCTCGAGGTGCTCCAATCGAAAGATTGAGGGTAGCCGATCCCGGAGGAGGGGCCTGACCCTGAATCCGAACGGATTCTGATGTCTGATGGGGAGGTTAAGGTGAATAAGTTTTGTTGCCCGGATAACATTTGAATGCACCAACGATGGTGGCGGAATACGAAGTTGGTATCCTGGGTATCGAACCTTGGTGCGCCTACTGGGGCAAATCCTTTCTCATTGGTATATGGGATGGAAGCTGTATTATCAGTCGAGGTCCAGATTCCCTCTTTGAGAGTCCTGATGGACGTGAAGTTGCAAGAGGCTGAATGGGTAAGGACCTGGTACGAAGAGTTGAGCCTGATAGAAGAGAAAAGGCTGGCAGCCATCTGTTATGGGCAGTTGTACCAGCAAAGGATGAAGCGTGCTTTTGACAAGAAGGTGCGACCTCGGGTATATCACGTAGGTGATATGGTGCTGAAAAGGATCCTTCCTCCTCAAAACGATCGAAGGGGCAAATGGATGCCGAATTATGAGGGTCCATTCGTGGTCAAGAAGGTTTTCTCTGGTGGAGCCTTGTTGTTAACGACCATGGATGGCGAGGATTTTCCATCCCCTGTGAATGCGGACGCAGTTAAAAAATACTTCGTATAAAGAGACCCGCTGGACGAAAAGAACAAAATAGTCCAGGCAAAAAATGGGCATCCCGGCGAACCAAAAAACAGAAAGAAAGGTTCGGGCAAAAGTTAGGGATAAAATGAAAAACTGTACACCCGGCAAGTCGAAAACCTGAAAAGGCGACTTGGGCAAAAAAGGGGTATCCCGGTGGACTGAAAACCCGAAAGGGCGGTCCAGGCAAAAGAGGGATTGAAACGAACAACTGCGTCCAGCATGATCGTTTGCGCTTTGGTTAAGGCATCATGGATAATACCCGGTGGGGATCAATCAGAAGCGTCTTGTTCAGAAGGCAGAAAGCACGGAGAGTCTGAGGACATAGGGGGTGTAACCGAATTGGAACTCGATGAGATCACGGGTTTCACATTGCCATTAGGATAGATTTTTCCTTTTGTGCGCAATTACCTCTTTTCAGGAATTGCTTCCTTTGTTTTGCGCAGTTTGAGCCACATTTTCCAATCAATAAAATGCATATTCAGTCAAATAATTTTGTTTTTGTTTTTCATTACCGCTTTGATTGCAAAAACATCCAGATATTTTTGATAAAGAATCTTGCATTTTAAGACATACAGGTCCCTTCCAATGCATGTTTATAAGATTGAAAGCTTGAAATCTTATTCGGAAGGATGAGTGACCCAAGTGTTGAAATCTTGACACGCCTGGGGCACGATTTTATCTAACGATCTGTTTTGCAGGAACTGTTGGACATTTTCACTCACATGCAGGTTGTGATGAGGAAGTTGTTGGCGAAGCAAATCCCTATGGGGTCCAATCGGGGACGAATGAATATGAAGGGATGACGGAGAAGACGTTGAGACGTACGATGATTCTTGATGGTAATCAAGAAGACTCTTCAAAGTCGGAAGATTTAAAAGTCTGTAGAAATTCCCCGCAGAGTCCGATCAGGAACGAGTGTATGAAGAAAGGACGAAGGGACGACGAGGGACGTCCGACGACCTTTGGAATTAATCAAGAAGACTCTTCAAAGTCGGAAAATTGGAATTTCTGTATAAGTCCCAGGAGTTCGCTCTCCGTCGAGCGCGGAGCGATTGGGAATACAAGATGATGGAGCAGAAAAGGTCCAGACGAGTCTGGGAATTCCCAAAAGTGGAAAGCTAATACGAGATTGGGAGGTTGATACCATGGTTCGACGAGTCGACGGGTGTTCTGTACCAACTTTTCTCATTTCCCCAGCTAGGTCCCCAAGCAGAATTAGAGGACCAACTCCCCAGCAGATCCAAGGTCTATGGATCCCTTAGCCGAGTCGAGATGATTGTCCCCGGCAGGTTTAAAACGGTGTTTCCTCAGCAGCCAGGCCTGAAGGTTGCTATCCCCGAGTGGAGCGGGTTTCAATGAAATATATCTCCAGCAGTGTTCATCATACCAGTGGATTGGACAATTTTCCGTAGCAGACTGATATCTGTATCCCCAGCTGAGTGTATCCTACGTGTGGATTGCATGGGTTGTCCCCAGCGGAGTAGCATTCGTTTTCCCTAGCAGGGTTTGGATGGGTATCCCCAGCAGGTTTCAGATCGAATGCTTCCCCAGCAGCCAGTCCTGGAGGTTGTTGTTTCCCAGCAGAGCTATCTGTGAGCGCTTCCCCAGTAAAGTCGACAGGTATCTGTGAGGGTTCCCCGAAGCAGGTGGATGTATATCCCCAGCAAGTCAAAAGACTGTATCCCCACAGAGTGTTGGTGGTTCCTATCCCCAGCATTTCCTCGAGCGGATTGGGTGCAAAGGAGGTGTTTCCCCAGCAAGGGTTACCTTTTCCCGGCAGCAGTATTATTCCCCAGCAGGGTGGAATCGGAGTATTGACGAGTTCCTCAGCAGAGTGTCTCGTGCTCCTCAGAAGAGTCCCTTGAGGGGGATGCTTTTTATGCATTCATCATGTAGAGTAAGCATAGCATGTTGCATAGAAAAAATAAATCGCGTAGCATTTCCATAATTGTGGAGCATTACGCAGAAAAATCAATCATGCATCATATTGCACGCATAAGTTAGTCTCAAGCTGTGGTTACTGTTTGAGAGGTGGTTTTATCAGACAGTGAAGGTGTTACTCCGAGGAGTCTAGCATCATGGTTTTAATCAAGGATATTCCCCAGTAGTACGATACTGGAGGGTAAGTTTCTGTCGAGCAGAAATGGGAATGTTAATCAAGAAAGTTTCGAGGTTCAAGAAAAACAAGAAAGAAGATAATCCCCAGCTAAACGCGAAGTGTTTGTCTGCCAGGGTTGAATAGAAAGCAGTCGGCTCAGGGCTTGTCATCCTCAGCATGGGTCGTTGTGGCATTCCGGCCAGTTTCCGATTTCCAGATCGAAGAGGTTCTCAACAGTCAGGACGAAGAACTTGTGGCACTCCGGCCAGTTCCGATTTCCAGATCGAAGAAGCTCACGATGTTTAGATCGATGCAGCTTGCGGCAATCCGGCCAGTTTCCGATTTCCAGATCGAAGAGGTTCTCAACAGTCAGGACGAAGAACTTGTGGCACTCCGGCCAGTTCCGATTTCCAGATCAAAGAAGCTCACGATGTTTAGATCGATGCAGTTTGCGGCAATCCGGCCAGTTTCCCGGTGTCCAGACCGAAGTGGTATCCAGACCGAAGAGGTGTTCAGACCAAAGTGGTGTTCAGGCCAAGAAAATGAAAAAAGCAGAAAAATTTCGGGGTTCAAGAAAAGCATGAAAAAAAAAAAGAGAAAGAAATAATAATCCCAGCGGATGTGTGGTGTTCAGGCCATGGTTATCCCTGCGTTACCATTTATTTTGGTATCCAGGTCGACGTTTCCGTTTTGGGGTTCAAGCCGAGTTTTCTCCGTCCTGGACGGATTTTTCTTCAAGATTGTTTCTTCGCCGATTCTGACAGGCGTTGTTAATTATTTTCCCATCAGAGTGCAAATTGTTCGTCTGTTCTTGGTATTCAATCACTCTTCATCCTGATCATCTGAAAGCCGAGGCTGTTCATATCGACAGGTTCACAGTGGATTGAATAGGGGCAGCTGTAACACCTCAAAATTTGCCCTCCTCTCTTGGGACTAGCATAACATATTGCATAATATTTTTAGGTCATTAGGCATTGCATATTGCATATCATGTGGTTACATTGTGC
Organism: Lathyrus oleraceus; assembly: GCF_024323335.1. Lineage (NCBI taxonomy): Eukaryota > Viridiplantae > Streptophyta > Magnoliopsida > Fabales > Fabaceae > Lathyrus > Lathyrus oleraceus. The sequence continues at coordinate 406,807,528 of NC_066585.1, forward strand.
AAGTCATCCTCATAAGTCTTTATCAGGAGATGAAGAGGTCATGTGCATGCTGGGGTTTCATTGGACTGGGTCATTAATCATCTGAGGATGTGGAGGTCCAAATTAGGGTTTTGTGATTCTCAAGGAGATTGGTCTTCATCTTGTTTGAAATGATTCATCATCATCATCATGGTTTGTCATCATCAAGTGATGGAGCATAGTCCTTGGGATTAGGGTTTTGACCACTGGTCAACCCTAATCAGTTGCATTGGGCCAATCAGGGCATGATCAGGAGATGAGGTCTATGAGGTATATGGGGATCATTATCTGATTTTATTGAGCTTATTGAGGCTAGGGTTTCATCATTGAGCCATTTAATCAGAAGATTGGGGCTCAGATTGATCAGTGTATTGCCAGATTCATCTATCAGTTAAAAAGTCAACTGTGGTCAACTGTGCTTGATTTTATGGATTTGGAAGTGGGAGAGAGTTGGATACACTTCATTCATGTTGAAACAAGTGTTATTTGACATGTCAAAGCTCAAGAATGGAGAAAATCAAGTCAGAACAAAAATTGCCAAAAATAGAAAGTGACTTGTAATGGAAGTTTCCAAAAATGGAAAGTTTTTGACCACAAAATCACATGTCCAAGGAAGCTTCAAATGAAAATTTGTTCAACATGAAAGTTGTAGATCCTGGTCTCACCTTTCCAAAAAGTCCAAGAACTTGAAAATCCCATGCATGGTTGGCAAGTTATGGTCCATTCAATTTCAAAAATGACCCATAATCAAAGTGGCATAACTTCCACATGGAGTGTCCAAATTGAGTGATCTTTTTATGTGCAAACTCCATTTGACATGTACTTTCATGGTGCATAATTGGAATTCATCAAAAATGGTCAATGCAAAAAGTCAATTTTCAAGTGTACAGTTAAAAATCCAATGGCAAAATGGTCCAAGTTGAGAAATAATTGGAATTTTGGCATGGGAGTTTTTGCAACACCTCACAAATGCAAATTAGAAATTGTTTCAACTGTCATAACATGTTAAGGTTCAATATTTGACCAAGTCATTTTGGAATTGTACTTGAAAATGCATTTTGTGGCATGACATGGTGAAAATGAGAATTACAAGTCCAATTGCCATGAGACAAGTGCCAACACATCACAACTGGTATTTGGAGAGTGTGTGAGCTGTCATACAGCTGTCACAAGGCCTGATGTGAAATACCAATTTTGCCCTTGCTTAGTAAAATGCATTTTTGCTAATCACATTTCATTTTGGTTAATTGGATGATTAAGAGTGTGATTAAGGGGAGGTATATATCACTAATCATAACTAACTTTGAGATCAGAATCACATTTCACAAGAATTCAACAAACTTTTCCCTCCAAATTCTCCAAAAGCTCAAGAACATTCAAGAACAAAATTGAGCAAAACTCCTTCAATTCTCCATCAAATCGTGTGATTCTTTTTGCTGCCATCTCCATTCATCTTCTTCTTCAACTGTTTTGGAAAAGCAACATCAAAATCTCCACGAATCTCCACTGTCCATTCTTGATGCATCCATGGCAAAATGAAATTCTGTCCACTAGAAGTGACATTGGATCGAGCTGAGCATTAAAGTCATCTTCCCTAGCATCATTCTTCATCTGTTTTGAGAATTCGCGCGCAATAGCTCAAGGATTCATCACTGCCTTCAAATTAAGGTGAGATTTCGAATCTCATGATTTATTGAGTTGTTATATGCGTTTTATAGAGTGTTCAACATAGATGATTGTGATGCCTTTAGTTTTTGAAATGGATGATTATAGAGAGAGATATTTCGATTTGAAGTTGTGATGTGAAAACCTAATTCGCTCGATCCAAGAGATTTAGGAAGAATTAGGATAAATCGTGTACGTATTTGGAATCCTGATGATGAGACCTTTCCAATGACTATCCATTTGTAATTTTTCATGGAGGTTTGATGTTCTTGGATATTGATGATTTTCTGGAAAACACGATGAAGATGAAGCAGAATTCTGGAAATTTGCATCGTTCGATCCATTTTGTTCGCAGGCCAATTCAAACTTTTGTTTCCCGCCTGTGTCCACCATTAGCGCAGTGACAGCACATTTAGTGATGCTGTGCGTTTTGGACCCTGAGTGTCATATTTACGAACGTGCCACTGGACTAAATTAAATCCATTTAATTAAATAAAACACTTAATAATTATTCACATAATTCATTTAATCTTAGAAAAATCATAAAAAAATATTTACTAGTCCAAAAATAGTGAGGATTTTTTTGATGGATTCCAATTTTTCCCTAGAATTTTATAGGCATGGTTTCACAAGTTGTGCATGGTAAAATGTTGACCTGGCCTATTGATCTTTGACTTGTGTGTATTTTTTTACATGTTTTGCCATTTTCATTGTGAAAGGCTCATACATTTAAAGAAATTCCTGAAAATTTTTGTGCTCATTCTGGACATGTTGATGGTGATTTACATATAAAGTTTGTGATTTTTGGATACTTGATGATTGAGATATGATTTTTTGAATCTAGGTGTGACAATTTGTGTCACACCTAGCTAGGTCAACTTTCTGAATTTATTTGCATAACCTATGAGTGTTGGATTGGATTGAAATTTTGCATGAATGATCACTGGTATGTCAAGATGTCATGAGAATTTTTCTGGATTTTTCTATGGCATTTTCCATTTGATTGATATTTTTCTTCACTGTATGCTCATTTTGCAAGCTTGTGTGATACATGTTGGTATATCTTGTGTGAAATTCTCATATGGTTTTGGATGAATGTGAAATTTGGTATGCTGATTATAGACACATTGTAGGACATCACTGTTTTAGTCCCATTCATTTCTTAATTGTTTTCACTGATTTATGAATTTTTGAAGTGGATGCTTGCTTGAATGTATTGATTTGGCTTACATAAGTGTGTCTGGATTTCTTGATTTTCATTGACCTAGTTCCTTTTGTCCAATTGAGCTGAAAATTGACATGCTATACCCTGAATAGGTCCTGTTTAGGTGTGAATTATTTGAGGATTTTTAGAATTATTTTGGTATGCTTTTGATGGAATTCATTCTGTTTGGACATTGGATGTTGCATTTGACCTAGTTTGACTTGTTTTGGTAATGAAATGAATATGGTGAATGATATGAGTATGGGATCAATTGCATTTGCTTTCTATTTGCATTAATTTGGTTTTGGTTGAGAATTGTTTGCTGTTTAGAATTTTTTCTCCCTTTTGGACCCTAGGCTTGGCCTAGGGGTCTAGTTTCTCACATTTGGTTTGACTTTTCAGGATGAAATGCATAATGCTCAAGGAGAATGCTTCAAGTCAATTAAATTGAGATTGTTTGGTGTTGTGAACTAACATGAATTTGTGTTGTAGGATTGGAAGCTTGAGCTTGAGCTTATAGCTTGCACTCGTGTGCATTAACTTGTGTTGCTTTGTACAGATTAACTGATTACCATTTGCTGTTTACTGTTTGTCTGTCTGAGTACTGATGATACTTGATTGATTTCAGGTACATTTAGTCGCTTACAGTTCTTTAAGAACTTGCTTGCTGCTGCTTGGTTTTTAAACCACTTGAGGTAGGACTTCTATTCTTCATGTAGTCTGGAAGACCTGGCCTGTTACTTGGCCAGGCAACTGTCTGAAGTCCTCCTTAAGAGGCGATGTTTGTGGTTGTTTACATTTGTGCCAAGCAGGTGAAGACCTCTATGAGGCAATTGGTGGATCAAAGGGATATGCAATCTATCCCCCACTATTCTGCGAGTCGTCCCTCTGCTCACACGGCTGTGTGTTGATGCATTGGGACACAAACCCAAGATCTTGTACTGTTGCACAATCGAGTCAGAGTCTTTGAGCGTAGAAGGGTCCCTCCATTCTGGACCCACGCTCCTTTGTCTGAAGCTCTCCCTGGTCAGGGATAAGAGCTGTGAAGTCTAATCTTCACTCACCTTTCATCTGCTTCACCTTAGCCTCGTAATGGCAAGGTTAAGAGCGAATAATACCCATGTACAGATGACTTGCTTCGGCAGTCAAACCCATTGTTTGAGCCTCACTTGACTGGTTATAGTGTGTGCTATGTGAATATTTGCTTGAAATGCTTGTTTGCTTGTATGCTTGTATGCTTGCTTTCTTCCTGGATAGGATTAGCTTGCAGTTGTGCAAGTAGGTAGAAACCTGAACATAGGGTAATGATACATGACAACACTAGGCTCGAGTCCAGCTCCCTGGTAGTGTGTCTTCCCTCGGTTTCTGGCTAGATTTTCTTTCCCTTTGGGGGGAACTACATCGCCCTGATCCTCGTTCCAGATGAGGTATGTAGGCAGGAGACCGTGCGAGGTCTCTCCGGGCACTTTTTTTCTTTTTTGTGTGTGTTTGCTTGTTATCTGATTGTGTGTTTGGTTCGGATGCCGACGTAAGTCCAGTGATTGGCGGTCGGGCTCCACGTTTGCCCTATTGTGTGTGTTTTGGTGCGGATGCTGATGTAAGTCCAGTGATTGGCATTCAGGCTCCATGTTTGCCGGTGTGTTTGTTTGTTTGTTTGGCGTGCGTGAGCCGAACTACGGCAGCTCTGATTCTCGTTCCAGACGAGATACGTAGGCATAGGATGCGACGTCCTATCGAGCTCTCTTCCCCTTAACCCCACCTGTGTTGTCTTCGGTGTGTGTGTGTGTGTGATGTTTTAGCAACCTTTTCTTTCTTTTAGAGCGTGGATCCCGTCGAGTACGACAGACGTGAGGGGTGCTAATACCTTCCCCTTGCGTAACCGACTCCCTTACCCTTTCTCTTTGGTCGCGAGACCATGCTTTTTCCAGGTTTCTCTGAGCGTTTCCTTTCCCTATTTTGGGATAAATAACGCGCAGTGGCGGCTCTGTGTTGTTTTTTGTTTCAGCCCGCCGGTTGTTTTGAGCGGATGCGACAGATTCGTCTTCTATTCACCTTTGATCTGATTCACGACCAAAGATGAACCTCCATAGACATCAAGATATTTAATTCTGAGATCAATGGCCTCTTCAAGCCCCATAATGCAAGCTTCATACTCAGCCATATTGTTTGTACAATTGAAGGTCAATCTAGCTGTAAATGGAAAATGAGTGCCTTGAGGAGTAATGATCACTTCCCCAATGCTATTACCATACGAATTAACAGCTCCATCAAATACCATGCCCCAACGGGAACCAAGTTACGACCCTTCTTAAAGCAATGGTTCATCATAATCTTTCATCTTCAAGTACAAAATCTCTTCGTCAGGAAAATCATATTGTACTGACTGATAATCTTCAATCGGTCGGTGAGCCAAATGGTCAGCCAAGGCACTACTTTTGATAGCTTTCTGAGATCAGTATTCAAAATCATACTCAGACAACAACATGTCCCAATGGGCAATTCTCCCAGTTAAAGAAGGCTTCTCAAAAATGTACTTGATTAAATCCATTTTGGATATCAACCAAGTAGTATGATTCAACATATACTGGCACTGATGCTTAGCAGCCCAAGCCAATGCACACATGTCTTCTCAAACATAGAATACCGAGTCTTACAGTTGGTGAACTTCTTACTCAGGTAGTAAATTGCATACTCTTTCTTCCCAGATTCATCTTGCTGACAAAGAACACAATCCATACTCTCATCAAGCACAGTAGTCAAATACATGATCAAGGGTCTTCCTTCAACATGCAGCGACAGAATCAGAGGCTTAACAAGATACTTTTTTATACTGTCAAAAGCTTTCTGGAAATCCTTGGTCCAATCACAAGATTGATCTTTTCGAAGGAGATTTAAAATAGGCGCATATGTGGCAGTCATATGCGATATAAATCTTGAGATATAGTTCAAGCGGCCGAGAAAACCTCTGACTTGCTTCTCAGTTTTGGGCGCAGGCATCTCTTGTATTGCTTTGACCTTGGCAGGATCAACTTCAATACCCTTCTCACTGACAATGAAGCCCAATAACTTACCAGAACGAACACCAAAAGTACATTTATTGGGATTCAAGTGGAGTTTATATTTCCTCAAATGTTGGAATAACTTCAATAAATGCTCAACATTTTTTTCTCCATCACTTAATTTGGCAATCATATCATCAACATAGACTTGAATCTCTTTATGCATCATGTCATGAAAAAGAGTAGTCATAGCTCTCTGGTATGTTGCACCAACATTCTTTAAACCGAAAGGCATCACTCTATAACAGAATGTTCCCTAGGGTGTAATGAATATGGTCTTCTCCATATCTTCAGGTTCCATTTTGATTTGATTATAACCGAAAAATCCATCCATAAACAAAAAGATTTTGAATTTAGATGTATTGTCTACCAACATATCAATGTGTGGCAGAGGAAAATCATCTTTCGGACTAGCTTTTTTCAAATCTCTATAATCAACACACACGCGGACTTTTCCATCTTTCTAGGAACAGGCACAATGTTGGCCACCCACTGCGGATACTCGGCGGTTACAAGAAAACCAACATCAATCTTCTTCTGCACTTCTTCTTTGATTTTAACTTCCATATAAGGATGAGTCCTTGTCAACTTCTGCTTGACCGGTGGGCATTCTGGCTTTAACAGAAATCAATGCTCCACAATCTCATAATCTAAACCAGGCATGTCTTGATAGGACCAAGCAAACACATCAGAATAATCTTGAAGAAGATCAATTAACCCCTTCTTAGCTTCTAGACACAGTTGAGACCCAATCTTGACTTCCTTAACATTATCTTCGGAACCCAAGTTGAATAATTCAATATGCTTTTCAAACTGATGAATGGCTTTTTCCTCGTGCTCAAGTAAACGATATAACTCATCAGATACTTCTTCATCATCAAACTCTTCCTCAGCTTCAAACACAGGGAATCAAAGTTTGGAGAGGGAGTAGGATCATTGTATTCACTGGGTTTGAGAACCAACCTGCATAATGATTTGATATTTTGATTTTAGAGAAATGGAGTGCGACCAAATATTATGAAGATGGAAGATTATTATTTATTTATGTTTTTTGTGATTACCATTTTCAGAAAAAGAAAAAATTAAAAATAAAACATCATAGATGTGGATGAATAAAATTGTATTTTATTGATGATAATAAGGAAAATGCCCAACAATATTCACTTCTCCCTTAGGCATATGAGAAGGACTTTTCTTAAAAATAGTAAAAACAAATTACGTAGAACGATGAATAACAACAAGAACGTCAACAGTAACCCAGTTGTTGCAAATCTGGCCATGCGTCACAAAGTTGGCGCAAGCTTCATCTTCATCACCATTGTCTTCAATTACGGTAGCTGACTGTTGATCATTCCCATGAATGAACCCTCCACTTCGGAAACTTGGTTATATAACTTCAGTTCTGACGTTGAATGGCCCTGGTTGAAATCCCAATCCGGCCCTATTCTTATTCTCAATAATATCTACCATACGACCCCATTGATCAATGCTTCCAGTATGAATTGCCTCTTGTGCATCTTTTAAGGAAGACATGGGTGCCCCAGTTTTCTTTATTTCATCAGCAATAGATAAGGCTTGGAACAATGTTCCAACCTCCTCCTCAGCATTAACATACGTGAAAGATGACAAATGGCTTACTAATAATGCCTTTTCTCCACCAACAACGACAAGCTTGTCGTTCTTCACAAAATCCAGCTTTTGGTGTAGAGTAGACGTCATAGCTCCTGCTTCATGAATCCATGGCCTTCCCAATAGACCACTGTAGGCCGAGTGGATATCCATTACCTGGAAAGTAATTTGGAAATCACTCGGACCTATCTTAATTGGAAGGTCCACTTCACCAATGACAGTTTTACGAGAACCGTCGAACGCTTTAACAACCACGCCGCTATATCTCATTAGGGTGCCTTGATAAGAAAGTCTTGATAAAGTTGATTTTGGAAGCACATTCAAAGACGAACCAGTGTCAACCAACACATTGGACAGAGCTTCCTCCTTACAGTTTATTGAAATGTGCAACGCTAAATTGTGATTCATGCCTTCCTCAGGAAGCTCTTCATCACAAAAGTTCAGATTATTACAAGAAGTGATGTTAGCAACGATGTGGTCAAACTGATCCACAATTACATCATGCTCAACATAAGTCTGCTCTAACACTTTTTGGAATGCCTCCCTATGCGTTTCAGAATTCATCAATAACGACAACATGGAGATCTTTGACGGAGTCTGGAGCAGCTGCTCCACAATGTTGAACTCACTTCTCTTGATCAGCTTTAAAACTTCATCATCATCGTTAGCCTTTAGTTTGCTGGATTCACCAGACTGACACATTGAAGCACTAATTGGATTCACTACTGGGATTTATGCCTTCTTACTTTTGGGAACATCTTCTACTTCTTTCGGAAAAACTGGACCAAACGCACAACCACTACGGGTCACCTTTGCTATATCAGCAATATTCACCACTGAATCTACGACTGGTAGAGGAACCTCTTGACCATTTTCTATCATTATGGAATTTTATTGATATGGCACAGCTTTATCGGATGCATAAGAAACAGGGCCCTCTAACCGTATAACCAACAGCGATACCGATCTATTGACATTGTTATTGTTGCTGCTATCAAACTGGATAACTACCCGCTCAGGGGTCTTGAATACTGGTACAATTACATTCACATCATCTAAATCCCTTGACTGTTGAATCTGGATTACATTCTCATCCATCAACTTTTGGATATCTCTCTTGACAACCATACACCCACGGGGGTTCACACCGCAGATTGCAAAACCGTCATGGTCATGTTCACGGTCACTGATCAATCACAAGGTTCTATGTATTTCCACCAACGACCTACGAATACGTCGTACAACAAATACTCGAAACTTCCCTAGACATCCGTCCACCATGTTGACAGTAGCATTACCATGAGCAAGTAATGGATTAGCTTTCACATTTAGCGCTCTATCCTCAAAGGACACCATACCACTCTTTACAAGTTTCTGGACCTCATACTTCAATGGATAGCCGTTTTCTATGTCATGGCCAGGGGATCCCTGGTGAAAAGCACAATGTAAATCAGGTTTGAACCATCATGCAAGTGGCTCAGGGATTTGCGGAGGATTTCTTGGTTGAATGAGGTTCTTGAGAACCTATGGTGGGTACAATTCAGCGTATGTCATAGGAATAGGGTCAAAAGAGACCTTCTTCCTCTCAAAGTTTTGGTCATGATGATTATTGTTGTTGTTGTAGCTGGTTATTTGTTACGGTTGTGGTTGATGTTGTTGTTGAATTGGAACTGATTGATTTGGATTGTTGGAAAAGACCAGAATTACTGAAGAAACTTGATGTTGATGTTGACGAGGTTGAGAACTTTTTCTGACAAGAGGCCTCCTCTGCCTCACTACTTATATAGAATTAGTCTCTCCTTCTTTCCTCTTAGAGAAACTCTCACCATACTTATTGTTGGATGATGCTTCTTCCTTAGACAGACGTCTTTCACAGACTCCTTCCTCTAGCCTCATTCCCATGTTTACCATTTCGGTAAAATCATTGGGGGCACTTACAATCATACGTTTGTAATAAAATGAACTCAGCATCTTCAGGAAGATCTTAGTCATTTCCTTCTCTTCCAAGGGTGGACTAATCTGGGAAGCCAGTTCCCTCCATCCCTGGGCATACTCTTTGAATGTCTCTTTATCTTTCTGAGACATAGACCTCAATTGGTCTCTATCAGGCGCCATATCTATGTTGTACTTGTACTGCTTGACAAAGGCCTCCCCTAAGTCGTTGAAAGTACGGACGCTTGCACTGTCCAAACCCATATACCATCTTAAAACAACTCCAGTCAAACTATCTTAGAAATAGTGAATCAGCAACTGATCATTATCAGTCTGAGTAGACATTTTTCAGGCGTACATCACAAGATGGCTCATCGGGCAAGTATTCCCTTTATACTTTTCAAAGTTGGGGACCTTGAACTTTATTAGGATTTTAACATTGGGGACCAGGCATAGCTCAGCAACATTTTTCATAAACAAATCTTTTCCTCTCAAAGTCTTCAACTCTTTGCGCAACTCGAGGAATTGATCTTTCACCTCGTCCATTTTCTCATATACATTTGGGCCTTCAGATGACTCAGAATGGTAGATAGTGTCCTCAACACGTGGCAGAGTGTGAACAACTGGAGGTGGCATTGACATGATGGGGCTAGATGCCGACAGAGAAACAAAGGTGGGCGCATACCCTTCCGGCATAAAGTTGGATGGCATCTCCTAAAGGAATCTAGCAGGCATGGAAGGAATAGATTGATGGGAAGCAGCAACATGAACATTTGAGGTAGCAACCTCTGAAATGACAGTCCTCTAGGGAGGAGTTGCAGGAGTTGGTGAAGACTGGTTATGGGTAGTCAGTCAGTCAGCTCTCGGTTGAATTCCATCAGCACCGTTAACTTGGAAATCTCATCCTTCAGCTCTCGGTTCACCTGCTCTAGATGCTCAATCCTTCTTGGTTGATTAACACGAGTATTATAGCAGTCAGTCAGCTCGGCTGATGCACAGAAGAAGAACTAATAACAAAATCTGGCGGAAGGAAACCTGCTATGCAAATGATGCATGAAATGCAATGTTTTTGTTCGTTTTTAATTTTCAAGGAACATATGAAGCTCTATTTGCAAATATATAACAACAATTTGATTAACCATAAAATCTTTTTTTATTCATAAAATTTTGGAAGGATTACACTGAGTACAATTTCATAAACCAAAGCACAAATACAAGAGAAAAGGAAACTAATCATCCTAAGGATCCCTTAGCAACTGCATCAGATGATTTGGATGTGGGTGCATACTTCCTTCGGATGCGTCGAATGTTGGACTTAAAGGATGTCTTCATCTGAGCCTTCTCAAGAACTAACTAATCAACAATGTTCTTCCAAGCACCAGAACATTGAGGCATACTAGAGGAAGATGGAACCTCTGGCTCTCTCTGTCTCTTCACTGCTTGATCCTCAATAATCTCATTAAGTGCATCATTGTATTTCGATTCAAGCTGCAACTCTTCATGTTTTCGGCTCAAAGCATGGAATTGCTCTTCCCACATATCTTTCTCTTATTTCATCTTGATGAGTGCGTCTTCCAACTCCTCTATCTCTTGGTTAGGGAGAGTTGATGGCTCAACCACAACCAAATACATAGGTCTTTCACAAGCGTACGATATCTTCAGTTCCAAAGCCCTCTTCTTCACCCAAATAGTGTAAGCTTCCAAAGCTACACAGTTGCACGGACCAAGCTCGGATCTTCCTTTCCTATCCACATTATGCCCAACATGTATCATCCTTTACATCAAATGTTGGGGATCTTTACCCTTTTGATAGAAAAGACCTTCTAACTGAGTGTTATTAGGTTTATCTCTCAAGGGGAACCCAAGTTGACGACGAGCCAAAGCAGGGTTGTAGTTGATTCCTCCTTCTGTACCAATGAGAGGCACATTAGAGAATTCTCCAGAACTATAAATAATGTCCAAGATACCTAATGAAGAATTATACCAAACAATATCATCATTAGTGAGAGACATAAGTCTCTGAGACCACCGTAGACATTGCTTGTTTTCCAGAAAAGCAGGCGTCTGAGGTAAGTGCGAAATAAACCACTTGTATAGAAGAGAAACATATAACATAATAGTCCCACCACCTTTATAATTACTAAGATGCAAGGAGAAGTACATGTCACCCAACAACGTAGGAACATGATTCCAAATCAAGAAGATTCTAATGGAGTTAACATCAACAAAACCGTCAATGTTAGGGAACAAAGCTAAACCATAGATGAGCAATACAAATATGGCTTCAAAACCATTCATGCTTCCAACTTGAGCAAAAACAATAGCTTTATTAATGAGGAACTCATAAGTCAACCCAAGAATACCTCTTTTCTTCACCAAATGAACATCAATCTCAGATTTCTCCAGATGAAGAGCCTTAGCTATGACATAAGATCTGGGAATATCTTCCAATCCACTCAAAGGTACCCTTTCAAATACAGGCATTCCCAAGAGATGGGCATACTCTTCTAACGTAGGCACAAGCTGATAATCAGGAAAAGTGAAGGACCGGTAGAGAGGGTCATAGAACTGAACCAGAACACTCAGAAGTCCTTCAACCACATCAATAGATAACACAGACAAGAGCTTCCAATCACGTTGCTTGAAGTCCAATGGATCTAATACAAATAATGACAACTTCCTTAGCTCTATTAAATCAGGACATCTGAAATCTTACTTCTTAGTGTTCCTTCGTCCACAATCCATGGTCTGAAAATATTTGTAAACAAGACCTCAGTTTCCTTGAAATTTATTTTTCTGTGATGAATGTCATGATTGCGCATGAATGCACGATGCAACAATCACACACAAGGGATCGCACATAAGGCAAACACAAACAAAGATCAAGGAATGGATCAAGTCATCATCAAGATCAATCATCCATTTTAGAGGATTATGGTGTTCACCTTATCAACACCCAAGTTCCATTGATATTGACAAGACTTGATCGGATCAACCAAGAATCAAAGGGTTTGTTGTGAGTCACGATCATGGAGTTAGGTTAAGAACCATCCCAAAGGAGTGTACTAAGGATAAAAACATGTAGATCATGTTCTATCAAAGTTCCCAGAGTCTTAATCCCATCTATAGGATATTATAGGTTAGGATGAATGACTAATCAACCCATAATATTCTCAAGAGAAACTCGTCTGAGTGTAGTATCGCGTAACAACTGTTATCAGATCTACACCTGAACAGTCTCTGCACTACGTCCTAAATAGGCTCAGTTGGGTTAAATGTTCTATGGTCCTCAACTTCTCGGACCCCAAATCAGAGAAAGTAATGACTAACCACAAATAACTTATGTGACATTAGTAACTCCAAAAGGGTCTCCACTGAGTAGATGGGTCTCAAGTCAACTTGTTTAAGAACTACTCCACATAACTTGAACATGACTATACCATCCTCCTATCTTAATTGCACTCAAGTTCGGGTTAGAACTTATCTCACCACTCAGAGATCACCAAGCACAACAGACAGATTATATCACACAAACAAGTATACAAACATCAAATATACAAATATATACACATAAAAAAGTAGGCTAAACCCACTGAGGACAACTCCCCAGCAGATTCTCCACTTAATTTCTGTAGCGGTAAATTCATGACTATCAAACTATGGATAAGCTTAATGTCAATAAAAACCAGAGTCACCACCGCACTTTTATTGTTTCCGAAGGAAAAAGGGAAAGTACGAACAAAACCCAAAGATAAGAAGTTTTCAAATCAAAACTAATAAAATGCCAAAGATTACAGGTAAGGGGGTTGGTTACACGGAGGGAAGGTGTTAGCACCCAAAGTATCCTAGGTACTCCTAGGGAGCCCTTTTAATGTGAGCATGTGTTTTGGTATAAATGATGTTTGATAAAAATAGAATGTGGAGATGAGAAAAGAACTCATTGGTTATATTTTTGTGTTTGACAAGACCTTCGGACTTGTGCCTACGTATCAATATAAAAATGAGGGATCAAAACCTCGTAGTTCGTGGTAACAATTTCAAAGTTGGTGAATTGCTTTTAACAAAAGTTTAATAATAAAAAAGGCCCAAAGGGTAAAGAAGTTGAATGGGGTAGTTAGTTCTTTTTGTCTTTTGAAATTTTAAGTCAATATGATTAAGTTTATTTACAAATTTGATTTAAGAAAAAGGTTTAAAAATTCATTGGCATAAGGCTAAAGTTTCTAATCATTAAACATGTGTAAGTTTTAAATCACAAGCAAAAGAAGTTTCTGAAAAGGGGGAGAGATTTTGAAATTTAAGAAGTGGGAGGAGATGAAGAGGCTATCCAAAGCACAAATTTAAAAGTTAAGAGTTGAGAGATCTGACAAATGGGATGCAATCCAACAAACAAGAATGTCATATAGAAAACCCACTTACCCCTTGGACTTTGAATCTAGCAATAATCAATAAGCAATTAGCAATATCAAACATCATGAAGATTAAGGCGTCAAATAAAGATGGCCACATCCAAGCAAGAAAATCCCATAGCTAGCAGTCTTCCTTGTCTTCTCATGTATCAGATGTATTATTCCTTGATCAACTCAGAACAGAACATCAGACACAAGATCAAAATAACAATTAGCACCAAGACAAAGTAGCAGATGAATTCAAACAAGATCCAAGGCTTGCATCAGATGAAGGTTCAATTCACAATAGCTTGATCTCAAAATGTTGGCATTGGCCAAGTCCTTTTTGCACATGGAATGTTGCCTAGTTCTAAGTCCAAGAGCTCAAATCAAGATCAACAGTCCACGAGACATTTTTTAGGGTTGTTGTTGTTATTAAGTATTTTAAGGTCATAAGACCACAAACAAAACCAAAATGCACAAACAATATATACACTCACAAGATATGGCTCAAATGAGCAAAGTGAAAATGACATAAACATAAACAAGTTAAACGAAATGTAAATGGCGATGAATGATAAATGACAGAAATTTAAATTACATAAAGTAAATAACTTGAAAGTAAAGCAATATTAATAAGAGTTAGTCAAATGTTATTTAAAGGTTAGTTAAAGGTTAATGGTGTTTTTAATTGATTTAGTCATTCTTTGGAGAATACTTAACCATTCATTCACAAGCATGAATCCTTAAACCAAGACATCTTTCATGAGAAGGGCTCCAACTTGGATAATTCAACAAGTATGTCACTAGCTCTCATGAAAAAAACAAGGTCAAGTCTCCATACAATACCATGAAGAATGGGAGACTTACAATCTCACTTACTAGAATGCTATGCAATTAGGGTCAAATTTAGATCTATGTTAAGCAATCGTAATTGGACCTATGTAGAAGTCACAACTATCTGAGGTCGGACAATAAAAATTTAGGTGCTAATGCATGTTAGAGATTTGGTATGAAGAACCAAACTCCTAAAACATACCACACACTAAAAGAAAAGATCAAGAGGGAGGGACCTATCTCAGTCCTACTTGTATTGGTTCATCTGACACAAGGTCATTGATGAACCAACTAGCCTTAGACATAGAGAATTCATTGACCAAGATGAGGGAATGGGAAAGAATAGGTATGAAGATGAAGAGGGGGGGGATATAGAAACACAAATTGACCAAGGGAGGATTTTATCAAATAAAAACCATTCACTCATTTTGGGAGATGAAATGTACATTTCATCAATCCCCTAAATCCAATGATTTTGATCCAACAAAAGTCAAATCAACAGTGACCAAGGCCCAAACAGAAAGTCAAACATTACCAGATGATAAAAATGGCTCAACATAATTTTTAAACAATTAATCAATTAAAAATCCAATTAAAAATGAATTAAAATACATTTTAATTTGGTTAAAACCTAAAATATCTTCAAAACACCAAATAAATGGCCGAGATTTATCCTAGGTCAAACAAGGTCAAAGGAACTTAGACAAAAAAAATTATGATTTTTGAAAAGTCAAAAGTATTTTTAAACAATTAAAAATATGCACAAAAACATTTAATTCATGAAAAATATCAAAATTAATCCAAAAAAATAATTTTAATTCAAATTATGAAAGATAATAATATTTAGAGATTTTTGGTGAAAGTCCCATATTTTTTGGATTAAAAATGAAATTAATATGAATTAAACAAAATAAAATGATTAAACATAAAATCAGAAATTAAAATAAAATAAGAAAAAACAAAGGCCACCAGATCTCCCTCATTAATTAAGGTGGCAGATCTGATGGTCACACACGCGCGTTCCATGGTGGACATTAGTCAACGTGTTGTACGCGTGGTAATTCAAACCAATGGTCTAGATTAGAACATCCAAACATGATCAGATGGCCAACTTCATCTCAATGGAAAATGAAAAACAAGGATACTATTTCAAAGAGAAAATGCTCAGGATCACGAATCTGGCCTCAATTCTCTCCAATTCCAAATATATAAAAAGATACAGGGATTTGAGTTTTGAAGATCATGAACTGAGTTATTTCGATTTGACCTCAAAGCAACTGAATCTTGTTGCCTACATTGGTAGGACTTCAGCCAACCAAAAATCACAAAGAAAGTGAAGAATTGAGAGAGAATCGAAGAGATGAAAATTATGGAAAATCACCTTTGAGGGAGATCTTGCTTCCAATTGGCCTTAGCTTGACTTCAGAAACTTGCAGAAGTTGAATTGGATCAAGGAAAGGCTTGAATTCTTGGAGTTTCAATCTCAAAACAGAAGGAGATTTGAAAGGATACTAATCAACAGATGGTTCACATTGGCTCTATACATCATATATGGATCCCCATAATCTCTATTTATCATTTTGATTAATAATTCATCAAGAGTTTAAAGCTTGTTTGCCTTGGAAGCCCTAATTCATCTCTCAATGAAAGGATACTAATCAACAGATGGTTCACATTGGCTCTATACATCATATATGGATCCCCATGATCTCCATTTATCACTTTGATTAATAATTCATCAAGAGTTTAAAGCTTGTTTGCCTTGGAAGCCCTAATTCATCTGGGTATCTTATGTGACTTCCTCAGCAAGTTTATTCATCATTTGATCAAATATATCAAGGGATACTTCATATTGCATCATATTATACATATATTATCCTCCATGAGTCCCAAATATCCAGAGAACTTCAGGTTTTCAATTTGGTTCATGGTGGTTGACCAGAGAAAGTCAATTAGTCAAAACTAGGTTCCTTAGACCCTATCTCCTACAATTTTTGTCATATGAAAATTATTCGAAGAGAAAATTTACTCCTTATGACATTCCAAATAACTTTCATGTTGAGGTTAAGATCTGGGTTTTCTTGGAAAGTCATATTTTATGGTGAAAGATTATAGGTCATTTTGTCTAAACCCTAGTTAGGAAGTCAACACCCAAGGACCATAACTTGCTCAATTTTTATGATATTAAGGCCAATCAAGTTTCATGATTAAATTAAAGGTGTCCTATCCAACTTTTATTCTTGTAAGAAATTCAAATTCAACTTGTAAGGGCATGTTCAAAGAGGAAACATTATAGGTCATTTTGGGTCATTACTATTGAACAAGTGATTTTCCTCAACTTCTAAAACGCATAACACCTTCATGCCAAATCCAAATGAAGTCAAATTTATGACCAAATTGAACAGGTTTGAAAGAGCTACAACTTTTATGAAGTAACATTTTCCATTTAAAACGCATAGAAAAAGTTATTCAAGGTGGAAGAAGTGAACATTTGACTTGATACTTAGAAAATTTTAAAATATGTTTGATTTCCCAAACTTCCATCTCAAAATTCATCATGATCCAAGCTTCAAATGGAAATGTGTTCAACATGAAAGTTTTTCCCCTTGATCTCACCTTTCCAAAAAGTCCATGATCATCTCATTTGGCAAAGAATTGGAGGACTTGCGCATGGGTTCTTCAGAAGGCCTCATTTGGATGAATTTCATGATCCATTCCAATTACCATTGCATGATCACATGACACACTTTCAACATTGCACATGATGAAATTTTGACCTGATTACATCACCTCATGGGCCTATCACACTCCCCATGCATCCATGCAAGGGTGAATTTCTATTTTTGGAATTTTTGAATGAAGGGTGTGAAATCAATTGCATTACCTATAAATGAGACCCTTCATGCTCAGAATTAAGAACACCTGACCCAAGCTTTGAACCTGCAATCCAAACACACACACATATATATTTATATCCCTGCCATAATAAAAATGCCACATGATTGGCATGTTTGGTCAGCATATAATGGTCATTCGGCCTCTAGGAATCTCTCCATTAACGTGTACATACGGATCCATTGAAGCCAGAAAAGTTTCAATTGGAGGAGTAACCTCCATATCACCTGCAACAGGCGCCTCTATATCCGCCTAAGTAGAAGCCTCCATATCCATTAGAGGAGTCACTTTTGTATCAACTGTAGGAGTTAGCTATATATCATCCATGGCCTCTATCTCAAGATGATGGGTCACCTCTGTCTCGGCCACCATATGTCTGTCATGCTGACCCTCTAGATCTGCAACAACTGTTTGGAGGGCCAACATCTGACTCTATAGAGAACTAATTGGGACTATTCTCCTCGCCCGAATATGAGAGTGCTCGACGTCTTCTACCTTCACACAAGCACTCAGTGCATCTTTGTCATGCTACCTAGAAGCAATCTTTCTGTCTAATCCTCTGATCCTCACTGAAAAAATAATGAAATATGAACTACCAAATTTTTAAAAATCTGAAAAATCATCATGGTTTTCTCGGATTTTTTGAAATATCTAGTTAACCATATCAAAACTTTATACTACTGTTTTTTTTTGAAAATTTTGGTATGCTTGTATGCATTTTTACCGGATTTTTCAAAATAACCAGTAGAAATGAATGCATTTTTTCCTGTCTTTTCAAAATACCTGGTAGAAAACATGCATTTTTACTGGATTTTTCAAAACATTTAATATAAAACATGCATTTTTTTTGAAATTTTCAAAATATCCGGTAAAAATGCATGAGAATCACGAGTTTTTACCAGTCATTTCAAAAACTTCGATAAAAATGCATGTTTGTTTTAGAAAAATTCGGTAGAAAACTAAAAATGTCGATAAACTTGTATAATTGTCATAAATTCGGTAGTTGGCTCCAAAGATCCAGTAAGAATGAGACTTTTTGGAAGAAAAAAAATTAAAATGTTATAAATGAATAGTGAAATGGTTTTTAATATGAAAGGTAATATAATAAAAACACAACTTTTTGGGAGCGGGTGTTAGGTATAAGTGTAGGGGTGACGAGTAAATATCTCCAAAACTGTTGTATTTCTCAATGTTTGTTGATTTTAGAGAAATTTTCTTGACAACCTCACACTTTAACCTTGCACCCCTCAAACATTGTGATTTAACCATATTAATATGATATTTTGAAAAATTGGTAAAAGTGCATGTTTTCAATCGGATTTTTCAAAATATCTAGTAAAATGCATGAAGTTATACCATATATTTTGAAAAAATAGTAAAATATGCATGTTATGCCAGATATTTCTAAAAAACTGATAGTGGAAATGTTTCCTATGGTTAATTGGATATTTCAAAAAAATCGGGAAAACCATGATGATTTATGGATTTTTAAAAAATTTCGTAGTTCATATTTAATTATTTTTTTTGTATTTGTGGTAAGGACCAGAGGATCATACGAAACAATTGCATCTAGGCAGCATTACAGAGCTTTAGCTGTGAAGGCTCGTCTGAGGGCATATGACTTCAAGGACTCCCATCTACATGCTGGAAGAGAAGCACCGATTGATTCTCATAGGAGGCGGAGGGTTGAGCATGGTTGTGCACCCTACAATATCTAACATAGAGGATCTAGAGACAATAAATGGACTAGAGATCCTTACGATGAGCCTGTTGTTGCGGTTGTTGAGGATGTCTAGGAAGCAACTAATGTTATAAAGGGTCAGGATGACATGCAGATGGTCGCCGAGACGGAGGCTCCGACTAATACAGAGGTTACTCCTTGGCCTAGTATAAAGAAGCCTGCTACGGGTGACATAGAGGTTACTCCGCCGGTTGATATAGAGGTTACTTCTCCGACTTCGATAAAGTCGTCTTTACACATAGATGAAGGGTTTCTTTGAGGGTCCACTGACCGTTCCGTGCTCACTAGATATGCCAATCACGTGGCATACAAATTATGGAAGGGAGAGGTATGTATATGTTATATTAAACTTGACTTTATTTATTAGGAAAAATTACACCAGAGATCCTTTAAGTTATTTTTTTGTAACAACTTGGTCCTTTAAGTTACCAAACGTGTACACCGTTACCCTTTTTAACATAGTGAGTTTGCTAATAATGGATGCAATTATTTTGAGTGGTATGAAAATGATGAGGTGCAACTAGAAATTCAACACTCACACATTTCTAAATATTCAAAGTGCAATTAAAAGGATGTAGGAATCACCTTAAAGGACCATGTTGTTACAAAAAAAACCTAAAAGGACTAACCTGTAATAAAAAATAATTTAAAGGGCCTCTAGTGTAGTTTTGCGTATTTATTATTAATGCGTTGAAAATAGTCGATGCTTTTTACTTTGTTTGTTATATGACCCATTGTCGATGAAAGTGCGGGGCAAAACTGAAGATGCCCTTAGATGCCCTGATGCCACAAGAGGTCATGGCGATTGTCGAAGATGACGATCTCCTTACTTTGGTGGACTGTTTGCTGACCATGCTTGATGCTTCACTATTGATAACCTTTGTTGAGCGATGGAACAAGGAGATATCTTCCTTCAATCTTCTGTTTGGTGAGATAACGATTACCTTTGATGATAACTCCTCTTCGCTCCATCCTCCCATTATAGGTAGTTTCTTCATCGCTCCTCTCATTATCCCGAAGCTAGCATGTATTACTGCTATACAAGACTTAGGGGTTACTGGGAATGAGGTGTTATAGGATTTTAAAGCTAATATAAGTGCTCACTTTTTTCTATATTGGCTCAGGGAGAGGTATGATGATCTAGTGAAGTAGTCTATGTATGAGGCAGCTACTAGGGTATACATGGTACAACTTGTAGGATGCAATACCTTAGCGGATAAGTCTCATGTATATATCGATGTGAATTACATGTGACATTTAGTAACCTTGACTATGTCAGTTGGGCACGATGGTGTGTTGCACTGACTATTCTATATTCTCAACTTGGAGAGGTGACTACCTTTGAGACTAGGCATCTTACTGGTTATATGAGTTTATTTCAGGTATAAAGATTTATTATTTCTTATTAATTTAGTTTTAACTTATGACATAGTTGATTTTCCTATGTTCTTGTGCGATGTTGGATATATGAGCATTTCCCATCCATTTATGATGGGCGAGTTATTTCTACTATTGTAACAAAAATTGTTTGTCACATATCTCTTAGGTTTCAATGATAAAAAAGTATTTAAAGAAAAATTTGGTATACTAATGTTTGTTCAAGTGTGCAGGACCAAAGACTAAAATTTCATATAAAATCCAAGTATTCTTTATGACTCTAAACATTCAAAGAGAAACGTGAAGATCAATTTATGATAGATCAGAATCTAAAGAGCAGACTCTGAAGATGTCATCTTTAAAAGAGGTCAACATCCAAAGATTAGATTCTGAAGGAGTCATCATCTATAGACCATACCTTGGAGAATTTTACTTCTGGTGACCAGGACCTAAGTCAGTCAAAGCGCAAGGACCAAGGTAACACTGAAAGGTCATTGTTCATCTCTGAACATACTTTATCACATGATGACCTAAGCTCTACCATCTTCGTAGAGTCTGTTGAGATATAACTGCTAATTCCTTTTGTACCAAAGGTTTTCCAAACTGGGTTTCACCTAACTTGACAATTTGGTGAAACATCCCAAAGTATCTTTTGAAGCTTTTCAAAGAACTCTATGGTGTTGCATCTTCAACGACTCTTTTCTTCTCTATTTAAGGAGCTAAAAGACTTGAATAAAAATGTCAAATAATACTAATGAACATCATTTGACAAAAAGAGAAGTTACTCTGTCAAAGTAAAAGCACAAGGTAAACTTATGATTTCTTATCCTTGTATATCTTAGATATCCTTAAGTCTTTAATAGTCCATTTTGTTGCGTATTATTTATACACCTCTTAAATATCAAGTTTATTTTCCCTACATTCATGGAATAGGTAGATTGTAAGAATTATTTTACTAAGTGTTTGAGAAAGGAAGTCTCTCGCTTGTCAGCTTGATCAAGGAAATCTCATACGTGTCTGTTTGAGAAAATGAAGTCTCAAGCTAGTGTGCTTCAGCAAGGAAGTCTCAAGCTAATGGTCTAGGTAGATTGTAAGAAGTATTTTACTATCTTTTTTCTATTTGTAACTAACTCAGATTCTATAACCTTGTGTATAGAATCTGACTTAAATGCTTAAAAAGAAATAAAAAACAAACATAATTGACCCCATTCTTATGTTTTTCTCACATTCAGTTGGCATCAAAGCACGATATGTGCTTAACACTTAATAGTGTTATAGAAAATATCCTGAGAAAAACATTTTGATCTATGTTTGGTGTATCTGAATCTGAGAGTGGTACTCCCACTCCTGATGCTGCTATAAATCATGATTATAGCAAACCAAAAAAGAACAATTATACAACTAGACCTCCAACATGCAGTGGAGACTCTACTGAGTTTTAATGGTGGAAGAGAAAGATATATACTCATATAATAGGCCTTGATGATGAGTTATAAAGTATTCTAAAATATTTCATTGATATTCACTCAATGGAGATGGAATGGTGTCTGATAAAAAAAGCTCCCACACCAACTTAGAAAAGGGTATATAGAAATCATCTTAAAGTTAGAGGCATCTTGGTTGATGCTCTACCTCATTCAGAGTACATCAAAATCATTGACAAATATACTACTAAGACCATTTTCAATTCCATATGTCTTACTTATGAAGGGAATCAATAGGTTCAGGAAGTTAAGGCTAACCTTCTAGTTCAACATTATGAGTTGTTCAGAATGAAGGAGGATGAAGACATTGAAACCATGTTTTCTAGATTTCAAGTTCTTGTATATAGACTTCAGGTGCTGAAAAAGATTTATACTACGTCTGATCATGTCAAGAATATTTTTAGGAGTCTTCTTGTCAAATACATACCTAAAGTGACAGCCATACAGAGGCTAAAGACTTAAACACATTAAGTCTTGAGAGTCTTATCACTAATCTTTAGAGCCATGAGATGAAGCTCAATGGAGATAAACCTGTAAGAAAGTCAAAGTCATGGCTCTGAAATTTGTTGCTAAAGCTACTAAGGCTCCTTAAGTTTGAAAGTCATAAGAAACTTCTCAAGCATAAGGTTCTGACAATGACTCAGATGATGAGGAAATGACCTTCATCATTAAAAGATTTTAGTATCTGGCCAAGACGAACAAGAGATTATCTAGAAGAATTGGTGGCTTGAGATGATCTAGCGCTAGAGAAAAAAAGGATGATTAGCAAGGATGATTCAACTGCAAGAAGTCGGGTCACTTCATTGTTGAATGTTCTGAGCTACAAAAGGACAAGCCAAAGAAGGGAAGCTTTCAGAAGGATATATTCAAGAACAAATTCAAGAAAAGTCTCATGGCAACATGGGATGAACTGGACAATAAGGAAGACTATGAAAAGGATGAAGAGCAAGCCAACCTTGCATTTATGGCTATTACATCTACAAAAGTAGAATCTGACTCAAATTCTGGCTCAGAGTTTGAGGATGAGGATGAAGTATTTTCTAAACTATCTTGTTCTTATTTAATTACTTTTGTTCAAGAGCTCATGGGGAGATGTCAAAAGAAAGTCAGACACATGAAAATACTGAAAAAGCAATATGATCTTTTCAAAGATGAATTAAAATCTATTCAAAATAAAAATGAAGCTCTATAGAAAGATCATATTTCTCTTCTAAAGGAAATGTCTAACAAACCTCTTGATGAGCGTGAAATGGATATTCAAGAATCTCTCATGAATGGCTTCAATACAATTAAACTTGCTTCTATGATTTATGGAGTAAGTAGAACCAAAGGGGAAGGTCTTGGTTGCTCTAAAAAATCTTTTAATCCAAGGTTTGAAACCTTAAGAAAACCAACAGATCCCTCCTTTTCAAACTCTGCTCAGAAAGGGATTGGGTCTTAATTTGTACATGTTGATGAAAATGCAAAGGCTTTTTCCAATCATAACTTAAAGTTTGCTAAGTCAAGGGTTCTTAACAAACCATAGCCTAAGACATTAAAGTCAATGGTTTCAAAGAAGCCAAAACCTAAGATATCAGAAGATAAGGTTCTGAAAGACTCGGAGCCTAAGGTCAAGGTTCATTGAAGATAACAAACTTGTAAATCAAAAGTTTTGAATAATCCTAAACCTTATCATACGAAAGCAAACATGTTAGAACTAACCATAAAGGACCCATAAGATTATGGGTACCTAAACCTCAAATTGTCTTTGCTGCAGATATGGTTCAAGGGAGAAGCAAAGCAGCAATCATGGTACTTGGACAATGGCTGCTCACGACATATGACATGAGAAAAGCATATGTTCTAAACCCTAACTCTGAAATAGGGAGGAACTATGTGATTTTGAGGAAACAAAAAAGGCAATATCACCTGTATGGGTACTATTGGCAACTCCTATATTTCAATTAATAATGTTTGTCTTGTAGATGTACTTAAACATAACCTACTGAGCATTAGTCAATTTTCTGATAGTGGTTATGAAGTCATGTTTAATAAGAACAATTGCATAGTCATGAATGAATATGACAATTACATAGTGTTAAAAAATTAGAGAAAGGGAATTGTTTATAAAATTAATTTTTCTGAATTAGTTGATCATAGGGTACTTTTCCTCTTATCAGTGAGTGATGAGAAGTGGATTTGGTATAAAAGGTTAGGTTATGCTAAATGGTGATTAATCTCTAAACTTAGCAAGTTGAAACTTGTTAAAGGATTTCTAGATCTCAATTATCACTCAAATGCTATTTGTGGAGCACGACATGTAGGAAAAATCACCAAAACTTGTTTCAAATCTAAAAACATTGTATCTACCTCTAGACTCTTAGAACTGCATCACATTGATTTATTTGGTCTTGTTAGTACTGCATCAATCAATGGAAAGAAATATGGTCTAGTCATTGTTGATGACTATAGCAGATGGACTTGGGTTTAATTCTTGAGAACCAAGGATGAATCACATGATGTGTTCAGTATCTTCTCCATACAAGTACAAACTGAAAAAGAATCTATTATTTTAAAGGTAAGAACTGATCATGGTGATGAACTTGAAAATGAGTCATTTGAACTATTTTGTGAAAAACATGGAATTCTCCACAAGTTCTCTTCTCCTAGAACTCCAAAGCAAAATGGAGTTGTGGATAGAAAGAAAAAATCTTTACAAGAAAGGCCAAAACCATGATCCATGAGAACAACTTACCTAAGTACTTGTGTGCATATGCTGTAAACACAACATGTTATATTTAGAATAAAATCTATATTAGAACTATTCTGAATAAGACATCATATGAGTTGTTCAAGGGAAGAAAGTCAAGCATATCTTATTTTCATCAGTTTGGATGTCCTTGTTACATCCTAAATAACAAAGTCTATCTGAAGAAATTGATGTTGAAGCTCATAAGGATATCTTTTTGGGATACTCTAAACACTCTAAAGCATACATAGTGTATAACTCTAAAACCAATATGGTTGAAGAGTTAATGCACATCAAATTTGATGACAAATAGCCTAACACTAAAATCTCAAAGCTAGTTCAAAAAAATCAGAAATTTGTGTATCTAAAGACACATAATGAGCTAGAGGTTAAGAAGATGGAAGTTCATAAGCAATCAATCCATTTGAAGCTGAATGCACAAAATCCATAAGAACTTCAGAAGTTAATGATCCAGAGGTTGATCCTACCTCAGAAGCACATCCTGATAATTAGGAGTATGAAGAAGCACAAGATGGCTCCTCAGATGCATCACAATCTAAGAAGACCTTCAAGTACAAGTCTTCTCATCCAAAAGAGTTAATTCTTGGAAACAAATATAGCCCTATAAAGAAAAGGTCTTCCTTTAGAGAAGAGTATTCTATGTTAGGACTACTCTCCATGACTAAACCTACTTCTATTTATGAAGCACTCTCTGATGATGGTTGGATTGTAGTTATGCAAGAAGAGTTCAATCAGTTTCAAAGGAATGATGTCTAGAATCTGGTACCCAAACCTTCACAAAAGAACATTATTGAAACAAAATAGGTATTCAGAAACAAGTTCGACGATAAAGGAGAAGGGGTAAGAAACAAGGATAGACTTGCAACTCAAGGCTATAGTCAGCAAGAAGGTATAGATTTCTTTGAAACCTTTGCACCAGTTGCAAGGTTAGAGGCAATCAGGTTACCTCTCTTTTATGCTATTAATCATGACATCATATTATATTAAATGGATGTTAAGAGTGTGTTCTTAAATGATGTCAATTCTGAAGAAGTGTATGTCAAACAACCACCTAGGTTTGAGGACTCAATCCACCCAGATTATGTTTTCAAATTAAAGAAATCACTTTATGGACTCAAACAAGCTCCTAGAGCTTGGTATGAGAGACTGAGTAATTTTCTGTTAGAAAATGGATTTTAGAAAGGGAAAGTTGGTACTACACTTTTTAGAAAGACTTTAAAGAATGATATCTTAATTGTCCAAGTTTATGTTGATGATATTATATTTGGATCAACTAATGCTTTTCTTTGCCAAGAGTTTTCTAAAATAATGCAGGATGAATTTGAAATGAGTATGATGGGAGAGATGAAGTTCTTTCTTGGTATTTAAATCAATCAATGCAAAGAGGGAGTTTATGTTCATCAGACTAAGTATAAAAAGAAGCTTTTGAATAATTTCATGCTTGATGATTGCAAGATCATGAGCACTTCTATGCATCCAACCTGTAACACGAGCAAAGAGGAAAGCAACACCAAGGTCTGCCAGAAGCTTTATAGAGGTATGGTTGGCTCTCTTATTTAATTAATAGCTTCTAGACCATATATTTTATTTAGTGACTGCCTATGTGCAAGATTTTAGTCAGATCCTAGAGAGGCTCACTTAACAACTATTAAGAGGGTGTTTAGATATCTCAAGGGAACAACCAATATAAGGTTTCTCTATAAGAAATACCTTGATTATAAGCTAGTTGGATTTTGTGATGTTGGTTATGTTAGAAATAGAATTGAAAGAAAATCTACTAGTGAAAACTATCAATTCATAGGTGAAAACCTAATATCCTGGGCTAGTAAACGATCAACAACTATTTCTTTGTCTACAGTAAAAGCACAATACATCTCAGCTGCAAGTTGTTGCACACAACTACTCTAGATGAAATATCAATTAGAAGACTATCATATAAGTGGAAGCAGTATTCCAATCTTTTGTGATAATATTGTTGTTGTAGTACCCCAAAATTTGCCCCCCATTTTTACTTTTCATCTAACCCATAGCCTAAGACCCATCTAACCTCATTCATGTCTCATGCATATTCATCATCATTCATTCATGGTTAACATTGACTAACAAACATCATAAATTCAAGGTTCTTGGTTACCAAAGCGAGTTTGGATTGAAGATTTTTGTATTGTTCATAGTGTGGGTTGCAACCCTAATTCTTGGTCTTGATGGATCTTGTTGCTTGGCCTCCGTGCATGAAGTGAGCTAAACCCTAATTGGGGGGGCCTATGGTTTGAGGAGCTTTGTGGTTGACATGAAACCCTAATACTTTATCCTGGAGTTGGTAACCCTTATGGTTTGTTTTGAAGGATTGGAAACACTAAATTGGTTTATGGCATTGATGGATTGTTGGGTTTTAGACTCTTGGTTATTGCTTGACGTTTGACCTTTGGCCTTACTAAACCCTTACCACATGGTTTGCTTTGGTTGGTCCCAAACATGCTTGCACTCATATTCCACTACATCTCATTTGACCCTAGTCACTTCACACATTAATTCCATTGGACTTCATTGATCCAAAGTTCATTGATTCAGTTGGTTCAAGTCATGGCATGATCACTGAGTGTCCCTGGCCTTCATTCACAAAATACATTGGTTCTAATTAGTTCATGAATCCCTCTTAAACACGCATTCTTAATCAGAGAAGTCCATTTCTTCATCTTTTTGCATTAGTTGACTTTTGGTCAACTGTTGATCAAAGTCAACTTATCATACTTGACAATGGCATTTGGCATAAATATCAACGATCATTACATCATTGTTTTAGATTGATTTTGACATCCTATTTCTTTTGGTTTGATTTCGATGATAACCCATTTAGCATGTCTAAGTTATTAAGCCCTTTTATTTCTTTTTGGTTGTTAAGCCCATTTAACCAATCCAAATTCAATTCCAATTAACCAAGTTATCCATTTCATATCCATATCTAATTTAATTCCAAATAATCATTTAGCATAATCCATTGTTGTTTTATCCAAACCAGATCCATTTGGTAATAAATAATCCATTTTAGTATATCCAATTTAATCTGATTTTAAGTCCATTAACCCATTCTTATCCAATATTCACCATCAA
The DNA here is from genome assembly GCF_024323335.1 of Lathyrus oleraceus. Classification (NCBI taxonomy): domain Eukaryota; kingdom Viridiplantae; phylum Streptophyta; class Magnoliopsida; order Fabales; family Fabaceae; genus Lathyrus; species Lathyrus oleraceus. The sequence continues at coordinate 406,835,614 of NC_066585.1, forward strand.
GTTACAACACCATTAACTAATGTACATTGAGTAGAACCATTGAATATATCAGTACAAACATATCAGTAGAAATGCAGAAAAAATTCAGAAGCTTGTACAAGCTGCTATACGACTGAAATACATGATACAAGCCACGACGGCAGCAAAACGCAGGAACACAAAGCCGCATCCACATCAAATATCCATATAACCTGCACATGCCCGAAAATGTTTTGGATTCAACAACCTGCAAAATTGATTCAATCTAACTCAGTACCATTACAATAACACAACCACACTTCAACTAATCAAACTCATTTTCAACTCACACCCTCACCCCAAAAAACCTTAACAGAATACACATCAAGCCTAACAGAAATTCAAATCCTCTAACGAATTTCCTAACTAACTCCTAACTGAATCCTAACCAACTCACAAACCAAAACAGAAAAAGCTCGCTCATAACAGAAGAAGGAGAAGGAAGGTTGGAAATCTATAAATGCATACCTTCACAAGTTCAGAACTCTCTGGATTTTTTTCTCCTCTCGATTACCATCAATCTTCTTCACTCCTTGTTCACCACCTTCAATCAAACTCTGATTCGATTCTTTTCTTTCAACCAAGCGCTGATTCCATATTCTCGTCACCTTCAATCCAATCTCATCCTCTTCATCTCTAACGACCACCTGCAGGAATGGATTCAACAAAAAGGAGTTTCACAAATGGAAGCTTATACGAGAAACAGAACTGATAAACCATCTCCTTTTTTGGTAAATCGAATCTCCACCAGAAACTCCTTCAATGACCTGCTAACGACGAAATCCAATCGCCCTCGCTCTTCCTTCGAGCCGCCTAAAATCGTCTATTGCCAACCTCGCTCCGCCGGACACAAGACCGGAATCCACTCCCCGAATTCAAACTGGAGAAATAAACAGGAAGGAGAAAAATATCGAAGTTGGAAGGAAAGAAGATCAGAATCTGTCTGCATCAAGACTTTGGATCGGTGAGTTCTCTGCTTCGTATCGACTTCGTTATTTTCAATTCCGTGCGCACCAAGACGAAGGGTGTAAGAAGGTTGGAAGTTGTATTGAATCTCTGAGATTGACCTTGGAGCTATTCTTTTTCGTCACTTTCATTCCAATTTTGTTCTTGGAGAAGGACGCGTGAAGCCGTTAGAATGCTAGATGACTCGCGCCGCGATGTGTTATGATTCACGCTGAAGCTCTCGGCGATTACGGAGAAGATGACGTCGTGTTCGTGTGTGAGACACTGTCGAGCACGTTAGCTTCTCCAAGAGGAACGAATCTTCTTGTTGGTGATCGAACCAGGTAAAGGCAAGAATTGGGCCTTCTGCCCGAACCAATTTCGCAAGCCCAGACGAATAGACTCTACGTTCTTTCCAGCACCCCCACTAGTGGGCCTGCACCCCTCTTCCTTCCAACCAGGCCTAACTCCTTTTCTTTCTTGGTCCTTTTTTCTTTATTTTTTGTATTAGTTAAAACTTTGATTTAGTGTTAATCTTGAATTAGGTTAATTAGAAACTTTGTTTAATTAGATTTTAGAACTTGATTTAGAATTTTAATTAGGTATTGATGTTCATTAGAGTGTAATTAGAGATTAAGAAGTTAATTGGAAGTTTAAAATGTGATTACATAGAATTGAATTTAGGATATTATTTTTTAGGATTAGATTTAGAATATCATTTTTAGGAATATTAAGCCTCGGTTAGGAATTGGATTAATTTTAGAATTGAATTGAATTTTAGATAATAGAATAGTTTAGAATCTAATTGAGTTTAATTAGAATTTTCATGGTTTGATTTTTAATTCAATATTAATCGATTTATGTCAAATGACTGTTTTGCCCCTAGGTTAGAAATTGTCTAATTTTTGCATATTCCCCTAGTTTTAGAACTTAGAAAATATTTCCACATAACATTAACCCTTTAGGTAGTTGTACACTCAATTCAACAATTTTTTCCCACTGATTGAGTTGATCAAAGTAAGCTTTGATTAACTAAATCCTTTGAATGTGCTCAATTCCCCAAGCTTAGTCAAGTGATCAAAAGATCCTTGATCACTTGATAAAGCAAGTCCTTGTGATCAAGATGTTTTGGATATTGGTTCTCCAACTTCAATCGAGACTCAAAGATCAAGATCGAGAGTTTAAGCTATTCAAATCAGTACAAGACAGGACCACTATTCAAGCACTACAAAGGTCAAAATTCAACATTTGTTAATCGTGAGCCAAGTTGTGTGCCATGAGTCTTAAGTAGTAGAGAAGGAATGGGACAGGAGAATTCCTACCCCCATTCTGAATATCTTTGGGTGCGAGGAGAATGACCCGTTTTCTCATTGTATTCACCTCTATTCATAGGCTTTAGCACAACTTGATTCAAGTTGATTAGCAAACTTTTCACCATTCTTCGAAGACAACCCTTCATCATGGGAAGCTGCGAGGAAATTCAACTATGATGCAAGTTGCACGTCATGAGCCTTACGTAGTAGAGAAGGAATGGGACTGGAGAATTCTTACCCCCATTCTGGATACCTTTGGGTATGGGACGAATGACCCAACACTCATCGTATTCACCTCTATTCGTAGACTTTAGTGCAATTCGAATCGAACAATTGATAAGGTCTTCATCAATACAAGAAACAACAACAAAGATTCTTCTCTCCCCACTTGAAAGTCAAGAAGATAGTTACATGCCATGAGCCTTAAGTAGTAAATAAGGAATGAGACTAGAGCTTTCCTACACTCATTCTAGATATCTTTGGGTACGAGATGTTTGGCTCGTTACTTATCATGTCCACCTTTACTCATAGACTTTAGTGTGATTCTTATCAAATAACTATCAAGTCTACTCATTCTCCATCCTAATCATTTCAATTCAATCATTCAATCATCTTTCTTTGGCCTCCAATCACCTTGTTTTTATCCCTAGTGAGATGAACTACGAAAGCTCCGATTTCCTTCTTGCACTATAAGGATACGTAGGCAGGAGAGCCCAATTTCTTCGCGAGCTACCTTATTTATCAATCAATATTTCTTCATTCATTCAGTCAATACCATCTTTTGAGATCAATCATTATTTCTCCTTGGACTCCTTGTCTATCCTTTTGGGATGTCTTAACGATAGTACATCTCCTCAACCGAGAGTTGTTTGGGACTGCGCCCGAACACTTAATTCAGTCTTTCTTTTTGGCTTTACCCTATAGTGGCGGTCTTACTAGTCCATATATGGGTAAATTCCTACCTCGCTCTTCGATTCAGAATCTATCTCCTTCTTGGAGCCAATATACTATTCTTATTTGATCTCGAATTGTTTGTTCCTCATCCAGTGATACACTATTCCTTGTACTACACAGTACTGCAATCATTCCTTGAATTGGTGTTTGTCTTGTGAGTCCCCCAGCTTTAACAAATATCTCTCTCCTCGTTTCATGACAGTTAACCTTTTGATACCATTCTGTTGGTACAAGTCATTGTTTTTCATCACTGTATGTCTCTCTATTTCTCGTGGTTTCGAACTATGATTGCTCTGACTTTCTCATTGCATGATGAGAATACATAGGCACGAGGATGCGAATCCTTGGCGAACATATTTCTAATTATTCCTCCTTCGCCTTAGGGCACCATCCATATCTTTCACAATCCATTATCTACCTTTGATCATAAATCATTCACCCAGTGACATATTATTCCTTTGACATCAAAATACACTTTCTTTGAAATTCCATACATACCCTTCTAGGACGTATAGCGAATAGTCCGCTTTTATACCTAAAGTTGTTTGGGCTACACCCTCAAACACTTAATTCCTCTTTTTTTTTGGATAAACACCCTATAGTGGTGGTCCTACTAGTCCACGTATCGGTTAAAGTTGTTTCCCTCTTTGGTACAAATCTCATTTCCCCTATGGATTCCAATACACTTTCACCTTTTGGTTTCAAACAATACTTCTTCAGGTACTTGCCACCAGATATCCATTATGTGACTTCGGTCACTTCCTTCCATTCATCTCCACGATGCACTCATATTCTACTTTCATTCACTTCATGTGATATGCCTATTCTTTGAGCCAAATACATTATACCTTGGTGCTCCATCTTGTACCTCCTTGTGAGCTAAGAGTTGTTTGGATCGTATCCCAAACACCTAATTCCTCCCTTTTTCGGTCGTTCCAATACAGTGATACTGTATTGTAGGCCACCACTTGTTGGTTCGTACCAGTTTACTCTTGGGTTCACCTTTTCACCCTTGTTGGAGTTCAAAACATAATTCTTTGGTTCAGACCATACGTTTGATCACACTTCTTTTTATCTCCCGCCTCTAGTTCCTTGAACTATGAAGCTTTGAATTCCTCATTGCACTATGAGGATACATAGGCATGAGGGCCTTAATCCTCACCGAGCACTTTATCTATTTCTATCCCTTTTCTTCATTCTTTTGCGATTAATCTTTAGATGTAACACCTATTTGAGCGAGGACAATCAAAACGGTTCCCATGGAGTACCATAGATGTTTGGGGTGCTAATACCTTCCCCTTTCATAACCGAATTCCTTACCCAACATATCTCTTTCTCCTGGGTTTTATCAATGTTTTCCCTTCCCTTAGGGGATAAATGAAGTTCGATGGCGACACTGTTTTATGTTCGAGCATGCGATACGTTCAAGTATATTTCTGCTAGCTTCTGCTGGCGACTCTGCTGGGGAAATTTGCTTCTTGGAGCATTTCCTAGTCGCTAAAAGGAGTCGAGCCTAGTTTAGGTTGCTTTCTCTTGTTATAAGTGTTTAACTTTATGCATTTACTCACTTTACTTATCGTATTTCTTATTGCTTTATATTATAGATTTTATCTGTTATACTCCATGTTGGGTTGGGATAGATTAAATGAGAGAGAAGCTCTATAACCGAGCTTAGTATACACATAAGTTAGACTTGTGGATAGTCGTGTATGCCTGCATTTCATGCATTGGGTTGTCACGAGAACCACACCCATACTAGATTCATGTGGAAGTACTTTTGTCCTCTGAGCATTTACTACGGTAGGGTATTTTCATTTCGAGTCGATGACTCTGGGAGACCTTCTAAGGACCACCTTGGAGCATAATCCATACCTGTGAGGGGGATATGGGGTTTTTCTTATAGGAAACCATAGACTCTACATACCCTTATTCTCATAGACGTCGGACCTTTGATCCTGCATCAAGCAGTATACATAGATTATCCGGATTATTGGTGTTGTTAACCTATGTTATTGCATTGTTGTACATGTGTTGGAGCTTGGAACTTGGGTTGCTATACCACCAATGCCTTGAATATATGTGTGTTGCATAATTATTTGCATTTTATCCCTAACAGATGCATTCAATCATTTGCATTTCATGCATGTTAACCAGAAAATTCCCCCTATCCATTCCTTCGTCAGATGGACAACGATTCGCCGACACAGGTCACCCGAGGACCATGGAAGATACTAAGAGCATTGACAGAACTGACATGGTTTTAGGGTTATTCTTGGATAGCAGGAAAACAGGCTTCCCATATCAGATTGTGATTGATGAGCAAGTTGAAGATTTTCTGAAGAAAGATAACAAATAGAAGATGACTGCATGTATTCTGCCACTTCTTCCTCAAGAACAGCGTGTACTTCCGCATCAGAGGCCTGCTAAAAGCAACCAAAAATTTAAGCAGAAGCATATCATTCATAAGATCAACGATGAAGAAGGGAGACATCCTCGCAATGATCTGATTCCTATGAGTTATGCACAACTATTACCTATACTGGTTAATGTTGGGGAAATTGTCCCTAAACAAATCGAGCCTGCTAGATTTCCCTACGGTCGTAAGCATGACCCTCGTGCAATATTTGGATATCATACTGGATATGTGGGCATTATATAGAGAATTTTTACCCTTTCAAGGCTAGAGTTCAAGAACTCCTTAATCAAAATTTGTTAAGCTTCACACCTGTGATTGTTGAAACGCTTGTTGAGAAGAGGTTTGAATACAAGGGTCCTCCAATTCATGTGCAAGTTCATCCACTTGTAGTCCATCCTATTATGCAGTATCCGAATCAAGGATACCATCCTGGAATGTTGTTGGCCTGTCATGGGGCACCATCTTTTACTATTGTTGCACCTCAGTATGCCTATGCTAGGGCATCCTATGTCCCACTTGGAGTTCATTATGGTCAGACTTCTCATTAGACAGTCAATCCTGGCTTGGTGCATTCTGCTCAAATGTTCCAACCAATGGTTATTCCTCTGATTCGTGCTCCGTTGCAAGTACCTTGGATGCCTATGTCAAGATACTCAGTTCCACCTGATGTTACGTCCCAATATCAGCAGGCTCCTCAGGCTCAAACTCTGAAAAGTCAACAAATTGTACCACGTGACCATCAAGGGAAAAAGCAGACTAGGCGGTTTGATAGAAAGCATCCTCAACGTGATCAAATCCCTATGACATATGCTCAACTACTACCTTACCTTGTTCAGCAATGACTCGTTGAGACAAAGGAAATCCCACCTACCACTTTCCTATATCATGCGAAGCACAATCCTAATGCCTCGTGCACCTTTCATGTCGGGAATATAGGACATTCTATCGAGGATTGTTGGCCTCTCCAATCAAGGGTACATGAACTTATAGATCAGAAGATTCTGACTTTCACCAAAGAAGGGCCTAATGTCAAGACCAAAAAGGGTGAGTGCAGTCATTGTTGAAGAACGATCAAGAGCTAAGGTTATATCTACAGAAGAATAATGAGGTCATTCATGAAAAGGATCATGTTGTTTTTTAATCTTTTCATTTGTAATATTTTCTTATTTGTCATATGTAGTTCATTTGTAAAACTTGTCTGGCTTTCAGATGATAATAATAATGAAATAAACGTGCATGTTTTGATTAAATCCATTCGTGTTCACTCATATTTTATTTATCAGTATCAAACTGTTTGTCAAAATAAAATCAAAAGAGAATGATGCAAATTAAAATGCGCAAGACCGTTGCGTGTATGCTTTTGAATAAGACTGTGTTGATGATGTAAAGCATTGTCCAATCCCTAAACACCGGAGATATAAAGAAGTCACTACGCCAAAAAGGTTTTTTAACAGCGCATCTTAGACAGCACTTTTAAAAGAAAGCGCTGTCTAAGGTTAAAATAAAAATAAAACACGGAAAATGTTCTAAAAAAATAATGAAAGCGCTGTCTAAGGGGGGGTCTTAGACAGCGCTTTTAGAAAGCGCTGTCTAAGACCCCCCCTTAGACAGCGCTTTTAGAAAGCGCTTTTAAATATAGACCTTAGTCAGCGCTTTTGAGAAAGCGCTGTTTAAAGTCTTTCAATTAAAAAAAAAATTAAAACCAAACAGGGTTTTACTTTTAGTTTTCCACACTCAATTTCCATAAAACCTAAGTTTTTTTTCCTTCTCATTCCCAATATTTTTCTAGGGTTTCACTTTCATTTCATTTCATTTCATTCACAACCATGGGTGGTGAGTGGCATGATTGGCAATCTCTTCTTCAATCCATTTTCCTCGGTCTTATTTTCTCTTACTTTCTCGCTAAGCTCATATCCGTCGTCGTTTCTTTCAACAACGACAATCTCACCATCACCCGCAACACTAACATCGCCGCCACAGAACACCACGACGATGCTCCCCATTTGGCAAATTTTGGCTAAAACATATATTTGTCCTTTTTGTTCACAAGAAAACTATCAGCAGTTAAACAACAGTTTAAACAGCAGCAGAAGCAAACACAAAATTACTAGATAGCAACTAGTAAAACACAAAAATGCACAAGGGTACTCCTTCTCCCCCTAAATCTGTGCAACACAAACATAAACATCTCCTTTGATAATAACAGCACGTGTAACCACAACACCTGTAACAGTCAGAATATCATTCTGACATCTGCTTCAACATCACCTGTGCACCACATATCATCACTTGTGCACCACATCAGACATCCCCTTTGACATCTGTAAACAAAACAACATTTTGTCTTACAACAAACGCATCTCCTTCAATAATAGTTGTTCATCTGTTCATTACACCAGCACATACATCTCCTCACAGCTCCACATCTCCAACATCACTTCTCCCCCTTTTTAGTCAAAATTTTGACCAAAGGTGACCAATTAGACAAAATAAATGTCAATTAGCCTAGCAGAGAATGTCACCACAGATGTCATAACATATAACATGTTAAAACATAATTGTTAGGAAATACAAACCATCATCATACACAGCTGTGATAGCTGAGATAATGAAAAATCCATGGAACTCATTAAGATCCCAAAATATTACATAAAGTCATCAGTAAGGACTGCCACAAATTACACATATTTCAAAAAAACATTAAATTCTTCAGCATCCAAACAGTAGGGGGACCAACTTCCATAACAACACACACAACAACCACACCAGAACAGTCTTCATCACAGTCTTCAACACAGGGGGAACCATTACATTTAATCAGAGGAAGAAGTATCATCTTCACCTTCAGAATCAGAGTTGCCACTAGGTTGAGCATTGGACCTCTCACTTGAGGTATTGGCATCTGAATCTTTGGTCTCACCAGCCTTCTCCATCTCTTCCTTCTCTAGGCTACTAATAAGAACCTCCAAAGCCTCTTTTCTTGCCTTGGCAACCCTAATACCATTATCCAGTTCTTTACAAGTTTCTTTTAGTTGATCAATCAAGCTACCTTGAGATGCAGACTTCTTTCTGGCAGATGTCATGACAACATCATTGACATGACTTCCCTCAAACAACTTGTAGTGAATGGATAGTGGAGGCTTTCTTCTGCTAGGAATATCACTTGTATTGAGAATGCCTGGTTGCTGGCTCAAGATAATACCACAAATGATGGATGGGAAGGCAATGGGCAGCTTCACTGCATTTGTGGAGGCATGTCTGACAATTTGATCAAACATAAACCTTCCAAAGTCAAAGTTTATCCTGGTTCCAATAGCATGAATGATTATTCCAAGACCAATGGAGATGGTTGAGATATGATTAGAAGGAACCTAGTTGGCTGAACCAATCTTGTGCAAGATGGCATATTTGACAGTTAGCTTGCCAGCTGATAGGTGATTCCTACTAGGCCATTCCTTAACTTGGCCAGCTGTAATAGTCCTACAAACTTCATTGTTTGTAGTCTCTAAATCCACTCCTCCATCAGTTCCTCTCCCTAGGAACTTGTTGATTATGGTTGGGGAGAATCTCACACATCTACCTCTTACAAAAACTTTGCAGAATTCCCTGCTACTCTTTTCAGAAATATCCTCAGGGATATTCACAACAAACTCTTTTACTAACCCCTCATAACATTGGGGTAGAGCAACCACAGTCTTCACCAGTCCAGCATTCTTGATCAAATCCATCACTTCCTTTACCTCTACAGCCTCCTTTCCCAGCTCCCTTTCAACAGTAACCCTCCTTTGAATGATAAACTTCCACTTGGCAGCCCCATCTTCTAGATGGAAAGAGATGTTATCTAAGTGTACAACTGCCACTTTGCCTGGAGACTTCTTAACAACCTGCTTTTTAGAAGGGGAGATGTCTGGGACATCGTCTTCGACATCCTCTTCAGAGTCAGAACTCTCTCTTTCTTTCCTCTTCCTAACCTCAACTTTACTCCATGATTTGGAGGGTCCTACACCAACAGACTTCTTCCTAGTCATGGCTGTCATCATTTCAGCCACAATCTTCCCTTTTCTGGTCTTCAATTTCCTAGGAGCACTTGGTTTTACATGATGAACCAAGGTGTCATCCTCTTCCTCTGAACTCTCTTCCTCTAGATTAATAACATTCTCAGCAGGTTCATGAGAACCATCTACTGGTTTCTTACTAGGCAAGGTTTTACCTAGAGAGCATAATCCTTCAGCAGCCCCTTCTTTCTCTGATCTAGATGAGTCATCATCTTTCTTAGCTTGGGGTTCCACCTCGGGTGAGGGGTCCCTTCTAGACAGAGGGGTAGAAACACCCTTGACTGTATGCCCTTCATTCAGAATCCTAGTAACTAGGTTCCTAATGGTACGATCAGTGAAGTGCATGTCATCTTTATGAGGAGATTTTTCAGGAATGTTACCTTGCTTACTTCCAGCCATGGAAGAAAGGCCTGGGGAGTCACCTGGTATCACACAAAGAGGAGTAACATCCAACACGTCTTCATCTAGAAACTCCATGGAGGGAGTCCTTGCATGATGAGAGGGTTTTGAACCAGAGGATTAGGGATGTTGAGACATTTTGTTGAACTTTTGAAAAAAATCTCTTTGCCCTAACAGAGGATTTCTGAGAATTTAGATGAAGATGGAAATGGCTGTGTTTAGGTAGCGTGTGGAAATGACATAGATACTAGTTCCAATACTAGGCAATGATTAATCATTAATGTAGCTCTTTCTTTTAAGTGGGAAGACACTATTTTTATTTCCTTTTCCACTCCACTTTAATTGCCATAATTTCACAAGAATCCAAATCCCCAATTTCCCTCTTACATATTCAAACTGATTATCATCCACACCCCTTGCAAATTTTTCAGCTAATTGTATTTCATGCTTTAGAGCTATGAATTTGTCTTCCACAAATTTTCCAATGGAGTGATGACAGCAAATAATGTGCTTGGTCCAACTGTGCTGAATAGGATTTTTGGACATAGTTGTAGCATTCAGGTTGTCATAGTACAATGTCATGACATCGTGTGTGACATTGTATGCAATCATCAGTAGTTTCAACCAACCCTGTTGAGAACAGCTGCTTCCATCTGCTATATATTCAGCATAAACACCATTTTCATCTTTCAAATCTGTAGGAGCGGGTGTCCTTTCATTCTCCATCCCAATCTTCTCAACATTGTTCTTGGCACTTTTGCTTTGAGATAGACACATAGGCCCTTCTATCTGCTTGACTTGTAGCCCAAGTCCAACAAAGCTCTTTCCAACTTCAGATTGCATATGACTAGTAACATGTTCACCCATTTGTTCCAACCTCCTATCTATTTGAGCCATCATGAGCTTTTCTCCTTTGGAAGTGATGTTAAGTCTGAGCTTCTGGTGTGACATCCTTGTCTGACATTTCCTACAGACTTGTCTTTCATCACTTTTGAGAGTTCCTCTAGCAGATATACTCATCTTCATCCCTTTTTCTTTGACATAGGTACACTTTGAGGAATAATCAATTTGAGAGCCCCACATGTAACATTTGTCTTTGGTCCTGATTCCTTTCATAATCACTTTACTGTCTTTGTTAGTAATCAGACATTCAGTTTTAGTGAAGTTAACATTCAGACCTTGATCACATAGTTGACTGATGCTTATTAGATTTGCAGCCAAGCCCTTAACCAGTAGGACCTTGTCAAGTTTAGGAACTCCAGGACAATCAAGCTTGCCTACCCCCTTGATTTCACCCTTTGCTCCATCACCAAAGGTTACATAGCTTATGGCATGAGGATGAAGACCAGTTATCAGGTCTTTGTTTCCAGTCATGTGTCTGGAACATCCACTATCAAAATACCACTCTTCTTTGGCTGAGACTCTGAGGGGAGTGTGAGCTATTAGACTTGTAACATTAGTCTTAGGAACCCATTGCTTCTTGTTGACAGGCCTGTGCTGTTTGGGTCTGGGTTGATAGTGAGTCTGATGATGAATAGGGCTAGGATAACCATACAGCTTATAGCAGAAGGGCTTCAGGTGACCAAATTTCCCACAATAATGGCATCTCCATCTTTGGTGTTTCCCTTTTTGCTGTCTTCTCTTCTAATGTTGTGACACATGATGTGGCATCACATGTTTGCTTTTACTATGGCTGCACTTAGGTTTGGCTTGAGGTTTGCAACCAGTGTAACTGCACTCAGGCATAGATTCATTATACCCAATGCCAGATTTGTCTCCTGTTATTTGTCCAGTTTGGAGAATCTTGTCTAAGGAGTCAGATCCATTGTTTAACATTCTTACATACTTGGTCATCTCTTCTAGTTTAGAATTCAAGAACATAGCTTCAGTTTTTAACTTGGAGATGGTTTCCACATGGTCTGCCTTCTCATTCTCCAGTTGTACTATCTTCTGGCTTTCAACTTGTTGACTTTCATCTAGCTTGGCATTCATAACCACTGCTTCTGTTTTTAATTTGGAGATGGTTTCCAAGTGTTCTACCTTCTCATTCTCAAGTTGAATTATTTTCTTCTTCTAGCTTTCAACCTATTTACACAACTTTACACTTTTGTGACACAACTTTCTGTAGGTAGTGGCCAACTCTTTAAAGGTTACTTCATCATCACTTGAGTCTTCATCAGAACCCCATCTTCAAGTCAAGGCAGTTACCAGATTTGCAGATTCTTCTGTTTCACTCTCATCAGACCAAGTGGCAGCAAGACTCATCTTCTGCTTCTTGAGGTAGGTTCCACATTCAGTTCTAATGTGTCCATATCCATCACATTCATAGCACTGTACATCTTTTCCTTCTTTGGGCTTATCATCTGACTTTGCTCTTCTTCCAGCATTGTTGGATTTATTGATGTCAGATGAGATGTTCTTGACATTAGCCTTAGATCTTACATCCATCTTTTTCAACAGTCTGTTGAACTGTCTTCCCAGCATTGCTACTTCATTGGCCAAATCTTCATCAACATCCTGACTATTTTCCTCTTCTGTGTTTGACATGAAGGTCATGCTTTTGGTTTTCTTTTCAGAACCATCATTCAATCCCATATCAAATGTTTGGAGGGAACCAATTAGCTCATCTACTCTCATGTTGGAGATGTCTTGGGACTCTTCTATGGCAGTCACCTTCATAGCAAATCTCTTAGGGAGTGACCTGAGTATTTTTCTTACCAATTTTTCATCTGACATCTTCTCTCTCAGGGCTCCTGAGGCATTGGCAATTTCAAGAATGCTCATATGAAATTCATGAATATTTTCATCTTCTTTCATCCTTAAATTTTCAAACTTGGAGGTGAGCAGCTGTAGTCTAGACATCTTTACTCTAGAGTTCCTTCATGAGTGGTCTTGAGAATGTCCCAAGCATCTTTAGCCACTTCACAGTTGTTTACCAACCTGAAAATATTCTTGTCTACTCCATTGAATATTGCATTCAATGCTTTAGAATTTCCAAGGGCTAGATCATCCTCTTCCTTGGACCATTGTTCTTCAGGTTTTTTATTAGTTGTGGCTTCTCCTTCTTTAGTAATAACAGGATGTACCCAGCCTGTTAACACAACCTTCCAAGCCTTGTTATCAAGAGATATTAGGAAAGCTACCATTCGAGGTTTCCAATAGTCATAGTTAGATCCATCCAAAATTGGTGGCCTGTGAACAGATCCTCCATCTCTCTCCATTGTACCAGAAAGTATTGTCCCTAGATCTCACCCAGAACCAGAGCAGGATGCCTGCTCTAATACCAATTGAAATTCTGGTATCAGATATGAGATGTCGAAGGTAATGTCACGACACTAATATCTGAGTAACACAAACAGGATAAAGATAAAGAATGGTAATGCAAAAGACACAAGCAATTGTTAACCCAGTTCGGTGCAACTCACCTACTTCTGGGGGCTACCAAACCAGGAAGGAAATCCACTAAATAGAATCAGTTCAAAGACTCTCCGTACACTTCAACAAGTTACAGTCTTTCTCACCTAATCTCTACCCGTGCAATTTCTACCTAAGCACTCTTAGATATGAGAACCCACTCACTCCCCTCAATCACACCTCTGATTTTAAACAACAATTCCTTGTGAAAAGAAGACACTTTTCAATAACACACACTTGATTTTACTTCATAGTTTCAATCAAGTAGACACACACTTGATCTTGCTTAACAGCTTTGATCAAGTAGACACACACTTGATCTTGCTTCACAGTTTTGATCAAGTAGACACACACTCTTGCTTACAAGCCTTGAGTGACAAATTACAACCACAAATCAGACCAATTCAATCATCTATGGATGACTTGAATGGCTTACAAGTCTCACGACTAAACAAGACACAAACCCTTGCTCTCTCTCAATATTTTGCTCAGTATTGGTTGTGTATCAAATCAGGTTTTCCAAGTCCCTTTTTATAGAAGCTTTCAGTTGGGCTTGGACATCTTGAAAACCCTAAAACTATTTTCCAATTAAATCTTCTCATAACAGCTGGTTAGATCTCCTTGGAAAATAAGTAAATCAGGTTGTAATCAATGATTGAATGCGCCTGCAAATCAGATCTTCAATCAAACATAGATTGCCATTAAATGCACAATCACATAACACCTAACATTCACACTAAATGTTCTGTGTACAGGATATCATGACATCGGGTCTGACATCCTGGAACAATCCTGCATAATTCCATAATTCCTTTTATAATTTCCAGCAGGTACATAATATCAGATATCATGACATCATGTATGACATCCTGAAGCAATCCTGCATAATTATGTTTTCCATTTAAACTCCAGCAGGTACATAGATATCTTATGTTAAGACATCACATGCAACATCTTGTGAACACTCTTTGTTTTACCAAAGTTGCTGCCAACACTTAGAACCAACACACTTGATAAACAAGTCCTTGTGATCAAGATGTGTTGGACACTGGATCTCCAACTTCAATCGAGACTCAAAGATCAAGATCGAGAGTTCAAGCTATTCAAATCAGTACAAGATATGACTACTATTCTGAATAATTTTGGGTGCGGGACGAATGACCCGTTTTCTCATTGTACTCACCTCTATTCATAGGCTTTAACACAAATTGATTCAAGTTGTTTGGCAAGCCTTTTACCATTCTTAAAAGACCAACCCTTCATCATGGGAAGCTGCGAGGAAATTCAACAATGTTGCAAGTTGCACGTCATGAGCCTTAAGTAGTAGAGAAGGAATGAGACTGGAGAACTCCTACCCCCATTTTGGATATCTTTAGGTATGGGACAAATGACCCAGCGCTCATCGTATTCACCTCTATTCATAGACTTTAGTGCAATTCGAATCAAACGGTTAATAAGGTCTTCATCAATACAAGAAACAACAACAAAGATTCTTCTCTCCCCACTTGAAAGTCAAGACAAGTGTTACATGCCATGAGCCTTAAGTAGTAAAGAAGAAATGAGACTGGAGCTTTCCTACACTCATTCTGAATATCTTTGGGTGCGAGACGTTTGGCTCGTTGCTTATCGTATCCACCTTTACTCATAGACTTTAGTGTGATTATTTCTAAAATAACTATCAAGTCTACTCATTCTCCATCCTAATAATTTCAATTCAAACATTCAATCATCTTTCTTTTGCCTCCAATCACCTTATTTTCAGCCCTAATGGGCTAAATTACAAAAGCTCTAATTTCCTTATTGCACCATAAGGATACGTAGGTAGGAGAACCTAGTTTCTTCACGAGCTACCCTATTTATCAATCAATCTTTCTTCATTCATTCAATCAATACCATCTTTTGAGATCAGTCATTATTTCTCCTTGGACTCCTTGTCTATCCTTTTGGGATGTCTTAACGACAACCCATCTCCTCAATCGAGAGTTGTTTGAGACTGCGCCCAAACACTTAATATAGTCTTTCTTTTTGGTTTTACCCTATAGTTGTGGTCTTACTAGTCCACGTATGGGTAAATGCCTACCTTGCTCTTTGATTCAGAGTTTATCTCCTTCTTGGAGACAAGATACTATTCTTATTTGATCTCGAACTGTTTGTTCTCCATCCAGTGATGCATTATTCCTTGTACTACAAAGTACTGCAATCATTCCTTGAATTGGTGTTTGTCTTGTGAGTCCCCCGTCGCTTAGACAAATTTCTCTCTCCTTGTTTCATGGCAGTTAACCTTTTGATACCCTTCGGTTTAACAAGTCATTGTTTTTAATCATTGTATGTCTCTCTATTTCTCGTGGTTCCGAAATATGATTGCTCTGACTTTCTCATTGCACGATGAGAATACGTAGGCACGATGATTCGAATCCTTGGCGAGCATATTTCTAATTATTCCTCCATCGCCTTAGGGCACCATCCATATCTTTCATAATCCATTATCTACCTTCGATCATAAATCCTTCACCTAGTGACATATTATTCCTTTGACATCGAAATACACTTCCTTTGGAATTCCATACATACCCTTTTAGGACGTATAGCAAATAGTCCGCATTTATACCTAGAGTTGTTTGGGCTACACCCTCAAACACTTAATTCCTCTATTTTTGGATAAACACCCTATAGTGGCGGTCCTACTAGTCCACGTATCGGTTAAAGTTATTTCCCTCTATGGTACAAATCTCATTTCCCCTATGGATTTCAATACACTTTCACCTTTCAGTCTCAAACAATACTTCTTCAATCACTTGCCACCAGATATCCATTATGTGACTTCGGTCACTTCCTTCCATTCATCTCCATGATGCACTCATATTCTACCTTCATTCACTTCATGTGATATACCTATTCTTTGAGTCAAATAAACTATACCTTGGTGCTCCATCTTGTACCTTCTTGTGAGTCAAGAGTTGTTTGGCTCGTATCCCAAACACCTAATTCCTCCCTTTTTCGATCGTTCTAATACATTGATACTATGCTGTAGGCCCCCACTTGTTGGTTAGTACCAATTTACTCTTGGGTTCATATCTTCACCCTTGTTGGAGTTCAAAACATAATTCTTTGGTTCAGACCATACATTTGATCACACTTCTTTTCATCTCTCGCCTCTAGTTCCTTGAACTACGAAGCTCTAAATTCCTCATTTCCCTATGAGGATACGTAGGAATGAGGGCCCTAATCCTCACCGAGCACTTTATCTATTTCTCTCACTTTACTTCATTCTTTTGTGAGTAATATTTAGATGTAACACCTATTCGAGCGAGAACAATCAAAATGGTTCCCACGGAGTACCATGGATGTTTGGGGTGCTAATACCTTCCCCTTGCATAACCGACTTCCTTACCCACCATATCTCTTTCCCCGGGGTTTTACCGATGTTTTCCCTTCCCTTAGGGGATAATAAAGTTCAATGGAGACTCTATTCTATGTTCGAGCGTGCGATACGTTTGGGTATATTTCCGCTAGCTTCAGCCGGTGACTCTGCTGAGGAAATTTGCTTCTTGGAGCATTTCCTAGTTGCTAAAAGGAGTCGAGCCTAGTTTAGGTTGTTTTCGCTTGTTATATGTGTTTACCTTTATGCATTTACTCACTTTACTTATTGCATTTCTTATTGCTTTATATTATAATTTTTTATCTGTTATACTCCCTATTGGGTTGGGATATATTACATGAGAGAGAAGCTTTATAACCGAGCTTAGTATACACATAGGTTAGACTCGTGGATAGTTGTGTACGCCTATGTTTCGCGCATTGGGTTGTCACGAGAACCACACCCAGACTAGATTCACTTGGAAGTACTTTTGTCCTGTGAGCATTCACTATGGCAGGGTATTTTCATTTCGAGTTGATGACTCTAGGAGACCTTCTAGGGACCACCTTGGAGCATAGTTCATACTTGTGAGGGGGATATGGGGTTTTTCTTGCAGGAAACCATAGAATCTACATACCCTTATTCTCATGGACGTCTGACCTTTGATTCTGCATCAGGCAATATACACAGATTATCCGGATTATTGGTGATGTCAACCTATGTTATTGCATTGTCGTACATGTGTTGGAACTTGGAACTTGGGTTGTTATACCACCAATGCCTTGAATATATGGGTGTTGCATAATTATTTGCATTCCATCCCTAATATATGCATCCATTCATTTGCATTTCATGCATGTTAACCAGAAAAATCACCCTATCCATTCCTCCGTCAGAAGGACAACGATTCGCCGACACCAATCATCTAAGGACTATGGAAGAGACTAAGAGCATTGACAGAACTGACATGAGTTTAGGGCTATTCTTGGATACATTGAAAACATGCTTCCCATATCAGATCGTAATTGGTGAGCAAGTTGAAGATAGTCTGAAGAAAGATAACAAACATAAGATGACTGCAGGTATTCTGCCACTTCCTCCTCAAGAACAGCGTGTACTTCCACATCAGAGGCCTGCTCAAAGCAACCATAAATTTAAGCAGAAGCAGATCATCCAGAAGAACAACGATCAAGAAGGGAGATGTCCTCGCAGTGATTCGATTCCAAATGAGTTACGCATAACTGTTACATATACTGGTTAATGTTGGGGCAATTGTGCCTAAACAAATCGAGCCTGCTAGATTCCCCTACGGTCGTAAGCATCACCCTCGTGCCATATGTGGATATCATAATGAATATGTGGGGCATCCTATAAAGAATTGTTACCCTTTCAAGGCTAGAGTTCAAGAACTCCTTAATCAGAAGTTGTTAAACTTCACACCTGTGATTGCTGAAACGCTTGTTGAGAAGAGGTTCGAATACAAGGGTCCTCCAATTCATGTGCAAGTTCTTCCACCTGCGGTCTATCCTGTTATGCAGTATCCGAATCAAGGATACCATCCTGGAAGGTTGTTGGCTTATCCTGAGGCACCATCTTCTACTATTATTGCACCTCAATATGCCTATGCTGGGGTATCCTATGTCCCACTTGGAGTTCATTATGGTCAGACTTCTCATCAGACAGTGAATCCTGGCTTGGTGCATTCTACCAAGATGTTCCAACCAATGGCTATTCCTATGATTCGCGCTCCATTGTAAGTACCTTGGATGCCTATGTCAAAATACTCAGTTCCACCTGATGTTACGTCCCAATATCAGCAGCCTCCTCAGGCTCAAACTCTGAAAAGTCAACAAACTGTGCCATGTGACCATCAAGGGAAAAAGCAGACCAGGCGGTTTGATAGAAAGAGTCCTCATCATGATCAGATCCCTATGACATATGCTCAACTGCTACCTTACCTTGTCCAGCAAGGACTCATTGAGACAAAGGAAATCCCACCTGCCACTTTCCTATATCATGCGAAGCATAATCCTAATGCCTCGTGCACCTTTCATGTCGGGCATATAGGACATTCTATCGAGGATTGTTGGCCTCTCTAATCAAGGGTACAGGAACTTATAGATCATAAGATTTTGACTTTCACCAAAGAAGGGCCTAATGTCAAGACCGAGAAGGGTGAGTGCAGTCATTGTTGAAGAATGATCAAGAGCTGAGGTTATATCTGCAGAAGAATAATGAGGCCATTCATGACAAGGATCATGTTGTTTTTCAATATTTTCATTTGTAATATTTTATTGTTTGTCATATGCAGTTCATTTGTAAAACTTGTCTGGTTTTCAGATGATAATAATAATGAAATGGTGTATTTAAGCCTAGAGTTTGATGACCATCTGAAAGAGTGTGGGATCCTATCCCAACTTACTCCTCCTGGAACACCCCAATGGAATGGTGTATCTGAGAGAAGAAATCGGACCCTGTTAGACATGGTCCGATCCATGATGAGTCATGCCGATCTTCCAAACTCCTTTTGGGGACATGCACTATTGACAGTAGCTTACACACTTAACCGTGTTCCATCCAAAAAGGTTGAGAAGACACCATATGAGATATGGAGTGGTAAGAAACCACATATGAAGGTGAGAAAAACAAGAAAGGGGGGTTTGAATTGTTTGGAAAATAAGCGCTTTTTCAAAAATGAAAATCACACAAGGATTTTTATACTGGTTCGCTTATAACACAAAGCTACTCCAGTCCACCCGGCCAAGGTGATTTCGCCTTCAACAAGGACTTAATCCACTAATCTTGAAAGATTGATTACAAACAACGTCTAAGAGAAAGATCTCTTAGTCCTCTCAAGTATACAGACTACACAGAGTCACTTGAGGAAATACAACAAAGATAAAAACTTATGTAATCTAGAGTGCTTCTAAGATAAGCAAATATTACAACAGTAAGAACAAAGTGTTTAACGTTTCAAGCAAAAGCTTTGTGAAATGTTGAGAGAGATGAAGATTGTTTTTGTATGCTTGCTTTCTCTAACCTCTCAAAGTTGATGTTTCAGTAAAATCTTGTGATGTTGTACTTGTACCTCTCAATGTTGATTTGTAGTCCTTTATATAGAAGAGGAGGATCCGTTGAAAAATCATAGCAGGTAATGACTCTTGAATAATAATTAGTGCCATAACTTATGTTGCTTGTTGCCAAAGCAACTTTCTCTTCTTGAATGACTACTTTCCAAAAATAGTTCCTATTCATTTGAATTTGGAGTTAACGTCTCTTTCTGTATTAGGAAGTCCATTTCCATAACTTTACTTGAAGTTAACGTTACTCTTCCTTATTTAGCAATTCCATAATCAAGGTCTTCGTGTTTCTGGAGATCTTGGAATCATGCTATCTAACTTCTGATCTCTTTTGAGTTCTGATGGTTTCTTCAGATAGCGCTGAGAACTTCTGGAGTTTGACATACCGTTGTTCAGAGTCAGAACTTCTAGAGCGTACTTCTTGTTCAGATGCTTCTGATACTTTGCTGTTTTGCTCAGAGTTAGACTTTCTTGAACGTGTTTCTACTTCAGATGCTTCTGGTCTTCTGATAATTTGTATCTGATATGATTCAGTATCTGATGATTTCTTCCTTCTTTCCTTAGAACCCTGCACACTTAGAAACTTTTCGTGAGGGTGCCATTTTTGGTTTCATCCTTTGTTATCATCAAAATCATGGAATCTGTTGTAGAACAATTTTTGTTCTTACAACATATGTCTTACATGAAGATTTGGGGTTGCGAAGTTTATGTGAAACGACAAATTTCAACTAAGCTTGAGCCCAAATCTGACAAATGCTTATTTGTGGGGTATCCTAAAGAAACAAAAGGGTATTACTTCTACAATCCTTCTAAGGGCAAAGTGTTTGTCGCTCGAACTGGAGTTTTCCTAGAAAAAGATTTTATTTCCGAAGGAATCAGTGGGAGGAAAGTAGAGCTTGAAGAAATTCAAGAATCACAAAGCATCGATACACCTATGGAGGAATTAGAGCAGGAAACACAAGTGGTTGTGGAAGAGCAACCTGCTCAAGTAGAACAAGACCAGCGTAGGTCAAGCAGGATACGTCACCTACCTGAGAGATATGGATATCTCATAATAGATCAAGGTGATGTATTACTCATGGATCAAGATGAGCTTGTGACCTACCAAGAGGCCATAACTGGTCCCGAGTCTGAGAAGTGGCTAGAAGCCATGAAATTTGAAATGGATCCATGTACACAAACCAAGTTTGGACCTTGGTAGAGCCTCCTGTAGGAATTAACCCTATAGGATGCAAGTGGGTCTTCAAAAAGAAGACTGACATGGATGGTAAGGCACATACCTATAAGGCAAGACTGGTTGCAAAAGGATATAAACAAATTCATGGGGTTGACTATGATGAAACCTTTTCACCAGTTGCAATGCTTAAATCTGTTCGGATTTTACTTGCTATCGCTGCATATCATGATTATGAAATATGGCAGATGGATGTCAAAACTTCTTTCCTTAATGGGAATCTTCTTGAGGATGTGTACATGACACAACCTGAAGGATTTGACATACCAGAAGAAGCCCAAAAGATATGTAAGTTACAAAGGTCAATTTATGGATTGAAGCAAGCTTCCAGAAGCTGGAATCTTCGTTTTGATGAAACAGTAAAACAATACGGATTCATCAAGAACGAAGATGAGCCTTGTGTCTACAAGAAGGTTAGTGGGAGCATGATCGTTTTCCTGGTATTATATGTAGATGACATATTACTCATTGGAAACGATATCCATACCCTGCAACAAGTAAAGTCTTGGTTGAAGAAATGCTTCCCTATGAAGGACCTAGGTGAAGCAGCCTATATATTAGGAATCAGAATCTATAGAGATAGATCACAAAAACTGTTTGGCCTAAGTCAGAGTACATACGTAGACAAAGTGATGAGACGCTTTAATATGCATGATTCCAAGAAAGGATTCATACCTATGCCACATGGCCTGTGTCTATCAAAAACACAATCCCCTTCAACTAAGGAAGAAAGGGATCACATGAATAAGATTCCATATGCATCTGCAATAGGATCTATCATGTATGCCATGTTATGTACTCGACCAGATGTCTCGTATGCTTTAAGTGCAACGAGTAGGTACCAATCTGATCCTGGCGATGCCCATCAGGTAGCTGTCAAGAATATCCTTAAGTATTTGAGAAATACTAAGGACTCATTCTTGATATATAGAGGTCAGGAAGAGTTGGCTGTAATTGGATACACCGATGCCAGCTTCCAGACAGATAAGGATGACTTTAGATCGCAATCTAGTTATGAGTTTTGCTTAAACGGTGGCGCTGTGAGGTGGAAAAGTTCAAAGCAAGATACAGTTGCTGATTCTACAACCGAGGCTGAGTATATTGCTGCCTCAAGTGCAACAAAAGAAGCTGTTTGGATCAAAAAGTTCATTAGTGAACTTGACATAGTTCCTAGCATTGTGGATCCCATTGGTCTCTATTGTGATAACAATGGTGCTATCGCACAAGCTAAGGAGCCTAGATCTCACCAACGATCCAAACACATACTTAAGCGTTATCACCTCATTCGAGAGATAATAGATAGAGGAGATGTGAAAAAATGTAGAGTACCTACACTTGACAATATTGCTGACCTACTGACAAAGCCTCTTGCGCAGCAGAAGCATGATGGCCATACTAGATCTATGGGCATTAGGGGTATGCCTGATTGGCTCTAGTGCTAGTGGGATATTGTTGGTGTAAGCCCTAGAGGCCAATACTTTTGGTACTTGTATCGAATTATTTATTAATAATAAAAGGCTTTTTCTTTATTATGTTTGTTTAATAAAGTCCCTGGAATAGCTAGTCCGTTTAATGTATCGAGTATGACTTAATCATGAGATCACATTAAACATAAGGACACTATTCTTAAAGTATCCGTAGTCAAGCTTTATTGTGAAATGGGATAACATTAAAGCATGAAGACTATTATGTATATAGACTGATGGTCACATCTCATGGATCATGGATAAGGAGTTATCAAGTCTTAAACATAGGTATGAATATTAAGAGTAATATTTATACCGGATTGACCCGCTATGAGAATACTATATAGAATGGTATGCAAAGTGTCATAAGTTATTCTCATGG
This sequence comes from Lathyrus oleraceus, assembly GCF_024323335.1. NCBI lineage: Eukaryota > Viridiplantae > Streptophyta > Magnoliopsida > Fabales > Fabaceae > Lathyrus > Lathyrus oleraceus. The sequence goes on from NC_066585.1 coordinate 406,858,648, forward strand.
TGATAATGGTGTATACCACTCTTCGACCTGAAACCACTATGGACCCTAGATGTAGAGTCGAGTGCTTTATTGCTAATCCAACATTGTCCGTAACTGGATAACCATAAAGACAGTTGATGGGTACTCCACAAAGCATGCTAAGGGACATGAGTGACCTAGATGGAATTTTCCCATCCTGCGTAACAGGATAAATGTCTATGGGCCCAATATTGAACTGGACAGGGATGACACGGTCTATGCCTTGTGTTCAATATAGACATAAGGGCAAAAGGGTAATTATACACATAATTATTATCACAGAAGGATTTGTCAAATCACATGACATTTTCGTGTCTTGGGTAGTAGTGATGTGTTGCTAGATACCGCTCACTGTTTATTATGTTAAATGCGTGATTTAATATAATTGCCAACGTCGCGAAAACCTACATGGTCGCACACAAAGGACGGATTGATGAGAGATAGAGTAACTAAGGAAAACCGTAAGGTACGGTGCACTTAAGTGGAATACGAAATATGGTAAGATACTACACGCTTAAGTGATTTTGGGCATATTATAAGATATGGGCCAAAATACACTTAAGTGGGCTTTTTAGCTTGAAGCCCACACAAGTGGTTCTATAAATAGAACCCTTGGGTAGAAGCATTGTCACTCTTGCTTGCAATTTCATTTCTCTCTCTCTCTCTCTCTCACTCAAATCCTTCATTCGTAGCAGCTAGCACTGAGGTTGAAGGAATCTGTTCGCGTGGACTGAGTAGAGACGTTGTCATCGTTCAACGTTCGTGATCGCCACAAGAGGTAAAGATTCTATCACTGATCATGCTCATTCGTAAGGATCATTAAAGGAGAAATTTTTAAATTCCGCTGCGCCTTGGATGGCAATTCTCCTTCACCAAATACACTATACCTTGGTGCTCCTTCTTGTACCTCCTTGTGAGCTAAGACTTGTTTGGCTCGTATCCCAAACACCTAATTCCTCCCTTTTTTGGTCGTTCCAATACAGTGATACTATGATGTAGGCCTCCACTTGTTGGTTTGTATTAGTTTACTCTTGGGTTCATCTCTTCACCCTTGTTGGAGTTCAAAATATAATTCTTTGGTTCAAACCATACCTTTGATCACACTTCTTTTCATCTCCCGTCTCTAGTTCCTTGAACTACAAAGCTTTGAATTCCTCATTGCACTATAAGGATACATAGGCATGAGGGCACTAATCCTCACTGAGCACTTTATCTATTTCTCTCCCTTTTCTTCATTCTTTTGCGAGTAATCTTTAGATGTAACACCTATTCGAGCGAGAACAATCAAAATGGTTCTCATGGATTACCATGGATGTTTGGGGTGCTAATACATTCCCCTTGCATAACTGACTTCCTTACCCAACATATCTCTTTCCCCCGATTTTTATCGATGTTTTCCCTTCCCTTAGGGGATAAATAAAGTTCGATGGCGACTCTGTTGTATGTTCGAGCGTGCGATATGTTCGGGTATATTTTCGCCAGCTTCAGCTGCTATCCGTTTGACAAAGATTCATATTCAACATTCTATAACCAAACACATAGAAGTAAAACAACATTTTATTAGAGACTATATTCATAAGGGTGTGATAGATATACAGTTCATTGATACAAATCATCAATGGGATGATATATTTACCAAGCCTCTTACAATTGAAAGATTTTATTTTATTAAAAAGAAGATGGACATGCATTTTGTTAAAGGTTAGTGCCTGCTTCTAAATGGAGGATCAAAGTCTAATTATGATAAGAAGTTACAATGGTCAGAAGCTCTAAACAAGCTTCTGATGAATAGTAGTGGTTAAGCAACTCATCCTTTAATACTCAGAATTTGATTTCTTATCTCAGGTAGCATATAAGTGGGAATATTGATGTTTGACATCTGTTCACTTATGTGTCATGAATTTGAAAGGTTTTTTGACACTTGGTTTCTCAGTTGTTGGATAATAATTGATGGTTAATGATGTATGTGTTTTTGAGTATTGTGTATCTCTCTCAATTGTCATTAACTTGTGCTTTATCTAGTGTATCTTTTCCTTAAACTTTATTTTTTATTCTCAATGATCTGACTTTGAACTAGTTAGTTCACTATGTGAAATGTTTCTCTGGATTCAGAAGGTCCTAAATCATATTTATTCTGAGAATTTTATGTCTTCTGATTGTTGAGTCATATTAATGGATGTAACAATATTGTTTGTTTAGGCAAAGGAATATGGCTTCTATCATAAGTGTTTATTCTCTTAACAAAAATGGTTGTGTTACCTTTGGGAATCAATGTTTCTGATAAAATTAAATTTTGTTTTGTTTTCCCTTTAATGGTTTATTTTACAGTTGTGTGATTAAAATTTTGTTTAAACTCTCTAATTTTCCTTAACTCATAACTCAATATTGGTTGTAATGGTTGGAATTTTTTTTAATTCATTCTTCTTTGTGGCTCAAATGATATGAACATAAGTGATTAAAAGTATTATATGCAAGAAGAAAAGGAAAATGCATATTATTATTTAAAAAGGGAGTGGTACAAGAATGACTTCCTCATATAGATCAAAATGAACTACATTGCCTACTCTTCTCTAAATTCTTCTGGGAAATAAGCACAAAGATTGAGGAAGTTTGACCAGGTAAAGTTAAACTCATCAGCATCTGAACCACAACCAGAGGATGGATCAGGGATTTTCTTGAGTCTCCTCTTCTTTTCCATGGATGATCTCCTCACTTTTTATGCTCCTATTGTTGAACCAGTATTTGTCTATGTACACCCAGTCTTTTTGAACTTATTATTGAGTTATCTTCCTTTATCTTCTTTGACAACCCTGTCTATTTCATTTGAAGTACTCTCTCTGGAGTTTTTGGAAGAATTTCTCATGGTTTCTATTTAGAGAAGAAGCTTGTTGAGTTAAAATGGAATATGATCTTGCTTGTATCAAAACCCTACTTTTATAGAGAGTTTTGGTTAAAGAGAAATCAGTTTTGGATATTGTACACCAATGGTTATCAGAGAGAAATAAATTCATAATCTTCAAAAACGTCTCCCCAAACCTGAATGCCCCACTCCTCTCAAAGCCTAGCCGAAAGAACCTATCTTGACCATCTTGAGAAGTGCAGAAGTTGTTTACCAACCATTCCAACTAATTCTCAATTTTTTTAAAAGGAAAATAAAATATGTTTTTAAACTATTTTTATCCAGTTTTGATTTCATCACAAACATTTCTTTTTCTGACATATATTCTTTTTGGTTATATGAAGAATATTTTCTTCAGTATCTTTTCTATTTCCTTTCATTTTGTTGTTGATGACAAAACATATAGTAGATATAAAAGTATTTAAGCACCTGAAATTTGCCAATTATTATCTTACTTTAATTCTGAAGTATTATATATGTGATTTAAAGTTATAATTTTAATTAACCTTGATAAGACTTAGGCGGAGCTTACAAACCTAACCCTATGGACTATGAGACATAGGTGGATCTTACAAACCTCAAACCCTGCAGTCAACTAGTTAATTAAATTATCAACCATTGTTCTTAAATACTTATTTTTGTCATCATAAAAAAGGGGGAGATTTTTGGAACAAAATTGGTTTGTCCCATATCCCTTAGGTTTTGATGATAATAAAATATTTAAAGAACAATTGGGTATTCTAATGTTTATTCAAGTGTGAAGGACCGAAAACTAAAATTTCATTTAAATCCAAGTATTGGTTCTGATTCTGAACATCCAAAGAGAAATGTGAAGATCAATTTTTGATGGATCAGAAGCTGAAGAATAAACTCTGAAGAAGTCATCATCTAATGAGGTTAGCATCTAAATATCAGAGTCTAAAGGAGTCAGCCTATGAAGACAAAACCTTGGAGAAGTCTACTTCTAGTGATCAGAACCTGAGCCAGTCAAAGCGCGAGGACAAAGAAGACACTGATAGGTCACTATTTATCTTTGAACATACATTGTCACCTGATGACCTAAGCTCTATATTCTTCATAAAGTCTGCTAGGATATAACTATTAATTCCTTTTATAGCAAAGGTTTTTCAAACTAGGTTTCACCTAACCTAACAGTTTGGTGAAACATACTAACGTCTCTTTTGAAGCTTCTCAAAGGACTCTATTATGTTGCATATGTAACGAATCTTTTCTTCTCTATTTAAGGAGCTAAAAGACTTGAAGAAAAATGTCGAACAATGCTAATGAACATCATTTGACAAAAAGAGAAGTTACTCTGTCAAAGTAAAAGTACAAGCCAAACTTAGGATTTCTTATCCTTGTATATCTTAGAAATCCTTAAGTCATTAAGATTCAATTTTGTTGTGTATTCTTTATCCACCACTGATTGTATATCAAGTGTATTTCCCTACAATTATTTACCATCTAGGTAGATTGTAAGAATTCTCTTACTAAGTGTTTGAGCAAGGAAGTATTTAGTTTATGTGCTTGAGCAAGGAAGTCTCATATTTTTGTGTTTGAGAAAAGGAAGACTCAAGCTTGCGTGATAAAGTAAGGAATTTTGAAGCTTGTGTGCTTGAGCAAGAAAGTCTCTTACTTGTGTGTTTGAGCAAAGGAATTCGCTTGCTTGTGTGCTTGAGAAAATTGTAATATTGTATGATTTTACTGAAAATATCTTGTAAGTACAAAGGGACTGGACTACTCTCGAGTTTTGAGAGGAACCAGGATAACTCTGTGTATTATTATTCTTTCCTGCACTTTTTATTCGTTGTCGATATCTAACTAACTCAAGTTCTATAACCTTGTGTTTAGAATCTGACTTAAGAGCTTAAAAAGAAAGAAAAAGCAAACACAATTCAACCCTCATTCTTATGTTTTTCTCACCTTCATCTAACACTGTTGGCTCCACATGGGCCAAGCGGCAGAAGTCCAGCCATGCACACCCAAGAAGTGTTTTGGAGTACATGAGGAGGATTAATGCGCTGACTGTAGATGATGTCATATGAACATCATACACAAACCATAAAGTTGATAAGGAGTTCTATCACTTAATTTTTTTTGTTATCTATGATGGGAGACCTTAATGTCTAGACACTTATCTGAGAGGTGTCTGTACCAGCTTGGGTATGTCTAGGAGATCCGACGACCACTCTCTACTGTTCCATCTGAGGGAATTGATAGATGGTTTATGGGTAACATTATCAGCTCTTCCCATTCCATTAAAGACCATGCATTGAATGTTCAGTTCCATGCGTAGTGCGTGGAAGGTTACTTAGAGTGGTACCTTATTGTAGCACACCCTCGCGTCATCCCACATGTTGAGCATGGGGATTATATGGAACCTTCTGGTGCTGGGGAACCTTCTGATGGCATGTTGTCTCCTCTACCTCCTCCACATGGTGCGGATAACCCACATCGTCTGCAGATAGAAGTCATTATGGATAACCTCATGGGTTTGGTAAACCCAAACGATGAGGTTTATACTTTATCATCACAAACATCACACTTAGCCTATGGGGGACCTACGTACACATTATTCTCATTTTTTTATTATTTGTATATGGTTAATACCTCTTTTGCCCCCTGTCATTTTGGCAAATTTGAAAAACTCTCTTGTAAAAAAAGTTTGGATTCCCTTCATGGCTTTTGAAGTCCCCTGTTTTGCAACTCATTAAACCCAATAATCAAAAAAATTGACGTGGTAATGACATGTTGTAATATTTTTGCATTTCCCATTTAAGTTTTAAATAGGTGGCAATCTAACCCCATGGAAATGACCAAACTAACCCTAATTGAAACTTAAACCAATGAAGATAACAATTTTTTTATTCAATTCCTTCACTTTATGCAAAAATAATAAGAAAATGGGTAACAAGTTACGTCACTACCCATTTTTGGATGGCAAAATAAATCCTCTTAAACACTACATTCATTGTCCTAGGTGACACAACATTGTTATGCATGAGCTTTTGCACTCTCTATAAAAGATCCACAACTTCTGGTGCTATAAAACCAAAGGTGTCAAAGGAAAATTTAATTTAAACAAATTAAGTTGAAAAACCCTAATGTTTGACAATTTCACTCTACTATTTTCAGATTCACTGCCATCTTTATAAAAGATAGAAGCATCCACATTATCAACAATTTCACAAGTGATATCACCAGCTTCACCACCAAGTTCTCAAATACGAATCCTAGGAGAACCAACACCCTTTAAACCTTCCACTGATGATCTCTTCATCGCAATCATCATCTCACACTATTTCTCTTCATTCCCAAAAACTCTCACCATATCATCCCTTGTAGACATCACCATTACTGTAACGTTTCTTGCTGAAACCATTTTTTTTATCAGCGAACCAGGTTCCTTTATACATATCTTCTTATACTATAATGAATGGCTTGAACCCTTCCATTCGACCTGATTTGAACTCACCTTTGTAGGTAGCTCTGAATGGCCACGAGAATCTTCCTTTACCATATGCTTTTCCTTTTCTCCACTGACCTTCGTACGTACACCCGTTTGATCAGAGGTATTTCCCGGTGATGTGAGGCGTGTTTCCTAATAAGGCTTTGGTGTAGATGTCACTGTTAGGGATAAGCTTACCTATAACGAAAGTGTCATTGTCGGGCGATAGTTTGTGTTTGTGTTGTTGTGATTTTTTACGGAGTGAAAGTTGATCTTAATGTGTTGTTGGAATGGAATAGTGAGTAGAGTGTCTTGCATTTTTTGAGTATTACTAGTTCATATTATTCACCAGAGAGTCAAATAGTGTAGGAATCCCAAAATATTTTAAAAGGACAGAGTTATTCATACATTAGGTTTTTTCAATTTAATTGGGTTAAGTTTCAATTAAGGTTAGTTTGGTCATTTCCATGGGGTAAAATTGCCATGTGCTTAAAATTTAAATGGAAAATGCAAAAATATTATAGCATGTCATTACCACATCATATTTTTTGATGATTGGTTTAATGAGGGCGAAAACAGGGCAATCTTCAAATGCCAAGGAGAGAATATAAACTTTTTTTACAAGTTTTTTATTTATTTAAATTTCACAAAAATGATAGGGGGCAAAAGAATTATTAACCCATTTGTATATTATGTGTATTATTACTCAAACATTTTCACCGTACAATTTATTATATAACATTTTATCGCTTTCAATATTGCAGGATGGACATAACTTATCATTTGACAAATAGCATAGCACGTGACGATTAATATAACTTTAGACAAATGATTACATAACGTAACAAAACTATAATAAATAACAAAATCAAAACACTACTAAATGATTATGGATGTTTTAACATCTTGATTATGTCGTCGAAAGTTCTAGAAATTGTTGCATCAAACTCGATCGGTTCCTTTGTTAGCCTACGGTGATATGTTCTCCACATAACCTTCAATTTTTCTTCAGTCTTCAGCTCAATATGGTTGTATGTCACATTTCCATCAATATCAATCCCTGGTGCATGAAATTGGATCTTACTCACCTTTCTGTTCTCGGTGTCGGGCAACATATTATTCAATTTGGACCTTAGAAGAGCGAGACATGTGGTGTCCTCTAGGAGTTCAAAATCATCAGGAGGTTTCACCCTATTGAATAACACACATGCCATAAACGAATATTGAGGCATTTTCAGGTGTTATTTTTAACAAAACATGATCCCTATTTATACAAGTTTGGATTCATTTTAGACCATGTATAGTTGTCGGTGCTATCACAACCGTATAAAACTGTCAACAAAATCTCAACCGTTAAAAGTTAAACTATCAGATTTTTGAAGCTCCTCTAAAAGTCCAGTAAATGCATGAGATTTTTAAAAATTCCATTGATTTTACACTACAAATTTTTTCAAATTTTGCAAAAATCTAGTACAACATAGTGTTTTTTGAAAAAAGCAATAAGTTTTCCCACACATCTATTTTTTTTAAAAAACATGTATAAATGCATATCGGACATTTGATATACACAATCAATTTTTTTTATTTTTACCGAATATTTTATTTGTTCTACCAAATTTTCCTTGCACCATTTTTTTCTAAAATTGTGATGAGGATAAAATTAGTATTATTGAAAATTATGGGTGCTAGGAGCATGGTAGTGGCAAAAAGTTTTTTGAAAATTTTACCTCATACCCCATGAATTATACTTATACCCCTATGTTATAACTTTTTGGACCAAAATACCCTCATATAAATAGGTTATATTTCTAAAAAAAATTCTTTTATCTTCACTTTCGCGTCAAGACTTCTAGAATATCACTTTTGCCATTGTAAACCGGAACTTAAGCTGAAGATTGTTAGACACAGACTTAAGTTGACATCGAGGGTTCCACAAGCTCTTCCACAACAGATGGAGAGTTGGGTTTCTAGGTCTGGGTTATCTTCACTTTAGAGAACTAGTTTGACGAAGATAGACACAAACCTGGTATCCGCATTTGTGAAGACATGGCATCTAGAGACATCTTCATTTCACATGTCGTTTGGTGAGATGAGCATTACTTTGGATGAAGTCTCTTGTCTACTTCACTTGCCCATCAGGGGTGTGTTTTGGAGCCCTCAAGATGTCACTGAAGAGGTTGTTGTTGAACTTACTATTGACTACTTAATGTTAGACGATAGTACCGATCTAGAATGGGGGTTGAATAGATCAGTTTTGAAATTTATCTCTTTTTAAAAATGTTTTCAACGGTTGTGGAAGCACCCTAGATTATAATCGTCTAAACGATCCGTTAATGGAAAGATCAGATATGCGTGAAGCCGAATGGAATAACTAAGATAGAGATAATCAACCATTCTCTAAAACAATCGATTAACCACTATAATCCTTGATATCGTTACCTCTAATAATGTTGAAACACAATAAGATATCAAGTAAAATATTACAAAATTTGTGTGAGATTAATTTTATCGAACACTTGGTGTGCACTCCACACCAAGTTTCAATTTCACTCAAATTGAATGTGCAGAATTTTACTCGGCTGCAATCAAAGTGATTGCACCAATTTATCGACTAGTTACTATGCACAACAATCAAGCGATATTGATTTTACTATTAATTACACAAATCGTAATTAATGCAAAATTTAAAGAGTTAAGAGATAGAGAGAACAAGACTAGATTTTTCAAGGAAATTCCCCTATTGTCCTCGCTTAAGGTACGTCTGCCCTCTATTCTAAATCTAGAATTTGAGATGTCTTTATTAACACGTTGCAAAGTCAATACAAGAGAACAAATGATCACCACCAATCAATCCCTAGAGTTGTTGCAGATCCTATTCTATTCTCTCCCCTTGATTTGAGTTGAACCAAGTCCTTCAAACGCTTCAAACAAACCTCCGGTTACCGCTACCTTATTGCAAGAACGCCATGTTCTCCAAAACTTTAGCTCGTCTGATTTAGAACACAAGTCGCTTGAACCCTACGCTTTCTTCACAATCCTCCGGTTACCGTTACTTGTTTGACCAAACCTTCCGTTCTTCAAACTTTTCACTCGGCTGAATTTGCGAAGCAAAGGTTAGTGCAAAAACCCCCAATTCTCGGAGGACAAAACCCCAATGGTTTTATTCAAGAAAAACCCACACAAAGCCTCAACCCAAACTAAGATAATCCAATCTTATTTGGACGTTATGACAACAACAATGCACAATGCTCAACAAAGATTATTATGTCTGATTATTGAGAAACGCGGTGAAGAATGAAGATGAAGAGCACTTTGGTGTATATCTTTCATTTTTCTTGTTCAAATGTTGAAGAAGAGACTCTAGAATATTTATATGATGCATGGACCAACTAACAGACATAACAAAATTATTTTGCAAAATTACACAGCAGAAAATTAAGTCTAAGCAACGGCCACTCGACCTGTTCATACATGTCACTCGACATGTATGGACCAGAGGAAAAATTATTCAAGTAAAACAGGCGATGAGTCGACTCAAATAGATTTTTTCTAGGATTTAGTCGACCTATGACTCGGCCTGTTCAGACCCGTGACTACGTGGTTCAAATGAAAATAGGCATTGAGTCGATGCAACATGTGGATGAGTCGACTCATTCAGTTTTCCCAGGATTGAGTCAACCTGTGGCTCGACCTGTTCAGACCCGAGAGTTACGCTCTGAGTCATTGAGTCGACTTGTGACTCGACCTGTTCAGACCCGATAGTTATGCTTTGAGTCATGAGTCGACTCATAGGTCTTAAACTCCCAAAAATGAGTTTTGAGATATATTTTGACCAATTTAATCGATCTCTTATGAACCTGGGATATTTACTATGATCAAGTGCATGATTCACATCTATGATATAATCCTATAATCCTGGACACGTTGAACCTATATTTTGAACATGTTAGAGGATGAATGCATTCTATGATATGATGATACTGTCCAAAGTACACGTTATGGGTGATTATAAAGGTTTGACATCATTAAAATAAAGACTAGGCATATTTTCCCTCACACTTAGGAGTGTCACAGAGTGAGGCACATGCACATGTTCGTAGCTGCATGGGTTCTTACTATAAATTGGAGTGGTTATACAATTTATTCATATAGCATAAAACTGCTTCTAGTTGGGCATATGCGATGATAACACTAAAATTTACCGTATTTTCGACTCCGATTTCACATGCATTCTAGTTGTTTTATTGTTATTTTGTTGTGTTATTGCTATGTTTTCCTTTATTTTCAGGTTTTTACTTTAATCGGAGCCCCGATCGAGAAAAGGAGTGAAAAAGAGCTAAAAACCCTAAAATTCAGCATTTTGTACTTGTGGGCTACCCCATGGCTGGCGCCATAGACCCTGCCATGACGTGTCCAAGCTCAACTTCCCTCAACTTCCACGTTCCCCACTACTTCCACTAATGCGCCTCAGATTGGCCTTGTGGCGGGCGCCATGGCCTTGTGGCGGGCGCCACAAGAGGAAAAGTTTTCCCTCCCATTTTCAAGTTGAAGGGCATCCTTGTCATTTCTATCTTTTTACTTGCTTATAAATAGAAACTCGAAATCACTTTTACAATCATCCAAACTTAGAACAGAGGCAAACTCAGAGCAACTTTGTTTCACTTAGGAATATATTTAGTATTATAAAGTGGTAATCGCTTCGCATTGGAGTGTTACCATAATTGTGTAATCGAGTCTATGATAGAGTCTGTAATCGAGTTTGGAGCACTTTGGAAGGAAGTTAATCCTGCCGTCATTTTCATTTCCGCTTTGCAATTTATTCAACCCTCCGATTGGAGTAGGTTTTTATTACTTATCTTTATCTTATTTATTTTCTCGCACTCGCTTTAAATTATTTATTTCCTCGCACTCGCTTTAAATTATTTATTTTCTCGCACTCGCTTTAAATTATTTATTTCCTCGCACTCGCTTTAAATTATTTATTTCCTCGCACTCGCTTTAAATTATTTATTTCCTCGCACTCGCTTTAAATTATTTATTTCCTCGCACTCGCTTTACTTTATTTATTTCTCGCATTCGCACTACTTTTATTTATTTCCCGCACTCGCACTACTTTTATTTAAATTAATGCACTTTTACTTTACCATGTCTAACTAAATCTATAAGATTAGAATGTAAGAATCGTAATTGAACCGATAATCCGTACAATTGTTCGTAGAAACACTTAAGGGCTATTTTAACTTTCAACTTAAGTTTTCCCGCACTTCAATTCCGTTGGGTAAGATCGAAATCCGTCCAACGTCTATCTAAACTTAATTGTTTTTAACTATTTCAAAAACAGCGAAAGCGCTTTGTTTAGTTCATTAGGAGTTTTTAACTTAAGAAGAAAAGAGATTTTAAAACTATTTTCAGACGCGTTTATAAGTTTAGAGTCTGGTTCGTGAGAACCTCTTTTGGTTAAGAAATCCAGGTTATAATACTTTTCAACTTAGTCAAGATACTATATTTCTTAAAAATAGGTTTACTACTCTAACGCAATGCGTGCCTTTTTATAAGTGACAATAAGAGGGTTTGATTAGGGAGTGCAACTCGATTCTGAATACGCGAAAGCGACAGTTCCTGTTAAATTAGTTCTTTTCAAAGTAGGAAACATTGCCCATAAGTAATTCCATTAGCAAGTACTTGGATTATTAATTGATTACGTGAATTACATTTGACCCTGTCTTTATTAATTAATCTTTATTCAACACTTTACTTTTCATTGCACACTCCAAAAACACTTATTTTGATTGCCTTTGATAAACACCATAACAATAGATAACGATAGATTGACACTTGGTCTCTGTGGATTCGACAATCTTTTATATTACTCTGACGCGTTCGTATACTTGCGAAACACCGCATCAAGTTTTTGGCGCCGTTGCCGGGGACCAATTTCGTCAAATTTCATTTTCCTGTTGTTATATCGTTTAGACTTAGGCTATTTCCCGCCGGTCAATGCGAAGAACTCGCAGCACCGTAAGTTTAAGCTTAGTATATCCTCTGGCGGAACCTGAACGTTACGCTCGCGCACATTTATTCTTTCATAGAATTAAGAGAGCTATGGCCGAAGATCAAAACCAAAGACCTCTTAAGGACTTCGCTCAACCATCAAATGAAGAACCTAGTTCTAGTATAGTAAACCCAACCATCCCAGCTAATAATTTTGAACTTAAACCATCCCTGTTGCAACTAGTGCAACAGAGACAATCCGCGGGTCTCGCTACTGAGAACCCAAACCAACATTTAAAAATATTTCTTCAATTAGCAGACACTTTTAAAACCAATGGAGCTTCTCCTGAGGCAATACGTTTAAGATTATTTCCTTTTTCCCTCAGAGATAAAGCCCTATCATGGTTAGATTCCCTTCCACCCAATTCCATTACGACTTGGGATAACCTTAGAAGAGTTTTTCTTGCTAGATATTTTCCCCCGAGTAAAACCGCCGTTCTCCGAAACCATATAACTAGATTTACCCAAAACCAAGGAGAATCGTTGTTCGAAGCTTGGGAGAGATATAAAGAGTTGTTACGAGCATGCCCATATCATGGTTTAGAAAATTGGTTAATCATTCAAACCTTCTATAATGGACTTCATTATAACACGAAGATGACCATCGACGCTGCCGCAGGCGGCGCTCTGATGAACAAACCTTATCCTGAAGCTAGTTCCCTCATCGAAGATATGGCTCAAAACTATCAATCATGGGGAGCCGGACGAGCGACAGTAGAGAAGAAGGAAGCCCAAGGAGAAGTGCATGAACTAAGCTCTATAGACATGATGCAAGCTAAAATGGATGCATTAGCCCTTAAGGTCGAGCATATGTGCCTAAACCCGAATACTGTAGCCGCAGTTTCGTCGAATTGTGAGATATGTGGAACCAAAGGACACCAATCTGCAGAATGTAGTCTATTAAACGAAACTCACTCTGAGCAAGTGAACTACATCCAAGGGAACCCATACTCGAATACCTATAACCCTGGATGGAGGAATCACCCGAACTTCTCCTATAAAAACAATAACCCTATTCAAAATAATGCACCTCCGAGACCTAGTTATCAAGCCCCTAGATCAAATCAACCTATGCAACTTGTACCATCAAAGCCGAGCCTTGAGAAAATTATGGAAAATTTTATCACCGCTCAAACCCAACAAAACAAGGAGTTCATGAACCAAAACATTCATGTTAACAAATTGATTACTCAGTTAGGAACCAAGGTTGACCAAATAGTTACTCATACTAAGATGCTTGAAACCCAGATCTCTCAGGTAGCTTTAAACAAGCCCCTCAGACTACACCTGGAGGACAATTCCCTGGACAACCTCAACAAAATCCGAGAGGACAAGCCAATGCCATTACCCTACGAAGTGGGAACGCTTATGATGAGCCACCAAACCCAAGATTGAGTGAACCCGAAACTTCTAAGGAATGTATCAAACCCACGGACGAAGTAAAGGAACCAGAGGAATCTGAAAACCAGGAAGGTCGAGAAAAAGGAGAAGAACCTAAAGATAAAACTTACGTACCACCCCTGCCATATAAACCACCTATACCATATCCGCAAAGACTCAAACAAACCCAAATCAATAAACAGTATCAAAAGTTTATTAAAGTTATAGAAAAACTTCATGTAGAAATCCCTTTCACAGAAGCCATCACCCAAATACCTTCTTATGCAAAGTTTCTCAAAGACATCCTTACCAACAAACGTAGACTTGAAGATCCGAAGCCTTTGGAATGTAATGCTATTTCCGAGGACAAATTAGCAAAGAAATATAAAGATCCTGGAAATTTCTCCATTCCTTGCCTTTTGGGTAATCATGTCATCGAAAAAGCTTTTCTAGACTTAGGAGCTAGTGTGAGCCTAATGCCTTTAGCGGTTTGTGAGAGGTTAAACTTAGGAGAATTACAATCCACTAAGATGTCACTTCAGTTAGCCGATAGATCTGTTAAATATCCGATAGGCATTTTAGAAGATGTCCCTGTTAGGATAGGTCAGTTGTTTATCCCTACTGATTTTGTTGTCATGGACATCAAAGAGGACAATGATATACCAATCCTTCTAGGTAGACCATTCTTATCGACTGCAGGAGCCATAATAGATGTCAAGAAAGGAAAGTTGACATTTGAGGTAGGTGACGAGAAAATAGAATTTATACTTTCGAAATTTCTTATGGCACCTGTGATGGGAGACTCGTGTTATGCCTTATATATCATTGATGAATGTGTTAGAGAATTAGAACAAAAAGAAATTATAAAAACAATTAAGTTACCATCAACTCTCATAAGGGAAGATGATGACTTTAAGAAACCCTACATCGATGATAACCTTTACGAATGTTTATCCCTTACTCCAGATCCTATGCCATGCCCTAAGAAACCAACCTTAGAACTTAAGGAACTTCCTAAGAACCTGAGATATGAGTTCCTCGATGAAAAGATGAATCGTCCAGTTATAGTCAGTGCTACCCTGAGCCAAGAGGAAACGAACCAACTTTTAGACGTTTTACGAAGATATCCCTCAGCCTTAGGATATAATATCTCTAACCTGAAAGGTATAAGCCCATCCGTATGCATGCATCGGATTTCGCTCGAAGAAGATTCGAAACCCTCCAGGGAACATCAGAGAAGAATAAACCCTATAATGAGTGATGTTGTTAAAAAGGAAATTCTTAAGTTACTTGAGGCAGGTATCATCTACCAGATCTCTGATAGTAAGTGGGTGATCCTGTGCATGTAGTACCTAAAAAGGGAGGCATCACAGTCGTGCAAAACGATAAAGGCGAACATGTAGCAAAACATTTAGAAGGAGGATGGCGGATGTGTATAGATTATAGAAAATTAAATAAAGCAACTAGGAAGGATCATTTCCCTTTACCATTTATAGACCAGATGTTGGAGCGTTTAGCCAGACACTCTTACTTCTGTTATCTATATGGATATTTTGGATTCTTCCAAATACCTATCCACCCCGAAGATCAAGAAAAAACTACCTTTACATGCCCTTATGGAACTTTTGCCTACAGACGAATGCCATTCGGCCTCTGTAATGCCCCAGCTACTTTCCAACACTGCATGATGTCAATCTTTGCAGATTACCTAGATGGTATCATGGAAGTCTTTATGGATGATTTCTCGGTTTACGGATTTGATTTCCACAATTGTCTTGCTAACCTTGAGAAAATCCTGGAGAGATACGTGGAGGTGAACCTCGTGCTAAACTGGGAAAAGTGTCATTTCATGGTAACCGAAGGAATAGTTTTAGGACATATAGTTTCCGAAAAAGGTATAGAGGTAGATAAAGCCAAAATAGAAGTTATGGAAAACCTAAAACCACCAAAAACCATCAGAGAAGTCCGAAGCTTTCTTGGACACGCTGGATTCTACCGGCGTTTTATTAAGGACTTCTACAAAATAACCAAACCTTTAACTGGACTTTTATAGAAAGATGTTGAATTCATTTTCGATGAAAAATGTAATGACGCATTTAATCTTTTAAAGCAAGCGTTAGTATCGGCACCCATTATGAAACCACCTGATTGGTCAGAACCTTTTAAGATAATGTGCGATGCTAGTGATTATGCAGTTGGAGCCGTTCTAGGACAAAGGAAAGATAAAAAATTACATGCCATTTATTATGTCAGTAGAACCCTAGATGCTGCCCAACTTAACTACGCAACAACTGAAAAAGAATTACTCGCTGTAGTTTTCGCTATAGACAAATTTAGATCTTATATAGTAGGAGCAAAAATTATAGTTTACACCGATCATGCTTCCATTCGTTACCTAGTAAGTAAAAAAGATGCCAAGCCCAGGTTAATCCGATGGATTCTATTACTACAAGAGTTTGATTTAGATATAAGAGATAAAAAAGGCACTGAAAATGTAGTAGCCGATCACCTTTCTAGGCTAGAACATCTAAAACCAGAACTAGTACCCATAAATGATGATTTTGCCTATGATAGACTGATAGCTAGAGTAGAAACCATTGAAGATAATAACCTAGATCCTAATGAGCACCCCCAAAATTCCTTAGCAATAAGTAACATACCCTGGTATGAAGACTTCGTTAATTACCTAGCTGCTGATATAGTACCCTCTGATCTTGATTACCACCACAAGAAGAAATTCTTCCACGATGTGAGAAATTTCTATTGGGACGAACCGCTCCTTTTCGAAAGGGGTGAAGATGGCATTTTTCGCCATTGCGTTCCAGAAGAAGAGGTAAATAATATTATCAAGCATTGTCATTCTGCACCCTATGGTGGACATGCGAGCACCTCTAAGACATACGCCAAAATTCTTCAAGATGGCCTATTCTGGCCTACCATGTGGCGTGATATCTATGCTTGCATTGTCAAGTGTGATAGATGCCAACGCACTGGAAACATTTCAAGGCGTGATGAAATGCCCCTAAGAAACATTCAGGAAGTAGAACTCTTTGACGTATGGGGTATAGATTTCATGGGACCTTTCCCACCATCCTTAGGAAACAGGTATATCTTAGTAGCTGTAGACTATGTGTCTAAGTGGATTGAAGCTATAGCTGCACCCATAAACGACACTAGGGTAGTAATCAAACTATTTAAAAACTATATATTCCCTAGATTTGGAACACCACGTTTAGTCATAAGCGATGGAGGATCACACTTTATATCGAGAATATTTGACAAACTTTTAAGAAAATATGGAGTTAGGCATAGAGTAACAACGCCATACCACCCATAGACTAGTGGCCAAGTAGAAGTATCTAATAGGGAGATAAAACAAATCCTAGAGAAAACTGTTTCTATTTCTAGGAGAGACTGGTCTCAGAAGCTTCAAGAAGCATTATGGGCCTACAGAACCGCTTTCAAAACCCCTATAGGAACTACTCCTTATCAACTAGTTTATGGAAAATCCTGTCACTTACCGTTCGAATTAGAGCATAAGGCCTATTGGGCCATTAAAACTTTGAATTTAGACTACCTAGCCGCTGGAGAAAAGCGTACCCTAGACATTCATAAACTAGAAGAACTTAGGCAATCTGCCTACGAGAATGCAAAAATATATAAAGAGAGGACAAAAGCCTATCACGACAAAAGAATAGTAAATAAAAACTTCAATATAGGCGATCCTGTTCTCCTTTTCAACTCTAGGTTACGACTCTTCCCTAGAAAGCTACGTTCAAGATGGACTGGTCCTTTAGAAGTATCAAAGATTCTGAGATCCGGAGCCGTGGAAATCAAGAACGAAACCTGTAGTCCATTTGTTGTAAATGGACAAAGATTGAAGCTCTACGAAGGAGGAGACATTCCAACATACTACTCAAGCCACACCCTGATTGATCCACCAATTCCTACTACTACAGGTGTATAAATTCTAATCGTCAAGCTAATGACGTTAAACAAGCGTTGCCTGGGAGGCAACCCATGGTTTTTCTTTCATTTTACTTTTTCGCATTTATTTATTTTTATTTTTATTTTATTTTATCATATTTTGCATTGAGACTAAAAATTTGAATGGTTTGCACTTTCAGGATCACTTTCTTAACTTTTACAGGATGCAGGATTTCGATGACATGCACGTGGCCTATAGAGATAATGCTCAGAGAGAGCGTTACTCGCTCTATATCAGCTTCTTATGGCACCCACGCGTTATCCTGATCAGCACTGTATGGAGGCACTGGGTATCGAGCCGAGTATCCGATTCCTTAGCAACCAGCTTCACTGGGATGAGTTTGCTGATGACTTGAGTAACACCTACAGGAACCTAACATTGGAGTTCCTGAGTTCATTCGACTATGACCCATACTCTGGACCAGATGGGTATGCTACTTTCAGACTCTTTGGAGTTGAGTACTCCTTCAGCCAGAAAGAGTTCGGCGACCTACTGGGTTTCCAGACCACTCCTGATGCTATCCCGGAGACACCTATGGGATATTTTCTAGGTAAGGAGGTTGAGAAGTTTTGGAGTGATATATCAGGTGGCGGAAGCCAGGATCCATCTACGCAGTTGTCTCATGTTATACATAACCCCGCCTTCAGATACTTTCAGATGATATTAGCACATTCCTTCCTGGGAAGACCGGATGCAGAGACACTACTGAGTGAAGAGGAGATCTTCCTATTATTTTGTGCATCCCAGTCTCGCCCAGTAGCATGTGGGAACTTTTTATTATACAGTTTAAGCGGTATCTCCAGATCTACCGAAGGAGTCATCCATGTGGGCGGAATCATCCGCAGATTGCTGTCGCTTTAGGTCTGTCTCGTAAGCTGTTACATCTTCGGATCTACTGTGGGTACACTACCATGGACATCGACTTCTGTTTGACCAGAGGGTTGATGAGGAGAGCCTCTTTCTGCCCATGTCAATTCCGATTGCTGGTCGACAGCGAGGCTACCCATTATTTCACACTGCCAGATCCTATGATGACCAGTGTGCATGATCCAGCGAATTGGAGTTATGCTCTAGAGGGCCAGGGAGAGACCTTCGAGGAGCCGATATCACCACCCATTACTGAATACACGCCTACACCACCATCTCCTAGGATCACTGTTTTCTCTAATAATCTTTCATTGCAGACCCCCGACATCCGCACTCAGATTGCTGAGTGTCGTAGAGAGATCGCAGAGCTTAGACAGGAGGTGGCTGACCTCACTTTACAGATGGGAGTGTCTGATCTCACCCATGCTACTGAAGCCGACTGTCTATATCAGGAGATCGAGAGCTCAGGCAGGAAGTAGCCATGCTCCGTGGATCCACTCAGGAAGACGACATCCCTACTATATGATCTCACCATTCCATCTTATTTTATCTTTCTTTTATTTTATTTTTCTCGTATTTACATAACTCATTTTATATTATCGCATTTGGAATATTATATAAACTACGTCTATACATTGATATTTCTACTTTTATCTATATATGTCTTATGTTTGTTTTATTTGCATTTTAATTTTCAGTTATTTATTTATTAGTCTAATATTTAATTTTTGTTTCATTTTTATTTTTTATTTTTTACTTTTATAAAATTATGCAAGCCAGGGATACTAGGAAATCACAAGACAAATGCTATTCGGACCCCTCAAAGCCAAAAGACAAGAGAAGCCCAAACCAAAGGACCAAAATCCGGCCCAGCCAGATCTTGCCTTGTGGCGCCCACCATAGACCCTGTGGCGCCCGCCATAGACCTTGTGGCGCCCGCCACAGCGTCTGTAAAAGGTCGGGGCAGAACCCCTTTCTTCACCATTTTCACACCTTACAACCTTCCAAACCCATTTTTTCACCTTGGAAAAACATCCTTGAACCCACAAAAAGCTCATACTTTTTTAACCACCACACCGTACAAATCATTTTTCCGATTTCCATTTTCATTTTCATCCGTCGGATTTCGTAAAAATCCAACCTTTTCACATTCCACTTCATCTTCTTCGTCACTTTTCAAGAGCTACACAAATGGAGTTTAACGGATTCATTCTTCTAGGAGGGAAACCGGGGGATAGACAAAGAAAAATTATCGAACGGTTGCAAAATCGGGAAATCCTCCCGACAAGGTATGTTGACGAAAACTGTCTCTACACTTTAGGTATCTATCATAGCATATTTCATTTATTAGATAACTTAGGTTTGTTTAATTTATTTTCCAACAAAGAACCCACCTATGAGCGGTTGACAATTGAATTTTTAAGTTCCTTAATTTATATTGTCAACCCTAACACTGCTAGCACAATTGGTACTGTCAGATTTAGAATGTTTGCTGTTGAATATGAATTAAGTACCGACGAACTAGCCAGCTTGTTAGGAATCCCTCATGGGGAAGGTGCTATTTGTGAGGCCCCTTTGGATTCGGAGTGGTCAGTTGAGGTATTTTCCTTTTGGGAGCGTTTATCAAACACTTCCATAAACTCTTTTGAAGGAGTTCTTGCCTCAACTATCCATAACCCGACCATCATAGTTTTTAGATATCTGTTGGCATGCACTATTTTTGGCCGGGAGAATCCAAATAAGGTTAATGCTAGAGAGCTTCTATTTTTACAAGGAAGCCTCACAAATAGACGAATTAATTCGGTCCCGTTCATGCTTGCTCATATGACTTTAACTTTGAATAAAGCGGGACCAATTTCTTTTGGTGGATTAATTACATCTATTGCTCGAGCGCTTAACCTGAACAATGAGATGGCTACCCTAGACCCCTTACCTCCTCGCACAATTAACCTAAAATTTCTGAGAGACATGAAATTGTGCCGTTTGAGGAGAGAAGGAGGCTATATGCTTATGGTTCATGGTGTAGCCATCTCATCTGTTGTTTTACCGTGCACTAGACGTACAGATGTACGAGATGAAAGGAATTGGACCTACACTTTAGATGCTCCACCTGTTTTGGGTCCTCTTCCTCCTAACATTCCCGATGAGGCGGGACATGACACTGATGATGAATACGATCGGAGAGAGAGATCTCCCGTACCCCATGTGTCCCCCCCCATCATCCTTCACCATCACACACCGCACCATCTTCTTCTTCTGCAGGTACCGCTTCTGGCTTTTATATTACGGAGGAGATGTGGCGTGACCACATGGCTAGAGAGCAAAGGCGTGACGACCTACTCTCTACCATCCAACAACAACTGGCGAATAACATGAGCTTCATGCAAGAGTCGCAGCGGAGGACAGACAGGCCCTACGACACTGTTCTACATTCCCTGCAAACGATCACAGATACACAAGCCCATCAGCAACACTACCACCAGAGACACATGACACTCATTGAAGCCACTCAAGGTTCCATTATGGGTAACCTTCGAGAGGTGAGGACCGCTCAGGATGCCCTGCAGGCGAGGATGGATCAGAGAGACCGTCGTTGTACCCGATCTCGTCGTCCACCTCAGGATGGCGAGGGCACCAGTGGTCAGCAATAGGTTGTCAGGTAACTCTTCCCTTATCTTATTTCGAAACATTGGGGACAATGTTCGATTTAAGTGTGGGAGGAGACTCTATCGTCTTTTCTTTATTACCTTTCTCGTTTTTTTTCCTTTATCGCTTTTTCTTTGCTGTTTTTAGATAGTTTATTTCCTTTTAGTTGCTTATTTTGCTTTTTAGTATAATGCATGAGTCTGACGAGTCACCAAATATAGTATATCTTTAGTACAATCCTGCCTCCCCATACCTTTAGCCCCACCGAAATTTTTTTTACAAAAGAAAATAGTGTTATTCCAAAAGTTTTCAGGTTTTAAGGACATGTTTTGAGTAAGGATGCGGTGACTTGGGAGAACTCTGCGAAACATCAGTATTATTTTAGCACCATAGACTTCGTAAATATAGGAACCACTCCCGAAACCCCATATACCATGGCCTTAATCATCATTTCCGTATAAGTCCTCAGTAGTTTATCTCAGCAATCAGCTCCGGCCTACACATCCTCTACGTAGGGGACCGATGCAAATAAGTGAATGATCCAGAAAAACAAAAGAATAAAAGAAAGCAAAAAGGCAACTCCGGTATAGGTGACCCTCACAAAGTCATTTAAACTAAAGAATTGTAAAAATTTGCTACAAAAAGAAAAAGAAAAACTTACCCACTGTTAGTTGGTTCAGAGGTATCTGACACTGAACTCGGTAGGGCGGATTACGATCCGATCCCCCACAACTACAGTTAGGTCCAATAAAAGGGTTTACACATATTTATGTGCCAGAAACCCCATGCTCAGATCATAATTACTAACAGGCCACTCTACTATGAAGCATGTACGGATAACGGGCTTAATGTGATTGCGCCTGAATGAAAAGGACACAAAAAGAGATGAAGAGGCAGGCCTAGGTATTGTGGGATAATATGGGTTGGTTAATATAGGAATGAAGTTTATGTCCGTATTTGCGGATTAGTGTCATCATGATACCCTTAGTTCACTCAGTTAGTACCTATCATTGCATCCCGACTTGAACTTAGAATTTTTACCTGAAGCACTCGTTTACACAAATTTTCTTTTATGAGCTTTTTAATGTTTTGCTTGAGGACAAGCAAAGGTTTAAGTGTGGGAGAGTTTGATAACACTGAAATTTACCGTATTTTCGACTCCGATTTCACATGCATTCTAGTTGTTTTATTGTTATTTTGTTGTGTTATTGCTATGTTTTCCTTTGTTTTCAGGTTTTTACTTTAATCGAGTCCCAATCGAGAAAAGGAGTGAAAAAGAGCTAAAATCCCTAAAATTCAGCATTTTGTACTTGTGGCCTACCCCATGGCTGGCGCCATAGACCCTGCCATGACGTGTCCAAGCTCAACTTCCCTCAACTTCCACGTTCCCCACTACTTCCACTAAGGCGCCTCAAATTGGCCTTGTGGCGGGCGCCACAAGAGGAAAAGTTTTCCCTCCCATTTTCAAGTTGAAGGGCATCCTTGTCATTTCTATCTTTTTACTTTCTTATAAATAGAAACTCGAAATCACTTTTACAATCATCCAAACTTAGAACAGAGGCAAACTCATAGCAACTTTGTTTCACTTAG
Source organism: Lathyrus oleraceus (assembly GCF_024323335.1). Classification (NCBI taxonomy): domain Eukaryota; kingdom Viridiplantae; phylum Streptophyta; class Magnoliopsida; order Fabales; family Fabaceae; genus Lathyrus; species Lathyrus oleraceus. The sequence continues at coordinate 406,881,535 of NC_066585.1, forward strand.
GCATATATTCAGTATTATAAAGTGGTAATCGCTTCGCATTGGAGTGTTACCACAATTGTGTAATCGAGTCTGTGAGAGAGTCTGTAATCGAGTTTGGAGCACTTTAGAAGGAAGTTAATCCTGCCGCCATTTTCATTTCCGCTTTGCAATTTATTCAACCCTCCGATTGGAGCAGGTTTTTATTACTTGTCTTTATCTTATTTATTTTCTCGCACTCGCTTTAAATTATTTATTTCCCCGCACTCGCTTTAAATTATTTATTTTCTCGCACTCGCTTTAAATTATTTATTTCCTCGCACTCGCTTTAAATTATTTATTTCCTCACACTCGCTTTAAATTATTTATTTCCTCGCACTCGCTTTAAATTATTTATTTCCTCGCACTCGCTTTAAATTATTTATTTCCTAGCACTCGCTTTAAATTATTTATTTCCTCGCGCTCGCTTTACTTTATTTATTTCTTGCACTCGCACTACTTTTATTTATTTCCCGCACTCGCACTACTTTTATTTAAATTAATGCACTTTTACTTTACCATGTCTAACTAAATCTATAAGGTTAGAATGTAAGAATCGTAATTGAACCGATAATCCGTACAATTGTTCGTAGAAACACTTAAGGGCTATTTTAACTTTCAACTTAAGTTTTCCCGCACTTCAATTCCGTTGGGTAAGATCAAAAGCCGTCCAATGTCTATATAAACTTAATTGTTTTTAACTATTTCAAAAACAGCGAAAGCGCTTTGTTTAGTTCATTAGGAGTTTTTAACTTAAGAAGAAAAGAGATTTTAAAACTATTTTCGGACGCGTTTATAAGTTTAGAGTCTGGTTCGTGAGAAACTCTTTTGGTTAAGAAATCTAGGTTATAATACTTTTCAACTTAGTCAAGATACTATATTTCTTAAAAATAGGTTTACTTCTCTAACGCAATGCGCGCCTTTTTATAAGTGACAATAAGAGGGTTTGATTAGGGAGTACAACTCGGTTATGAATACGCGAAAGCGACAGTTCCTGTTAAATTAGTTCTTTTCAAAGTAGGAAACATTGCCCATAAGTAATTCCATTTGCAAGTACTTGGATTATTAATTGATTACGTGAATTACATTCGATCCTGTCTTTATTAATTAATCTTTATTCAACACTTTACTTTTCATTGCACACTCCAAAAACACTTATTTTGATTGCTTTTGATAAACACCATAACAATAGATAACGATAGATTGACACTTGGTCTCTGTGGATTCGACAATCTTTTATATTACTCTTAAGCGTTCGTATACTTGCGAAACACCGCATCATGCGACTAGAGCATATTTGTCGAAGTTGGGGGGTTCCATAATTTTTGCTGACAAGACCTTTACGCTTGTTGAGGCACGATACCTCTTACTGTTTGCGGACTTAGAGAGATGTTCGGGATACAGTTGGGGAACAGCTGCATTGGTTACCCTTTACAGATACCTCAGAGATGTGTCCATGTTCAGTTGCAAGCAACTCGGTGGATATCCTACTCTCTTGAAGGTATTAACTTAATTTTGTTTATTATATGTTAATTAATTTTATAAAGTATGTTAATTTAATTTATTTTGTTTATTATATTTTATATTGTAATAGTGTTGGATTCACGAGTATTTTCCAGCAGTTGGAAAAGGCGGAGAGAATTGGAAACCAACTGATAATTTTGGTCTTCCTCGAGCGATGAGATGGTCCTATAAGCAAGGAGTATTGAAGGTGGATGACTTGTGACCTATTTTGGACGAGATGACACCTGCCGACGTCATATGGCATCCATTCGAGGATCATAAAGTATGGCATCAGTTTGATGAGTTATGTTTGTACATGGGGTGTATTAACTTTTAGAACTGAATGTATTAAAACTGAATGACGTAATATAATATTCATGTTTTGATTACATATTCATGCTAATATAGGTGTAAGTAATTACTAATGTTGTAGACGTCCTGCAAATCCTAACATCCAAGACGTTGCTGTTAGACAATGAAACTTCTTCCAATCTAATGTGACTGGTGGCAACAGAAACCCCTCTTTCATGTTTACCTGATAACAATAATTAAAACATATACTTAATAACGTGAACTAAGTCAAATAATTAAAATAGTAATTCATATAAAATAAAATACGTACTTGAACCCAATGATTTTGGTTAACAAAACCAATGCAATAAATGGAGACATTTGGTGAATGTGAACTTGTCATAGCGAAAGTCATGCACGGATTTCTTAAGCAGACAACTACAACATTATAGTTATTCACTATCAAGTAACCCATATCTGGTATATTCAACCATTTTTGTGGTGGATGTGGACCAAATGATTCTATCATCAAAGATTCATCTTATGACCTAAACTGTTTCCATAATTCATCTATTGCACAACTCATATCCACCTCTAATCTATCATCTGTATCTACCTCTAACTCAACTTCCATAGTTAGTTTCCTCCAATGAACATGAACAACATCTATTGGTATCGGTATACCACCAAGTGTGTATCTTTCTAACTCACAAGCACAAGGTAACCCATAAGATGTTCTAAGAGTACAACCATATATTTTCCTGTTAGTTCCAACATAATCAACTCTCAATAACTCTTCAGCAATACGTCTCAAAGCAACTTGAAGCATTGGACCACATAAATTAGCATAAAATGGACTTATGTGCGCGTGCTCAATTTCGTATAAAAAAAATTGACTCTAATGTTTCCCAGTTGTGACCTCAAGTTGTTATTCATAGCTTCCCAACATTTGATCATGTCACTTATACTGTTTCCCAACATCTGTTTTAACTTCCAATGAGCAGATTCAACCCTAAAAATAATACATATTGAAAATATTAAAAATATCACATATAAAAAACATTGTAAAAAATATAACACATACCGATTAGTCGTCGTGTTACCCAAATGTAGCACTCAATTAATCCATGCTCCAACAAATCTTTGTCTTTGTGGAGTCAACCATGTGTCTTTCACATAATTAATAAATCTACTAAAATTAAACATGCCTGCTCAAGTTGATGAAATCGTGGATCATACTCAACCTCATCACTAGCCCAAACAACTTCCATCCAAAACGTGTCTATCGTCTTTTACAGGTCATTCACCACATATTGCTTGCATTTTGCACCAACATTTTTTTAATTTCAAATCTACATAGCAAATTAACCGACCTAAGAAACACAATTTCAATTGCTTTCATCAAAGCAAGATCTCTATCTGTCAAAATCACTTGTGGACACAAATCTTTCTTCACAAACAATTATGTAAGTTTCTCCAATACCCAACCAAAATTCTATGTTTGCTCAGACTTCATATACGCAAATGCGACAACAAAAGTCAACTTGGTTGATGTCATGCTAACAATTTCAATCAAATGTTGTCTATATTTGTTTGTCTTGTAGGTGTTGTCCATAACTAACACAATATGAAAAATATTCAACAACTTAACTGAATCGGGATGGGCCCAAAATATCTCTCTCACAACTACCGAGTCATCCTTTTTTCTACTCCAATATACATAGCCTACATCCTGAATAAGCTTAAACAAATTTTATATCTCACTTATAGGACCTCTTATCTCTTTTTCTATCATACTCTTATGCTTGTATATTTTCATGATCCGAGTGACATTCTCGGGATCTCGGTCTTGCAAGGAAAGCAATATGTGTCTAGGTGGTACATGTCTCTTTGTCAAATCAACGACATGCTGCTTCTCATCCGTGGTCAACCTACCAACAAAGGAATGACCTTCTAATCTATCAAGTATACCATGGTTATGTACTCCATATTTTACATCATTCTTCCAACCAGACCCATCTTTCACCGAAGTCGACCTGATTTTAAATGGACATTCACATTTTTTGGACGCACTTTGGGTTCATTGTATTTCTCATCTTTATCACAACCAAATATTAATTTGTTACTTCTCCCTCTCTTGTCTGTTTCAGTATCTGAACGAGTGATAATAACGATTACTTTATTATCGATTTCAACCTCTTTAATCTACCTGATCACCTCTTCTCGTGTACCAAATCTTTGAGTAGTTAAAAAAGCACCAGAAGTATGTACACATATTTGGGGAAGAATTTTCATAACTGCACAATAAAAAAAATTTCAAAAAAGTAATTAATAATGCAAACCGGAAGACTACAAAGAAGAGTTCCGGATCATAGAAATAACACACTGGAAGTCTTTCGGAAAGACTTCCGTATATGTTAGTCTGTTAATCGGAACACATATGTTAAGTGTTCCGGATTTTTTTTTTTAAAACTAAACCGAAACTCTTCAACTAAATCTTTCGGAACACGTTATGCATTAAACCGAATGTCTTCCACAAAGTGTTTCGGTTTAGAAAAAAAATACCAAAAGTCTTTTCTAATGTGTTCCGATACGAGGGTGATTAATGCAATTTTTGAAAAGCTCAGTTGAATGGTTAAAAGTGAAATGATAAATAGATTAAAAACAAACAAGAATAAAAATGATATTTTAGAAAAATATAAGAGTATTGATATAATTGTAGAGGTATGAAGTAAAATTTTCAATTTTTTTCTTAATATTAAAATGGACTAGTATGGCTCGGCCCATCAAACCTAATAGAATAGGATTTGAGCCTTTAAATTTAAAACCATTTCTTTACAAGATTCTTAGTTTACCTCCTTATATTCCTTCTAGCCACAATTATAAATAAAACAAGTGATTCAAATTTTAATCAAAATAATTACTTTTAATTTATTTAATATTATTATTTCTATTAAAGTTTTTATTTAATTTTATAATATTTAACTAAAGTAGTTGATAAATAAGGATAACTTAATAAGTCTGTCATATGTTTATTTTAAATTAATTAATTAATTAATTAATTGAATATTTTTGGAATTAAAAAATTGTATAAACAGTGACAATATCAATGCTAATTTTGTCTTCATAAGGATTACAAGTACAATACCATCGATTCATTTTACACCTTTCTAAGTGAAGGAGACAAGTGAAATTGACTAATGGTATCACTTTTTTTCATTTTAATTTGACTTGAAAGCTTTAAAATACAACGTGTTCACAAGCAATAAGAATTGACTCTTAACCTCTAAACTCAGCACGATATATTCTTTTTATATTTTAAATACATTAATTTTTTATCTACATCTTTTTAATTAATTAAATTTATTTTACCACAGCAATAAATAATACGATAAAAATATAAATAATTTATTTCATTTTGAGAGCGTAAAATGTAAGAGAAAAAAGAGTTTTGAAAAAAAAGGATAAAATAGAAATAAGAAATTATTTCATATATATATATATATATATATATATATATATATATATATATATATATATATATATATATATATATATATATATATATATATATATATATATATATATATATATATAATATTAGAAAAATATACATTAGAAGAGAGAGTTTAAAGAATTTTGAAGGATGGTTATATTTCGCTAAATACAATCTAATTTGTATGATATTTTTAATATTAATATTTTTTTAATATTAAACATTTAACATTTTGAAAGATGATTATTTTTCTTTAAATTTACTTTATATTATAATTTTTTTTTTAAAATAGAGAATAATTATAAAACAGAAATAAATATATAAAAAAAGTATTCGTACTAGAAAAGACAAAATATATATATAAGAAGAGTCAAATACACCTAAAAATAGAGAAGTTCAAAATAGATTGCAAAATAACCCCACTAAATTAACTATTTATTTAATCTTTTTAAACAATATCATGTGTTAAAGATTCCTATATTAAGTGAAGACTAATAATTCAGTTAAAAATAACATTTAAATATTCTTCTGATAAGGGGAGGAAAAGTCGTGGTCAATTAGCTTCTCCGTGTTGTTTGGACTATTAATCTAGCTATCTATTTTATATCAATATGTTTTAATTAATTATAATTAATTTTAGGACTATATGAAATGATGACCTTGTTATTTTAAGCCTTTGGAATAATTAATGCTTTGATATTTTAGTTGAAGTATGGAATCTTTCGGGTTTTGTATAAATTTATGCAAAAAATAAACGGCATTGTAATATGAAATTAAACTCTTTGATAATGATATTAACTAGTACATGATTAATTAAACATAATTTTTGTCTCTCCCCTCGTTTACTTGCCAAAATGAGTATAGATCGTGAAAGCAACTTTTACAAAATAGAATTTCTTTTATAAGTTAAAAACTTATTAAAAGGGCATAAGCCATTTTTATTTATAGTGAGACATAACATTTTTTTTTTGACGGAGAGTAAATTTTGTAAAAATTGAATCCCTTGCCTTTTCATTGCAAAAATAAACAAGTAAAAATTTATATTTGAAAACAAATAATATATAAATATTATTATAAAGATATTATAATATAATTATACTAAATATAAATATTCCAATACTTCGTCGCAGTCGAAGCGGGAGGTGGATGAACACTGAGATTGTCTTTGAAGTCTTGAAGACCTTGGTAAAAATATTTGCAATTTGATGTTTTGAGGTTACATGAGAACCCGAACTTGACCTTGAACTACCTTTTTGCGAACAAAATGAATGTCGATCTCAATGTGTTTTGTTTGTTGATGTTGAACCGAGTTACCCGAGAGATAGATGCATTGACGTTGTCACAATAGACCATGGTGCCCTTATGAATAGGACAATGTAACTCAAGCTGAAGCTTTCGTAGCCAGAAGGATTCAAAGACAACATCTAGTATCAGGACCACACAGTAGATCGAGATAGGGTGGGTTTATGTTTCGAAGACCACGATAGTAGGTTGTCTCTAAGGAACACACAGTAGCCGGAAGTGGAACGTCTAGTATCAGGACACCTGCCCCAATCTACATTTATATATGAGATTAATGAAGTAGTTGATGAGGGATATAGATGTAAACTGTAGTGTTTTTGCCCTGAATGTAACGCAATATCTGTCGAAGAGCATGCATGTGAGTGTCCATTGGATTATGCATAAATAGATAGATTTTTTGTACCGCATATGAGATATCAGGTTGTGTGAAGGTGAGATGCTGAAGAGCACCTGCAAGATTACGGTAGAGAGATAGATCCTCGTACGAGACATTGTGTGTGACACTCATCTTTGATTTTGTATCAATTGGAGTTGGACAAGTTTTGCATGAAGATATGTCAGCTCGTGAGAGGATGTCTTCGACATATTTCTTTTGTGAGAGGAACATGCCATGTGTGTGGCGAGTGATTGCAATATCCAAGAAGTATATGAGTTGTCCTAAGTCCTTCATAGCAAACTTAGAGTTGAGGAGATAGATGATGGACTTCCGCAAAGTATCAGATAAGGTGGTGAGGATGATATCATTTACATAAAGTAAGAGGTCGGGTAAATGAGAGACTTTCTTGTATATGAATAAAAAATGATCACACTTGCTTTGAGAGAAACCAATTGATGAAGTATAGTCGGAAAATCACTTGTACCAAGCTCTAGGAGCTTGTTCGAGCCCATTGAGTGATTTGCGAAAGCGTCACACATGATCAGGATATTTGGGGTCTCTGAATCCTAATGGTTGATACATGTAAACGGTTTCGTTGAGTTCACCCGGGAGAAATGCGTTCTTGACATCCAATTGATGAATGTGCCAAGATTTAGAAAGAGCAATACAAAGAGCAGTAAAAATCTAAGTTGGTTTGACAATTGGGCTAAAGTTTTTTCCATAATCAATGCCTACCCGTTGACCTGCACCATCACCTTCAAGTCGGGCTTTATGCCTCTCAAATGAACTGTCATATTTTTCTTTATGTCTAAAAATCTACATAGATTGATTAACATTAACATCAGATGCTCGTGGTACTAAATACCACGTCTCATTTTTAATTACTAAGAGCATTATATTCATCATGCATGATAATTTTCCAATTAGGGTCCTTAAGTGCAAACACATGATTCTTAGGGAGAAGAGATTTGTAACATGAGTATGTAAATGATATTATTTTTTTATTTGGTTTAAAAATACCATGTTGACTCCTAGTGACAGGTTTTGAGTTAGCTTGGGATGTAGGTTGGTAGATGGGGGGAAGATGATTTGGAAGTGTGTTGTCTGATTGTGTAATGGGGGTGATGAAGGGAAATTCGGGATTGGGATTGATTGAGGCAAGTCTGAAGAAGTTGGAGGAGTAATGGAACGTTCTGTTTGAGTGGGTGTGTTTGGAAATGGGCTAGTGTGATCCGAATTAGGGGGTGAGGTTGGAGTTTAGGGGAGGGCCTACTGGGAATTTGTTGGGCCTTAGGTCATGATATGATTGATGATGTAAGGAGACAATTCATTGTATAGAAAGGTGTAGGTAGTAGATTGAGGGGTGTTCAACTTTGCATAAGGAAAGGTAGACTCATCAAACAAGACATGACGACAAATGATAATTTTGTTTGTTTAAAATTGAGACACTTATAGCCACGATGGTTATACAGATACCCAAGAAATACACAAGGGGTGGAGCGAGGTTGGAGTTTGTGAATGGTACTTGGGGGAAAAATAGGAAATCATAAACAACCAAAAAGGCGTAGGTGGGAATATGATGGGTTTTTATTGTATAACATGTATATGGGTGACCAAAAATTGATCGGTTGGCTTGGTAAAATGTTAGAAATATATGTGGCCATTTCTAGAGCGTAATGCTAAAATGAGGGAGATAATGATGCATAAATTGATAAAGTTCAAATAATGTTATTAATGGATCTTATGCTTCGCTCAACTTTACCATTTTGGGATGAGGTATAAGGATAAGAGAAACAAAAACTATATTCCATTAAGTTCACACATTTCTTTGAAAAGTATTAGAGATATATTCTCCACTATTATCACACTGAATTGTTTTGATTTCTTGGGTCATGATATGGTCGATGATGTAAGGAGACAATTGATTGTATAGAAATGTGTTGGTAGTAGATTGAGGGGTGTTCAACTTTTCATAAGGAAAGGTAGACTCATCAAACAAGACATGACGACAAATGATAATTTGTTTGTTTCAAATTGAGACACTTATATCCATGATGGTTATACATATACCTAAGAAATACATAAGGGGTGGAGCGAGGTTGGAGTTTGTGGATGGTACTTGGGGAAAAAAGAGGAAATCATAAACAACAAAAAAGGCGTAGGTGGGAGTATGCTGGGTTTTTATTGTATAACATGTATAAGGGTGACCATAAATTGACCGATTAGCTTGGTAAAATGTTAGAAATATATGTGGCCATTTCTATAGCGTAATGCCAAAACGAGGGAGGTAATGATGCATGAATTGATAAAGTTTGAATAATGTTATTAACAGATCGTATTTTTCGCTCGACTTTACCATTTTGAGATGAGGTATAAGGATAAGAGAAACGAAAATATATTTTCCATTAAGTTCACACATTTCTTTGAAAATTATTAGAGACATATTCTCTACTATTCTCACACTGAATTGTTTTGATTTCGCATTGAAGTTGTGTTTTGATATAAGCTCTTAGTTTTTGAAAGATAGGATAAACTTGAGATTTGTGTGAAATAGGGAATGTCCACAATAAATTCGAATATTTGTCCCAGAATAAAACATAATATTTGTGACCTAACGAGCTTAAAACAAGACATGTGCATAATCACTATGTAGAATATCAAAGGACAACAAGCTATTATTAATAGAATTTGCGAAAGGTAACTTAACGAGTTTACCAAGAGGTCATGAATGACAAAAATGAGAATGTAATTTACTAGATTTATTACATTCAATCAAATTATTTTTTCTAAGAAAAGACAAAACATGTCGCCCCAGATGTCCTAGACGATTATTCCAGATAAATGATGACAAGGCTGCAAAGGTGGATGGTTGCTTGGCCTTATTTGTGCTATTATGGTTGGTTATGGGGTATAGGCCGCTTTAGCTTTCACATCTCATGAATGGCATCCCCATCTGAAAGTCCTTCAAAGAAAAACCAAACGGGTCAAATTCAATTGAAACTTTATTATCTGTAGTAAATTTACAAATAGACATTACATTTTAAACTAAATTTGGAGCATGAAGTACATTTTTAGGATAAGCGGTGGATGGGGGTTGCTAATTGTGTACTACCAATACCATAAATTGGAACATACTAACTATTTCCTACAATGATTTTTTTTCTCAATTTAAAATAAGATGAAAGATTACCTTGTGAGGATGTCATGTGAGAGGTAGCTTCGGTGTCTATGTACCATGACAGGTCTGGATAAGTAGGGTTGAGGGTGTTGAAAGCATTGTCAATATTTAATGGGCTAGTATTGTTGACATTGAAACAAGCTTATTGAGGTTTAGGCCCAATAATCCCACCTTGTTAAGACTTAGGACCATTATTGAGTTTACTCCAATTTGAGTTTCAGTAAGGTAAAGGTGGGAAATTCCAAGGACCCAATTGTTGCCAAGGTGGAATATTCCATGACTGTCACTGCTGTTATTTTCCACAGTTTCCTCTCCTTGAGTTTCAACCTCTACAATGGTATTTCTTTCCTCTATTACCATGATAGTTGGATTGTGATGGTGTTAGGTTTGGGGCATATGATGGTCGCGTGGATATAGGTTTGGCCAAATGGGTTTTTGCCATAAGAGCTTTCGGAGTAGAAAAGGAGTTGGAGTCGCGAGCTGCACGCAGAAGCATGGTGGACTTTTTGAGTTCCATACATGAGCATGTCATGGAAAAAGTGGGAAGAGGGTCATGTTGTTGTATGTATGTGACAAAACCATCATATGCATCAATGAACCCGAATATCATTTTGGGTACTAGACGCGTGTTGGTAACTGGAGAGACCATGTTGATGAGTTGATCAAAGAGAGTTTTGAGATAGTTAGAGTAAGACTTATTGATGGAAAATATTCCAGGTTCGTGTTACTGAACTGATTTTCCAGTTGCCTTGCGTATGAGTGCTTGTTGTCATGAAACATAGCGGCGATGTGCTTCTAACATTCTTCGGAAGGGTCATGAACTGATTTTGTCATGAAACATAATGGCGATTTTACTGAACTGATTTCTCTATGCCTTTGGATTTTTACTGACTATAAGCATATCTCTGCAGGTAGAATTGCATCATGGCCAAACATGAGTCAAAAGGGTGTAGTACTGGTGGCCTCTTTGGTTGAAGTTCTCCAAGCCCAAAGTTCTTGGTTCAAAGTTGTATGCTAACTGTCGCTACGCGAAAAATACAGTCGCCATCGGTTTTTATTTATTCCAAAGGAAAGGGAAAATGTCGAGAAAACCCCAAAGAATGGTCATCGCAACCACGAACAGGTTCGGAAGTCGGTTATGCAAGGGGAAGGTATTAGCACTTCTCACATCCATAGTACTCCATGGGAACCATCTAGGATGTTTGCGCTTACGTGTGTATTGTTTATCGAATGTTTGCTTGCCAATGATTTACGGAGTGGAGGTAGATTTTAAATTAGTATGCTCGCCAAGGAATGGATCCTTGTGCCTACGTATGTCCACTTGTTGAAGTGAGAAATCAGAGCCTTCGTAGTTCGTGGGTTTGAAATTGTTTGTTTGTTTTGTTGATTTTATTACCTTGAAGAAGGGTTTTCGATTATGTCGCCCTAAGGCTCAAACAAAAGGTTTGAATGAGTTGAGTTGTTTTTAAGTTTTGAAGAAAGTGTTATTGATTTCGGGTTGCACTAAAGACTATGGATAAAGGTGAATACCTCAAACTACCAAGCTAAACATCTTGTGTTTGAAGCATTCAGAATGAGTGTAGGAAAGCTCTAGTCTCATCCCTTCTTTATCGCTTAAGGCTCGTGACGTACAATCCTAATCGCCATTTATTGTGTTTTTGAGTTTGATTTGGAAAAAGACCGCTTGACGTTGGATCAAGGGTTTGTTTATTGAATTTGATTTGAAAAAGACTGCTTGACGTTGGATCAAGGGTTTGATTATCAATGGTGAAATGGTGTGTGTTCCTAAAGCCTAAGGAGTAGCTAATCAAGCGATAAAAGAAAGCAAGTAAAAGCGTACATTGAAAAGGGGAGGGGGTACATGTAAAGTACAAGGGAGTGCAGGAAATAAAAGGTCTCATTGTTAGGTAGCCCAAGAGAAAGTCGTGTGTGTGCATAGTGTCCTAAACTAGAAAGTACATAAAAAATTACAATTTGTCTTGAATCTTGAATGCTCCATCCATGTTCGGGTTGAATGATTGTCCAAGGCCTTTTCGAAAGGGTCCTAATGAGTCTCTAAGTTCATTATCCAATGTCCATTACATGCTAAGGGATTTATCTTATTTTTTTACTTTTTAAGTCTTATCTATTTTTTATGTTCATTTTAAGATGAGATGAGAATGGTACAACATGGAATATGAAGCGAAATAAAAGCGAATGACTGACGAAAATTAAATGTTAGAAGCGAAATTGTAAAAGTTAGAAGTTAGAATGCGAAAATTAAAGGTTAGAAGCAAAAATTAAAGAATTAGAAGTTAGGTGTTAAATGTTGGATGTTAGATCAAAGTAGAAATTATATTCAAGAAAACCATTATCCAACTATCAACTCTAAAATATAAATCAATTCTAAAATCAACATTAAATGAAAATTCTAGAATTCAAAAAAATTATCAAATACAATTCTACAATTAAAAACAATTATCAAATTCTAAAATATTAACAAAATAAAATCCTAAAATGTCAACAAAATATTTCTAGAAATGAATCAAAATTAATTCTAAAATTACAACAATTATCAAGAGTAATTCTACCAGTAAACTACCAATTATCAAATCAATTCTATGGTTAAAAATCACTATCCGAATTAACAAACAAAAATTAGAAAAATTAGTATTCTAGCTATCACACGATTAATCTAATTGACAAAATAAAATTGAATTGACCAAATTAAAGCTCTAATATCCAATTAATTAACAAACAGAAATGGGCCTAAAATCAATTCCCAAGCCTACACAAGAGGGGGGTGTAGCCAGAATATGGAGTGTGGAGGGGAATTAGGGGAGATTGGGCCTAAAGCCCAAACTATCCCTCAGGCTGCAACAATGGGAACGTGATTCCCAAACCAAACATTTTTGCAAAACACGAATGACATATATCTCTCACTCTCAAATGTCGATCGATCGCTCTACTGACTCTTCCGCGCCGGAGCTCATCACCGGCGGTGGCGGAGTCCTCACTCGCCTCACATTCATGCCACCATCTCAACCTCTTATCTAACCTTATCCTCTCCTGATTTCTACTGTGCCTAAACTAGAACAACTGTCCAAGGGTCCTACTTACTCAAATTGAAATCGCACAAAGCAGAAAGAGAAATACAACTTACACGGTGGCAATAAGAATGAAGTAGATCGTATTCGACTTCTCACCTATGCAGACGGAAACCTCCTCAGAGAAACGTCGTCCCCTCGAAATTCCGGCGAAGATGGAGAATCTGCACAGAAATCCTCCAGTGCTCCTTCCGAGTCCTCTCTCTTTCTACCCGCGCGATCTTCTCCTTCTTCTGTATTCTTCCTCCATTGAGTTTGCTCTATTATCCGTTCGGTGGTCTCGGTGGCGCGATTCATAATAGTCGTTCCGGATTTGTTATTGTTTATGGTGCGAAATCGGTGTGGTTAGCTTCTGAAGAAGAGGTTCGTTATTGGAGGTGGTTATGGAAAATGAGGGTTCAAGAAGCTATTTGGGAGAGAATTCATCGTGAAGAATTTGGTGGTTAAGATCTGAAAAGAGATGCGGTGTTTTTCTGCGGAATCGATTCTCGCCCTCCAAGAGAAGAAGAAGCCTTCACTTGTGAGTCACTGTGTTTATATAGCAAATTCTCGGCACTTTCAGTTGTTCGCTTGGCTTGGATTTTGTTTGGCTGCCGTTTGCTTTGAATGTTGTTGCTTACTCAAGCTGCGTTTTGCTTCGTGTGGCTTGGATGTCGTTTGTACGTGCAACCTTGGTGTTGTAGCTTACTGCAGCTTTTGGATTTTCACTGCATTATCTTGCACTTTGGCTTATGCTACTTGTAGCTTTGGTGCGCCGCCTGTTTTCCATTGCGTTTTGCCATAACTTTTGACTTTTTTGAATGGTTTATGCAGCTTCCTCATTATCAAATGTACTTGTTTTGGACTTTGGAAGTATTGTATTAATTGGTTAATTGATAAACTACATGGATTTTGGACATGGGAATGGATTGGATAAATTGGACTTGGGGTTAAAATGAATTGGATAATGAAAGTGGTTAAATGGATAAAAAATGGATTTGGTTTACAATTGGATATTGATTGGGCTTAAGGAAAGAAAGGGCTTAAAATGGATAATACCAAAAAATGAGTGGTTCAATGGGCTTAATGCAAAAATGATCAAATTTCCAAAATCAATTCGACTTTTCAATAATCAACTCGGATCGTCCAACTCAACTTGAATTTCCGACATAAATTCGAAAAAGACCGAAATGATTTCTAAAAAGCAAATTTATTTTTCAAGATCACATCTAACCCCGAAATCAACTTAAACTTCAAAAGTTAATTTGAAATTGAAATTAATACGATGTTAGAACTAATCGGAACAATTATTGACACGACGACGAACTGATGATTGTCACGATAACATGCTATGAACTGATGAATTCAATTGACACTACTTGTAAATCGTATCAATGCATCAAGGAATACACAAATTCAAGTCACGTACCTCCTTGTGTTGAACCATGCTTATTCAAATGAAATGTATGCGGATGATATGCAAATGTCAGGTTAGCGACTTATAGGGTTATGTGAAGGGTAGGGAGAATTTTGGGGTATGACAGCTGCCCCTATTTAATCTTCTTGGACCTGAATGTATGGATATCAACTGCTTCCAGACAATCAAGGTAGGAGAGGATTAAATACTAAGATAACAAGAAATTTTCCCGCCATGAACAAATGGAAAACAATGTGAAGATAGGTCATAAGGAACTTCTTCACTGGGATATGTGGGATGAACATGCTAGTCTTTGTGTAGGGAAGCTGCTGGGAATCGGAATGTCATTTGGTAAGTGGGCAATGAGCGGTTGGACATGCATGACGTATGCAGTATGCTAATGCAGTATGATTGATTATTTTTGCATTTTATCTCTACTAACAAGTTTTTTTTGGAAGGCACCGAGAAAGAATTTTCCGCTGGGGGATATCTTCTTGGTAATTGTTCTCTTTGGACTTATGAAATGGTTCGCCAAGCAAATCCTAGGATTAGGGATGGCAGATGACCTTACTGAGGACGACAGTAGGTGAATTGGAAGGTAAGTTATTGGTGGACAACTCTGAGGTTGGGGACAAAAGCAAGAGCAACACTGATTGTTGGGGATTAAAACATCCTGACCTCAATACTGCGACTGGGGTACATTTGGTCATTCTTAACTCTGCAATTGGAAACAAAATGCGATCAACATCGGCTCTGAGACAGGAGACAGGGTAGGCATAAACTCTGAGGTTGGGTATAATGATGGACATCGACTCTAAGGCCGGGAACAAAGGTAGTAGGCGTCAACTCGGAGGTTGGGTTTGCAGATGTCAACTCTAAGGTTGGAGGATAAGAAATGATACTACAACTTGCAAGTTGGGAAAAGGTAGCCATTCAGCTCTGAGACTGGGGATAAAAGGTAGTCGTCAACTCTAAGGTTGGAAAAAGATAGACGTTTAGCCCTGAGGCTGGGGTGAGAATGATAGCCATCAACTCTGAGGTTGGAAAAGGGTAGTCATTCAACTATGAGGCTGAAGAAAGATAGCCAATTCAGCTCTGAGGTCGGGGGAAGATAGTCATTCAACTTTGAGGTTGGGGATAACATGGTACACTTGCTCTGAAGTGGACAAAAGATAGGTACTCAATTCTGAGGTCGAAAAAAAGGTGATCGTCAACCCTAAGGTTGGAAAAGGTGGGGTCTAAGCTCTAAGTCTAGAAAGAGATACACCGACTCCGAAGTTGAAAAATGTAGCTAATTAACTCTGAGGCCGGGAACAAAGGTAGGCGTCAACTCGGAGGTTGGGAAGAGAATAGTAAATCTCAACGCTGACAACAACTCTGAGGTTGGGGTAAGGACAGGAAACGTACAACTCTGAGGTTGGAGTAATATGAAAAGTGACGACAACTATGAGGTTGAAAAAAGAGGAGACAACACTGAGGTTGGAAATGAACCACCATCAACTTTGAGGCCGGGTGTAAAAAAGGGGCAACAACTCTGAGGCTGGAAAAGGGCGACAACACTGAGGTTGGAAAGGGGGCTATAGCTCTGAGGTTGGAAAAGGGGCGGTAACACTGCGGTAGGAAAAAGGGACGACAACAATGTGGTTGGAAAAGGGGCGACAACACTGCAGTTGGAAAAAGGGGCTACAACATTGCGGTTGGAAAAGGGGACTACAACACTGCGGTTGGAAAAGGGGCGGTAACACTGCGGTTGGAAAAAGGGCGGCAACACTGCAGTTGGAAAAGGGAATACAACACTACGGTTGGAAAAAGGGACGACAACATTGCGGTTGGAAAAGGGGCGGCAACAATGCGGTTGGAAAAAGGGCGGCAACACTACGGTTGGAAAAGGGGCTACAACACTG
The DNA here is from genome assembly GCF_024323335.1 of Lathyrus oleraceus. Classification (NCBI taxonomy): domain Eukaryota; kingdom Viridiplantae; phylum Streptophyta; class Magnoliopsida; order Fabales; family Fabaceae; genus Lathyrus; species Lathyrus oleraceus. The sequence continues at coordinate 406,898,082 of NC_066585.1, forward strand.
CGGTTGGAAAAAGAGACCACAACACTGCGGTTGGAAAAGGGGTGACAACACTGCGGTTGGAAAAAGGGACAACACTGAGGTTGAAAAAGGGGAAACAACTCTGAGGTTGCAAATAAGAACGGTTACCATCAACTCTGGGGTTGGGATAAGGAAAGGTGAACATACAACTCTGCGGTTGGTTAATGAGAAAAGTAACAATAACTCGGAGGTTGGGAAAGGAGAAACATATAACTCTGAGGTCGAATATGAAAGGAATAGACAACAACTCTGAGGTCGGGAATAAGAGAAATAGACAACAACTCTAAGGCTGGAAAGAAGGAAGAAGCAACAACTCTAAGGTTGTAGTAGGAACTGACATCAACTTTGAGATTGGGTATAAGACAGTCTCTCAACTCTGGGGTTAAAGGTAATGGCATCTAAAACTGAGTAAAGGGTGATTATCTACAGCTCTGCGGTTGGGAAAGAGAGATATCAACACCGACGGGTATCGAAAAAGGTGATAGACACTGACGAGCGAAGGGAAATCAATACCGACGGGTATTGAAAAAAAATTGATAGACACTGACGATTGCGGCTTGATTGGTCTTTCAAATTTTAGAGGTAGGGGTTTTGGCAATGAGAATTGGACTTTGCAAGATATTTTCCAAACAAGGTCTGAGCTTTGGCAGGCTATGTCAATTGGGCACTTTGTTGTAGATACGAAAGCCTTAGGGGGCCCCACAGGCACAACAACGGGGATGGATTTTTTGACATATGGCTACCCTTCCATGGACTCACCAAATCTACTTTGAGTATTTTGAAACAAATAAAAAGGCAAAGTCTTGACAGAGACAACCCTTCTCGTGCAAAAGGCAACGAGGGGGAGACGTGATTTCGCGCACCAAGCAACAAAATAAACTCACGAAAGGAGAGTTATCTCAATAAAATCATCTCCATGAAGGAGGCAACAAACTTACGGCAGGTAAGCGAAAAAGGAATGACTTCGAATAATCCCGTCGAGGTTGCCAACTAGGAGCTTTACAAGGGTCAAAAAGGTCATTTATTTTCCATTGTGTAATGTCGACGAGGTGGATTATGGAAAGATGCCAATGAAAATGGACAGTTGAATAGTGCCAAGAAAGTTTTGGGCTTGATTCTTCCTTGTTAGAGAGAATTGTGCTATGCTGAATGATATGTATGAATGAGATGATATAGATTATGCATGACAGGTTGATGCGATGATATGAGGATCTACGGATGCCCCAATCTTGGGTACGATGCAATAAATGTTGAGGAAGTTTGCTCGGGTTGCGAGGCTTCTGATTTATGGAGAGTGGGTTGCGTCTCGCATGACTTCCCGACATATGACTTCTTCTGTTGCTGGAGGATGGATCTGACGAAGAACTTCGGATGCCCCAGGCTGGATCTGAAATGCTTTTGTAAGCAGGGAGAAACCCTTCCTCTCTTTGGATCGTCTTGTCCCAGTTGGTTGGGTATCTGCAAGGATTTCCCCAATCACTAGTTGTAGCGGTGTATTCGTCACTTTATGATTTATTGACTAAATCAAAAGAAAAGCATACAAAGATAGAGTCACCACCGCACTTTTATTTATCCAAAGGAATGGCTAAAAAGCGAACAAAAGCCTAAGAAGTTTTACACATAGAAAACTAATGAAAAAGGTCAGAGATCTGGGTAAGGGGGTAATTATGTTATGGGAAGGTGTTAGGCACCCACAACATCCTAGGTACTCCTAGGGAACCTCTTTTCACAACTTGTTGTATCATTATTTGTTTATGAAATATTTTTGTGCAAACATTGATTGTAGAGATGAGATAAGAATATACAATTTTTATTATTTTTGTGTTTGGATGGATGAAACCCATTGCCTACGTACCTTTTCATGAAGGATAAGGATCAAAACGCCATAGTTCGGCTAAAAGATTTCCAAAAAAAAGTAAGTGGATTGATTTTAAACAAAAGCCCTAAGGTCTTTCATTATCCACGGGAGAAAACTCAACCTATACAACCACAAGTCCACCATGTGAGAACAACTTCAACTTGCTAGTGAGGGACCATGCCCTATAATAAGCAAGGAAGTCTTACAATTCAATCACTAAGGACAAAAGGTGAGATTCATATCAACCACTAAGATAATTGAGATCTATGGCTAATGTATGAAAACTTATCAAGAATGGACAAAGCCACAAAACAATTGAATGAGTGAAATTTATCAATTAGAATTATTCACAAAAGATGGTCAAAGTATGATTAGAATTCAATTCAGAAGAAGTATTATGAAAATGAAGTTTGAAAAATCAAAGGCTTAAGGCCTAGGTTTCTAGTTTAAAAAAAGAAATGAAAATGTTTGCACAATATTTTTCGGTTTGAGTTAACATGCAAATGGAGGTTTAAAGAACAAAAAGGGTGGAGGTTAAGGGATGCAAAACTTCTTAGGTGTTCACCTCTTGAGATCATATGTAGATGATCCAAATGATTCCTTTGGAATAGGCAACAAGCAAGTAACAGATAAACAACATAAATGGAAACCAGATGCCAATCACTGGACTTATACTAGACTCACAAAACAAAGAAAAACATGGATACCGGATGCCAATCAATGGACTTACACCAATCTCACAAAACAAAGAAAACATGGATACCAAATGCCAATCTATGGACTTATACTAGTCTCACAAAACAAAGAAAACATGGATACCAGATGCCAATCTATGGACTTATACCAGTCTCACAAAGTAAAGAAAACAAATGCAATAAGCAAGAGGAAACAAGTTGCCAATAAATGGTCTTACACTCGACTCCAAGGAAATGGGATGCCAATCAATAGTCTTAGTCCCAACTCCTACCAGATCACAGGAAGCAACTGCCAATAAATGGACTTACAATTGACTCCTCAATGGACAAAACAAAATGTCACAAAGTATGAACAATGATCATGAAATGATGTACAATTAATGCTCAAAGATGAAAGCAATGCACAAGGCACACACAAACAATTATGCACAGATGGACAAGTAAGCAAAAAAACAACCAATTAGCACACACTATACACAATCAATGGGCTCAAGCAAGGTTAGGCTTTAGAAACAAGCCAACTGGAATGGGGTGTTTTGAGCTCTTAACCCTAACATTGAGAGTTAGGGTGAAGCAGATGAAAGGGAGATGAGGGTTATGCCTTATAGCTCTTATCCCTGGCCTGGGAGAGATTTAATCAATAGAAAGTGTGGGATTCAGAATGAAGGAACTCTTCTCCACATATGGTTGACTCTATAAGATCTTGGGTTCTTATTCACAATGCATCAACACATGGTGTGAGCAAAGTGAATGACACAACTGAATAGCAGGGGATGGATTACACATCCCTTTTATCTGCCAATTGCCTCTTAAGAGGACTTAACCTGCTTGGCACAAAATTAAACAAGCAAAAACATGGCCTCTTAAGGAGGGCTTCAGACAGGTGCCTGCCAATAACAGCAGGTCTTCCAGACTACATGAAGATTAGGATTATACCTAAGTGGTATGCCAACCACAAGCAAAAGCAAAGCAAAGTTCAAATGAACTTAAAGCAACTTAAGTACCTGTGGAAACAACTAAACAAATCAGTACAATACTCAGATAAACAGACAACAGTCAATAACAAACAGACAATCCCAATGTACAACACATAAGCCATGAGGCAAACTGAAGTGACTTATCAATAACCTACAAAACAGTAAATCTTAGCAATCAAAAGCAAATATCAACATTCAAATGATGAAGCAACATTAACCATGGAATTTGGATGTTTGAACCTGAAATTCAAAGCTCACATGTAAGTACAAACCACTAGGTCAAAGCCTAGCGTCAAAGGTGAAGAAAAAAATCCAAAACAGGAGCTGAAATTCAACATAATGCAACTTCAAACACATATTAATACATCCTAAAAAGGATCACATCAAAATCATCAAGAAAAAGCATTTCATGTGCAAAGGAAATCAAAGACAATTTCAAAGCTCATATATGATCATCATGAATGAAAATTCCAAAATAAAACAGAAATGATTCAAGTAATTCTAGAAAACTTCATGAGCATTCAACACATCCAATCCAATCATCATACAAAAAATCAGAAGCAACAGAGGTCATTTGATATGGAAATGAAATTGCACAAGTTGATCAACCAAATGTGTGACACAAATTGTCACACCATGTTAACACATACACAAAACAGGAATGGAGCATGGGAAAAATATCAAACCAAAACCAAAATGTCAATTAACATGTCAAGAATCATCATGCAAAATTTGGTAGCAATTGGATCAATATCAAGCATTTCACAATAGAAAGAGTAAGGCAAGGTCACAAATGCACATATGATCACAAAGTCTAGCACAAATCAAAATCCAGGAAGTGTAAAATCATGAAACCAACATCATAAAATTCTATACAAACAAAGGACCATTTTGCAAAAAGAATGGGATTAATTGGATGATTTTTCAATTAGTTATAGATTTTTAAAGTTGGAGAAAAAAATTTGAAATGAAATGAAGTATGGCATGGAAATATGGAGGGAAAGATGAACATGAGAAATTAATTTGAATTTATGCTATCACCAGGATTCGAAGCGTGTAATTGGAAAAATGAAAATAAAACACAAAAACGCCAGCGCCAGGGATCGAAGGGAGAACCAACGGATCAAATGCGCCTGGGCGCGTGTTCTTGGACAAGAACCCTAGCGCCTGCTAGCGACGGACAAATGCGAACGCTACCATGAAGATCTTCATCTTCTTCATGAAGATGATGATGAAAAAGATGAGGTTCATCCAAATTTTTTCCAGATTTTCCAGAATTGCTCAGAGTTTCAAAATTTTTATACCAAAACGAAGCTCATGCAAAGGAGATTATAGATCAAGCATTAATTCATCCTAATTCAACATGATTCATGCAAATCGAAGCAAATAAAGTTTGACATTCAAAACTTCAATCAACCATATCTCTCTCAATTCTTATCCAAATCGCACAAAATTTATATCAAAACGATCAGCAACATGAGATCTACAAGAATATATGCATGAATTGCAAAATTAAAAGGTTCGAAACTTGACCTCTTGAAGAGCAGAATCTTGGAAATGCACGATCCACAGCTTGTAATGATCCAAATCCACTTTATAACACTTGTAATGATGTTTGATGAAGAAAAGGAAGCTTGAAAACGTGTAGATCTAGCTCAAAACAGAATTTCCATCTTCAACTTCATGAACTTGATACACTTGGTTCTTGCACGAATTCCACAAATCAATGCTTGATCTATACTATTTCAGTACCAGTGAACAAGAATATGAAATAAAATTGCAATGTTATTTGGAAAAAAATTGAATTATAAATGAGAGAAAATTTTGGAGGGAGAGAGAATTTGGATCTTGAAATGGTGAAAAATGATTAACCTCCCCAAATTCTGTTAGAATTAGGTATTTATATGCTTTCCTAATCACCTTGCTAATCCATGATTAACTTGGTTAATGAAAATGAGGTGTTTTGCAAAATCTCAAAAGTGCATGGTGCATGTAGTAAACCTACGTGAACAGTACCACTTCCTTCATCAAAGTCACTTAAAATCATCTTTTAAACTCATTGGCAATGGTAGAAAGTCCATACAATGCACCATTTTTGAATTTTGCAATTTCCCTCCAAAAAAGGCATGGAATAGCAAGTGATCATGTGATGACATTTTATGCAATGTGGTGATGGATTTGGAAATTAGAGGTCATGAGGAGACAAATGCAAAAAGAACCACCAATTTTGGAGTTATGGATCAAAAGATATGGCCATTTGAAGTTCCATGTACACTTGGGAATGATTGGATCATATCTCCTCAACCATTCATCAAATGCTCACGATCTTGGACATTTTCGAAATGGGAGAGAAAGATCTACAACTTTCATGTTCAACAAAATTTTATTTGAAGCTTTCTTGATGTTGGCAAGTTGAGTTGAAGTTGGATAAAAAACTTGCCATTTTTTGGAAAGTTGAAATTATAGGTCACTTTCCATTTTTGGAAACTTTTGACTTGACCTCAATTTCTTCAATGTGAGTGTTTGAAATGTCAAATGAAACTTGTTTGAACATGAATGAAGTATTTCTAACCACTTCCCACCTCCAAATCCACAGTTGACTTTGCAGTTGACTTTCTGGGTCTTCAGATGACCTGAAAATGTTCTGATGAAATTGGGGACTCAACCACTTGGGATTTTGCTCCAAAATGAACCTAAAGCTCACATAAGCTCCATGTAATGATCACATGATTCATATCTCAAGAAAATACCATCTGCTCTTTGTACCATGAATTCACTTGATGCCTTGACCTGTTGACTGCTTAAGCTGCAAGACAAATGTTAGATGACATATTTTTGTACATTTTTAGTTAGTGATTAAAAAGAAAAGCAATGATATACAAATGCAAACAATGCTTGGTGATCAAGAAACACTCTCAAAGAGATCCCACCCACAGGGAAGGAAGCAAGGTGTCCAATGATCCTTGAGGCAATGCAATGATATGATATGATGCCATGAGGGATCTTATGGACAAAATTGGGGTCTTACAGATGCCCCTATTTAAGGTCATTCTAGCCGGAGAAGTGAAGGTTAAAACCTTCATCTCGACGCGGTAGAATGGGCTTAATTAACAATAATGAGACAAATTTTGGTCCCTAAGAGACCTCATGATGCAAATGTATGTATGCAAAAGAAACAACTCTGTGGGGGATATAGGTCCACCGAGAAGAAAAGACGATCCATCGGAGTACTACACTCACCAGGAACAAAGACTCTAACAGGACTCTCACGGGGATAAGAAAAAAGAAAAGAAAGCGTGAGCAGGACACGACTCTGAATTAGGGGAAAACTGACACTGCACGAGCAGGACGCGACTCGACTGGAGACCTCACTGGGGAGTAAAGGACTCAAACTGGGGAAAAGAAAATTCCAAAGGAAAGACACAAGCTGACTCAAAGATGCATGTATTGGGGAAACGCCAACACAGCAAAACTATCCACAAAGGATACTTCGGATAAAAATCCAGACTCAGGCTGGGGAAAAGATTCACACAGAACCTCCCTGCCTGGGGAAAATTGCATATATTGGGGAAAACGCCAATACAGCAAAAGGGAAATCACAACAGAAACTCCATTGGGGAAATGTCTAACAAAGAGACTCTCCTGGGGAAAATCTGCAAGATGAGGTGTTACCGGTTACTGGGTAACAAGCTCAAAGAGACATGTGATCTGAACACCGGTTACTGGGTGAAAGAACAACAAGCTCAGGAAGAATGAATATCTAAGACCGGTATAAGGGTGAGAGATATCAATCAACCAAACATCTGAGGAAGACCTGGAAAAGGTACATCAACTCAGGAAAATCTGACTCCACAGGGGACCAAGGTCATAATAGGGAGCAGAAAGGAAGGAACACAAGGGATACCGGTTACTGGGTATATAATAGGTGACCGACCAAAGCGTGAATTGGTATATGTGCCAAAACACTCATCATCCAAAAGAAGGGCTTGAAAAAGCAAATCAACTTAAAGGATGGACATTTGACTCTGCAAAGGGAAAACGAATCTTACTCTGCTGGAGAAAAAATCAAAATATTTGACCCAAAGAGTGCATGAGATATATTATCTATTACCGTCAGAACGTAGATAATATACTCGCATGGAAGGAACACCAGGGATACCGGTTAATGGGTATATAATAGGTGACCGACCGAAAAGAGAAACAATCGTTACCAACAACAACAGGGTAGACGAAAGATAACTCGCTGGGGATAAATTGCAAGCATACGACAATTATCCAGGAGACATATCACCAGTTACTAGGAGATATGCTCAAAAAGGGGAACAAAGAATATTCGATTCCGCAAAAGGAACACGAATCTTACTCGACTGGGGAAACACAACAGGCTTCGACTGAAGAGTGCATGAGATATATTATCCATTACCGTCAGAACGTGGATAGTATACTCGCATGGAAGATTATCCATAACCGATTACTGGGTTAATAAAGGATAAATCAACCGAAAAGAAAGGCATCGGGATACCAAAACTAGGCATATAATGATGACCGATCAAAGGGAGCAACAATCATTACCAACAAAAGGGTAAATGAAAGAGAACTCACAGGGGATGCATTGATAAACAATCAACGATCCGGGGAACAAATCACTGGCATACGGTGAAAGGACCCACTGAGGATAAAATTGCTAAAACGGCAATTATCCATAAAACACGCTGGGGATACAATTGCTTACTCAGAGCAATTACCCAGACAAGGGAATATCAACATCGAATACTGGATGAGGATAACCAACAAGAGTAACCATCATCGGTTAGGATGAACAACAAGGTTAACTCTGCAAAGGGGAGAACAAAGGGTTTACAACTACCGAATACTGGGTAGAAGACCAAAGACTCTGGCTGAGGAAACAAGATGTTTACCGCTACCGACTACTGGGTAGAAAACCAAAGACTCAGCTGAGGATAAAATTGCTAGCATTCGGCAATTATCGACGAGAAAGCACAGACTCCGATAGGGAGACAACAACAACATAGGATTTACAACTACCGATTACTGGGTAGAAGACCGCAAAATCCGCCATCAACCAGGATGAACCACAAAGGTTACCTCTGCTAGGGGGATAGAGATAGGACTTACAACTACCGGCTACCGGGTAGAGGGCCACAACTTTGATGAGGATACAAAAAGTAGGGTTTAGAACTACCGAATACGGGGTAGAAAACCAAAGCCTCTGCGTGGGGAGTGAAAGGATCACAACTCCGCACGGGGAACACAAAATAGGGTTTATAACTACCAATTACTGGGTAGAAAACCACAAACTCTTGTTGAGGAACAAAAAGTTCACAAATACCAATCTCTGGGTAAACAACCACAGATTCCACAAAGAGGGAAAAAAGGTATGTAGGATTTACAACTACCGGTTACTGGGTAGAAGACCACAAAGGATAGGACTTACAACTACCGGTTACTGGGTAGAAGCCCAAAACTCCGCTGGGGATAAAATGAACTATTGCCGGTTACTGGGCGAATATTCATTTGTTCCACAGGGAAGCACAAGAGACAGTTGAAAAAAGGCCAATTCAGGATCAAACCAAAAAGGCAAACTGAATCAAGACTCGTCCTAATGAGGATATAACTCAATAGGGAAAATTCATCCCAATATATATGTTGGGAGGAAACGGAAAAAACCCTCATCCACGAGGATATATCTCAGTGGGGAATTGTAGAAGGAATGACATAAACTTTCTGCTTAAGGGGTTGACTCTATATTGAGAGATTAAACACCCGACATCTGCTTGGGGAGATCTACTGGAGAGATCTATATCACCAATTAGCAGGAGACAACAAACAAAAGATATATGGCAAAAAATGCAACATGAATATCTGAATGTTGAAAGTATGCATGAATATGCGTGATTTATGTTTGATGAATGTTGACAAAACAGACATTTCTAACACAAACAGGTCCAGGAATCAAACGTCCGGTACTACACTTCCAGAGGAAAAACCAAGAAATCCAACTGGAAAGCCAATCTGCTGGAGATCTGAATGCTAAAAAGCAAAGATCTGCTGGGAAAAATCCAGATATATCAAGAAATCACAAAATCTCTGAGCGATGGATCATCAATCAACCCAACTGGGGAACAGAAGTTCACAACAGGCAGCAACTGCCACAAAGACAAATTTGTTGGGGAAGTCGAGAAATCACGAGATTTCTGCAGGGGGATCACCAGTCTCAGCTGGGAAACAGGAGTTTTCCGCACAAGCAACAACTGCTGAAGAAAACAGAACACACAAGTAGAATCTGGCCGCACAAGCAACTCTACCGGGGATACTGTCAGCAACTCCATTGGGGATGAATCCACTGAAGGAGAAAAGATCACACAAGTATATTCTGCACACAAGCCACTCTATTGGGGATCACAAGCATCAGGAAATCACCAAATCTCTGTATGGGAGGAACCATCACAGATGCAATCCACCACCACGAATCTACTGGGGATTTATCTGAGGCAGAGAAGGAGGACTGGGGATCAACTACAAAATACCAACACCTTCACAAAATACCACAACCGCTGAGGGAGAAAGAATCACTGCTCTGCTGAAGAGAGGAGAGGTGAAAACCTCAACAAAACTCTCTGATGGGGAGATAGCATAGATGAAGTACATCATACCAACAACTCTGCTGGCGGCTTCACTGAGGAAACGACGTAGTACCGGGATGTCAACCCACCAATTGCTGAATCTTCCAAAAGGAAAGCACCCATGCTGGGGAGAGAATATTGCTGAAGAGGAAACTTGAAGTCTTCAACAAGCACTCTGAGTGAGGAGGAGTCATAATAAAGGCTCTGCTCAACATTCACGCTCGGGAGAAATCTCAACAAACACCCTGCTTAGGGTACAAAATCTCAATAGAAGCTCTGCTCGGAGGGAAACCCCAACAACAATCTGGAGAAAGAGGATACATCCATGCCAGGAATATGAACAAATGTCTTACCCTGTAGGAAATCATGCCACCCTTGGGAGAGCACTGAGAGATTCTTAAGTATCCTTTTATCATTGTGAATGTTCACTTTGTTAAAAAACAAATTTTGAAAAATTTATTGTTTAAAACAATGACATTTTATCAATTAAAACATGCAAAACATTTGTTGAAATGAAACAAATAAGAGTGCAAATAATTGGATAAAAGCTCAAATTTATTTGATGGAATGGTAGCTTGCAAATGGCAAGACTCCATAGATCTGTACAAATTTGAAATCGATGATATATATTGGAAGAGGGCTACATTGAACATAATGATCCTTTCTCTACCAATTGAATCCGATGTATTTGAAGCTTCAGTTGACGATGACTGAGCGAGAATCTTTGACAAAAAGACAGTTGCGGAACAGAAAGTCTTGTCAGGATGCAGTTACTTGCCAAATCCCTAATTTTTGCCTAGATTACCCCAGAGTGAGGTACTCAATCTAGCGGGATGCAAATTCTTTTTTTTCATGTCTCTAATTTTTGCCTGGATCTCCCTTTCAGGTTATCCACCGAGACGCTCATTTTTGCCTAAGCCGCCCTTTCGGGTTTTCAACTTAGCGAGCTATTCTGTTTTTCTCTTTAGGAAAAGTATTTCTTGACTGCATCTGAATTCACAGGACGAGTGAAATCCTCCCCATCCATAGTTGTGAGCATCAAAGCACCGCCTGAAAAGGCTCTCTTAACAACATATGGACCTTCATAGTTTGGAGTCCACTTGCCCCTGGAATCGGGCGCGAAAGACAAGACTTTCTTGAGCACGAGGTCACCTTCTCGGAACACACGAGGCTTGACCTTCTTATCGAATGCTTTCTTCATTCTCTGCTGATATAACTGACCATGGCACATGGCAGTCAATCTCTTCTCTTCGATCAAATTCAGTTGGTCGTAACGACTCTGAATCCATTCAGCATCAGTCAACTTGGCCTCCATCAAGACTCTCATTGATGGGATCTCCACCTCTACTGGGAGCACAACCTCCATGCCGTAAACAAGAGAGAAAAGGGTTTCCCCTGTTGAAGTGCGGACAAATGTACGATATCCATGCAAAGCAAATGGTAGCATCTCATGCCAATCTTTGTACGTGACTGTCATCTTCTGGATAATCTTCTTGATATTTTTGTTAGCAGCTTCAACAGCCCCATTCATCTTGGGTCTGTAAGGAGAGGAATTATGGTGTGCAATCTTGAACTCAACGCATAACTCTTCCATCATCTTATTGTTCAAGTTAGATCCATTATCAGTAATGATCTTATCAGGCACACCATAACGGCATATCAGCTGATTCTTGACAAACATCACGACCACCTGCCTGGTCACATTTGCATATGATGCGGCTTCAACCCATTTGGTGAAGTAGTCAATTGCTACGAGAATAAACCTGTGTCCATTGGACGCTTTCAGTTCAATCATGCCGATCATGTCGATTACCCACATAGAGAAAGGCCATGGTGATGAAATCACATTCAGAAGTGTCGGAGGAATATGAATCTTGTCCGTGTAAATCTGACACTTGTGGCATTTCTTCACATATTTGCAGCAATCAGACTCCATTGTCAGCCAATAGTAGCCTGCTCTCAGCATCTTTCTAGCCATGGCATGTCCATTGGAATGAGTACCAAATGAACCCTCATGGACCTCAGTCATCAACAGGTTTACTTCGTGTCTATCCACGCATCTGAGCAAAACCATGTCAAAATTTCTCTTATACAACACTTCACCACTGAGGTAGAAACTGCCTGACAACCTTCTCAGAGTTTTCCTATCTTTCACAGATGCCCCAGGCGGGTAAATCTGGCTCTGAAGGAAATTCTTGATATCAAAATACCAAGGCTTATCATCATTTACTTCTTCCACTGCAAACACGTGAGCTGGTCTATCCAAGCGCATCACGGTGATATTGGGAACTTCATTCCAATACTTAACCACAATCATTGAAGCAAGCGTAGCAAGGGCATCTGCCATCCGATTATCCTCTCGAGGAATATGATGAAAGTCAACTTCTGTAAAGAACGTCGAAATCCTCCTCGCATAATCTCTGTATGGAATAAGACTGGGCTGATTCGTCTCCCACTCACTCTTGATCTGATTGACAACTAGGGCCGAATCACCATAAACATCAAGATGTTTGATCCTTAGATCAATACACTCTTCTAATCCCATAATGCAGGCTTCGTACTCAACCATATTATTCATGCATTTGAAAGTTAGCCTTGCTATAAACGGAATATGTGTGCCCTGAGGAGTAATGATTACTGCCTCAATTCCATTTCCGTACTGATTTACAGCGCCATCAAACACCATCGTCCATCTGGAACCAGGTTCTGGACCTTCATCAAGTGTAGGCTCATCACAATCTTTCATTTTCAAATACTGACTCTCCTCGTCCGGGAAGTCGTACTGAACAGACTGATGATCTTCAATCAGTTGGTGGACCAAATGGTCAGCCAAGATACTACCTTTGATAGCTTTTTGAGCTCGATACTCGATATCATACTCAGATAACAACATCTGCCAACGGGCAATTCTCCCGGTTAAAGCAGGCTTCTCGAAGATATACTTGATCGGATCCATTCTGGATATCAACCAAGTTGTATGATTTATCATGTACTGGCGTAAACGCTTAGCAGCCCAAGCCAAAGCACAACACGTCTTCTCAAGCATAGAGTATCGAGACTCACAATCAGTGAACTTCTTACTCAGGTAGTAGATAACAGATTCTTTCTTTCTCGATTCGTCTTGCTGACCGAGGATACAACCCATCGAGTCTTCAAGAACAGTAAGATACATGATCAGAGGTCTTCCTTCCACAGGCGGAGACAAGATCGGAGGTTCAGACATATACTCTTTGATACTGTCGAAAGCTTTCTGGCAATCCTCGGTCCAATCATGAGACTGATCTTTCCGAAGGAGCTTGAATATCGGTGCACATGTGGCAGTCATGTGGGATATAAATCTGGAAATATAGTTCAAGCGGCCAAGAAAACCTCGGACTTGCTTCTCAGTTTTGGGCGCAGGCATCTCTTATATTGCTTTGACCTTTGCAGGATCAACCTCAATACCTCTCTCGCTGACTACAAAACCTAATAAATTGCCAGAACGGAATCCAAATGTACATTTGTTCGGATTCAGATGAAGTCTAAACTTCCTCAGACGCTGAAAAAGCTTCAACAAATGCTCAATATGTTCCACTTCCGTTCGTGACTTAGCAATCATATCATCGACATAGACCTCTATCTCCTTGTGCATCATATCATGAAACAAGGTAGTCATAGCTCGTTGATACGTGGCTCCGGCGTTCTTCAAACCGAAGGGCATCACTCGATAACAGAATGTTCCCCAAGGTGTGATGAATGTTGTCTTCTCCATATCCTCGGGTGCCATCTTGATTTGATTATATCCGAAAAATCCGTCCATAAACGAGAAGACTTTGAATTTAGCTGTATTGTCTACCAACATATCAATGTGTGGTAGAGGGCAATCATCTTTTGGACTAGCTTTATTCAAATCTCTGTAATCAACACACATACTGACTTTTTCGTCTTTCTTAGGCACAGGCACAATATTGGCCACCCATTGAGGATATGTGGATGTCACCAGAAACCCCGCATCAATTTGCTTCTGAACTTCCTCTTTGATCTTCACTGCCATATCTGGATAAGTTCTTCTGAGCTTCTGCTTCACTGGCACGCACTCAGGCTTCAAAGGCAGGAAATGTTGCACAATATCTGTATCTAGACCTGGCATGTCTTCATACGACCAAGCAAAGATATCAGAATATTCTCGTAGCAAACTGATCAACCCCTTCTTGACAGACTCTTCAAGGAGTGCCCCAATCTTCACCAATCGAACACAATCATCAGACCCCAAGTTGACTGTTTCCAGATTCTCAAGGTGCGGCTGAATGATCTTCTCTTCGTGCTCAAGAAGACGGGTAATCTCATCAGGAATCCCTTCAACATCATCTTCCTCTGCCTCGAATACAGGGAATTCAAAATCGGGAGATGGCGTTGAATCATTATGTTCAATGGGTTTTAGAATCAACCTGCATAATGATTTTGGATAATAAAAACTTTAGAATTTAAACAAGCAAATCATTATGCAGATGAAAAGATTACTTTTATTCTTGTTTTTAGGGTTTTTTGTTTGTGATCACCGATTTCATGCAAAAGCAAAAAGTGAAAACAATTGGAAAAACAAATGTTTAACATGCATTAATTGAATGAAAATATCATTGTATATATGATGCCAACAATGTCATCACTTCTCCTTTTGGCATGGGAGAAGGGTTTTTAAACAAAGTGAAGCTTTACTTTGACTTGTGAATGATTGTAGGAACATCTACAGCGACCCAATTGTGGCAGATCCCGCCAGGGATAACAAAGTTGTCAATATCCTCTGCATCCTTTTCGAGAATAGCAGCAGCTTCCTCAGCTTGATCGACGTGGATGAAACCTCCACTCTCGAACAGACCTTGCTCGTTGAAGACCCCAGAAGACTAGCCAATGCCAGCCCGGGACTTGTTGTCTTCAAGCTCGATCATCTTCCCTAAACCAGCAACTGCACCACATTCAATGGCCAGTTTTGCATCACGATAGGAAGCAAATGAAAGAGTTTTCTTCTCAATCGGATCTGCTATAGATAAAGCTTGGAAAGGCGTTCCAACTTCATCCTCAGCATCAATGTATGAGAAAGAAGACAAGTGGCTAACCAGGAGAGCCTTTTCTCCCCCTACCACAACCAGTTTCTTGTTCTTAACAAATTTCAGCTTCTGGTGTAGGGTGGATGTCACGGCGCCAGCCTCGTGAATCCATGGTCTACCAAGGAGACAACTATAAGATGGGTGGATATCCATAACCTGAAAGGTAACTTGGAAATCACTTAGTCCAATCTTGATTGGGAGATCAACTTCCCCAATCACGGTCTTACGTGACCCATCGAAAGCTTTCACAATAACACCACTCTGCCTCATGAGAGGCCCTTGATATGACAATCTAGAAAGAGTGGTCTTCGGCAATACATTCAAAGATGACCCAGTGTCCACCAGCACCTTGGACATGGCGTCGTTCTTGCAATTCATGGATATATGTAAAGCCATGTTGTGGTCTCTTCCCTCCTCAGGAAGATCAGCGTCACAGAAACTCAAAGTGTTGCAAGCAGTGATGTTTGCAACAATACTGTCAAACTGTTCTATAGTGACGTCATGATCAACATAAGCTACGTCCAAAACTTCCTGCAGAGCCCCCTATGGGGTTCTGAATTCAGAAGCAAAGATAATACGGAGATTTTGGATGGCGTTTGTAGAAGCTGGTCTACAACATTGTACTCACTCTTCTTGATGAGCCTCAGCATCTCATCACAATCTTCATTCACAGTGCCACTAGGGCCAACAAAAGAAGTAGGAGTCTTTTGTACAGAGGAGGGTTTAGCAACAACAAGTGCCAGATTTAGAGGATTAACAACATTCTCAACCGGACGCACAACAGAGTCAGCAACAGCCTGAGGCTTCGGGGGTGCAGAAAACACACGACCGCTACGGGTCAACCCACTAACATCAGCTATATTCACAACAGAGGATGAAGGCAACGACACTTCTTTCCCATCTTCCACAGCGACAGGATTATAGCGGAATGGAACAGCATATCTGAAGAATAAGGCACAGGGTCCGCAGGCTTGATCACCAAAGAAGGAGAGACCTTCTGCTTGCTACCATCATAACGGATGACAACAGGCTCAGGAATTTTGAACACAGGAGAAATCACATTCACCTCTGGTTCGTCTTCATTAACATTTCTGTTCTGAAGAATCTCAATAGTCCCATCATCTAGCAACTCTTACAGCTCTCTACGCACTTGGCGACAACCCAATCTGTTGACAGAGCAGATACGACATGTGTCATGGTCGTGCTCCATATGACTGTAATCACACAGCAGACGATGCAACTCAACCAATGACTGTCGAATATGGCTTACATATTTGACCTTGTATTTTCCAGGGCAACCCTGGACCATGTTAACTGACTTCCCATGCTCGGGCAGTGGGTTCTTTTTAACATTAGGACCCGCGTCCTCAAAGCTCAGAATACCGCATCTCATAAGGTCTTGAACCTTAGTCTTCAGCTGAAAGCAATTCTCTACATCATGACCGGGAGCACCGGAGTGGTAAACACAATGTTGATCAGGTTTATACCACCACTGCGGGTTAGCAGGTATAGCCGGAGGCTCTCTGGGAGTAATCAATTTCCGCTCTATCAAAGAGGGATACAACTCTGCATATGATACTGGAATCAGATCGAAGGTGATCTTCTTCCTCTCATAACTCGAACCAGCTGGATTACTATTGCGAGGCTGGTAGGCCTGCTGCTAAGGGAGAGACTGTTGTTGATACTACTATTGAGATTGTTGATTATTGTGCTGATTGTCTCTGAAAACAGGTGCTATGTGAGCCACCTGGTGTTGGTTGCTGGCTGAACGAACAGGCTTCCTCCCCACGGAGGGTCTTCTGGGTTTGACATGGGATTGCACAGCATGTGCCTCCCCATCTTTCTTCTTAGCAAACGCCCCATATCGCTTGCTTGAAGAGCCTTCATCTTTGGATAGCCGTCCTTCACGGACTCCTTCCTCTAGTCGCATCCCCATATTCACCCTTTCAGTGAAATCAGAGGGAGCACTAGCGATCATCCGCTCATAGTAAAATGAACTCAAAGTCTTCAAAAAGATTTTGGTCATTTCCTTCTCTTCCAGCGGAGGAGTAATCTGAGCTGCCAGCTCTCGCCACCTCTAGGCGTACTCTTTAAATGTCTCTTTGTCCTTCTGGGACATGGCTCTGAGCTGATCACGATCGGGAGCCATATCCACGTTGTATTTGTACTGCTTGACGAAGGCTTCGCCAAGATCATTGAAGGAACGGATGTTTGCACTATCCAGACTCATGTACCATCTTAGTGCAGCTCCGGACAAACTGTCTTGGAAATAGTGAATCAACAGTTGATCATTATCCGTTTGAGTAGACATTTTCCTGGCATACATAACTAGGTGACTGAGCGGGCAGGTGTTCCCCTTATACTTCTCAAAGTCAGGGACTTTGAATTTGACAGGTATTTTCACACCAGGAATCAAACAGAGTTCAGCAGCAGACTTACCGAACAAATCCTTTCCTCGAAAGGTCTTCAATTCCTTGCGGAGTTCAAGAAATTGGTCATTCATCGCATCCATCTTCTCATGAAAATCTGGGCCCTCAGACGGCTCAGAGTGATAGATGGTGTCGTCTACCCTAGGAATGGTATGCACGACAGGAGGAGGCATAGCAATGACCGGGCTAGATCCCGACATGGAAGCAAATGTCGGAGCTGGAATATTAGGCATATAACCAGGAGGCATCCCCCACGGAAACCCGGGCGACATGGCTGTTGGCATAAAATGGGCACTGGCAGCTCGCACTGTCGAGGAGACTATCTCAGAAATAACCGTCCTCTGGGGAGGAATTGCAGGAGGTGGAGACGGCTGGTTCTGAGCAGCTAGGAAAGATTCCATCAGAGCGCTTAGTCTGGCGACTTCCTCTTTCAGCTCTCGGTTCTCTTGCTCAAGATGATCCATCAATCTAGAAGAGTTGGCTCTGGTGTAGTACCGATGAGTCAGCTTGTCTTCAAAATAAATGAAGAGCACAGAGTTAGGGCACAGACAAGAAGACCGGAACAACACCTGCTTATGCAAATGATGCATGCAATGCTAGTGCACATGATTTGTTTTTATTTTAAAGGAACTTTAGGGTATTATTTGCAATTTTTGAATATTACAAATTTAATCACATATGGAAAATATCTCATCAAATATATTTGAAACAAAGAAGTACAGCATTGTCAATTACATTACAAGAGAGACGGAAAATAAACATCCTATGGATCCCTAGAAGCTCGGGATGCTGGAAGATAAGCTGCACGAAGCCTCTTGATCTCTCTCTCATATGCTGCTTCCATATCCGCCTTATCCTTGGCGAGTCTGTCATACCTCCTTTTCCAGAACTTGGAAGACTGAGGAAGTAGAGAAGTCCAAGTATCATTCGGATCGTCAATGACCTGATGCTCGAGGAAATCAATCAGAGTATCCTTCTCCTTAAGTTGTTGAAACAACTCTTCTCTTTCACGGATCCAAGCACGTGAAAGGTCTTCGTCTCTCAACTCCTCTACGCCTTGGTTAGGGAGGGTTGAAGGTCCAGCCACAACCAACGGTGTAGGTTTCGGATAATCATAAGGCATGAGATACTCAGATGCTCTCTTCCTCACCCAAGTAGTATATGGCTCCAAAGCAATGCAGTTTTTCGGACCCAACTCACTTCTACCCAAGCGCGGACCATCCTTGCTTTCAGGCCTTGGGGATCTTTACCCTCCTGAAAGAACACACCTTCTAACAGAATGTTATTAGGTTTATCCTTTAGGGGGAACCCAAGCTGACGTCGTGCTAATATAGGGTTGTAGCTAATCCCACCACATGTACCAAGAAGAGGCACATTGGAGAATTCACCACAAGAATCAATGATCTGGACACCATCATATGCACGATCATACCAAGAGATATCATCATTAGTGAGAGACATGAGTCTCGTAGACCATCGTAGACATCCCTTGTTCTCCTTGAAAGCGACCGTATGAGGTAAGTGAGAAATAAACCACTTACACAACAGAGGCAAACAGCACACAATAGTGCCACCACCCTTTGCATTCCTCAAGTGCAAAGAGACATAGGCATCACCCAACAGAGTCGGAACGGGATTAAGAACAGAGAAGATCCTAATGGCATTCACATCCACAAATTTGTCGATGTTGGGGAACAATACCAATCCATAGTTGAGAAGCACGAATATGGCTTCAAAAGCATCCTCACTCATGGCCTTCCCATAAACGGTAGCTTGAGCGATGAGGAACTCAGAAGGAAGACCTTGAATTCCCCCTTTGGTAGTCATATGAGCTTTAACCAAGGATTCATCTATGTGCAACATGTCAGCTATCTCTTGAGAAATAGGAATACTCTCCAAGCCACTGAACGGCACCTGATCTAGAATCGGAATACCCACGAGATAAGCATACTCCTCGAGCGTAGGCAACAACTGAAAGTCTGGAAAAGTGAAGCAGTGATACAGAGGGTCATAGAACTGCGCCAAAGTACTCATCAACCCTTCGTCAACCTGAGTAGTCAGCAGAGGCAGAAGCTTCCCATAACGAGCTTTGAAACCCAAGGGATCTAATACATAGGATGTCAGATTCCTTAACTCTTTCAGATCGGGCTGTCGAAAGCTGTACTTCTTTGTATGCCTTTTTGGTCTTTCCATATCTGAAATTTTTTGCAAATAAACCCCTTAAGTTCCTTGAAAATTTTCTTCCCTTTTTTTTGATGACATGAATGCAGATGAATGCATGAATGCATGAATGCAACAATCACACTCAAGGATCAAGCAAAGCACACCAGACAAAGGTCATGGGAAAGCTCATAGCATCCTTAATATCAATCATCCATTTTGGTGGATTATGGTTTTCACCTTATCGACACCCAAGTTCCATTGATATTAACGATACATGAACCGGCTCAATCATCCTTAATATCAATCATCTATTTTGGTGGATTATGGTTTTCACCTTATCAACACCCAAGTTCCATTGATATTAACGATGTCTGAACGACTCAACCATGAATCACGGGTTTGTTGTGAGTCACGAGCATGAAGTCTCGGTTAAGAATCACCCAAAGGGAGTGTACTATGGTTTAAACCGGCCGAACATGTTCTACCAGAGGTTCCCATAGTCATCATCCCATCTTTCGAATATTATCGGAGGAACGAATACTCGTATTCCAAAAATATTCTCAAGAGAGACTCTTATGAGTGTAGTATCGCGTGATAATCGCATCAGATCTTACATCTGAACGACCTCCGCACTACGTCCTAAAAATAGGCCAAGATGGGCTTGGTAAACTAAGGTCCTTGGCTTCTAAGGCACATATCGGAAGAATAATGCCTAACCACAAATAACTTGTGTGACATCATTAATCCAACATGACCTCCACCAAGTAAATGGACTCGCAAGTCAACTTGCTAAGGAATAACTCCACACAAGTCGACGAGACTATGCCATTCTCCTATCATAAGGTGCACTCGAGTTCGGGTATAGAACTCATCTCACAGAGATCACCAAAGCAATGCAAGCAATTGATATATCAAGCAATTCAAGCATTACAATCAATACAGTAATCCCAAATTGTACAAAAATATGTCATAAACAATAGACAAATATAATACAACAAAGTGTGAAAAGTAGGCAAACCCACTAGGAAGATGTTTCCCCAGTGGAGTCGCCACTTTCTGTAGCGGTGTATTCGTCACTTTATGATTTATTGACTAAATCAAAAGCAAAGCATACAAAGATAGAGTCGCCACCGCACTTTTATTTATCCAAAGGAATGGCTAAAAAGCGAACAAAAGCCTAAGAAGTTTTACACATAGAAAACTAATGAAAAAGGTCAGAGATCTGGGTAAGGGGGTAATTATGTTATGGGAAGGTGTTAGGCACCCACAACATCCTAGGTACTCCTAGGGAACCTCTTTTCACAACTTGTTGTATCATTATTTGTTTATGAAATATTTTTGTGCAAACATTGATTGTAGAGATGAGAGAAGAATATACAATTTTTATTATTTTTGTGTTTGAATGGATGAAACCCATTGCCTACGTACCTTTTCATGAAAGATAAGGATCAAAACGTCGTTGTTCGGCTAAAAGATTTCCAAAAAAAAGTAAGTGGATTGATTTTAAACAAAAGCCCTAAGGTCTTTCATTATCCACGGGAGAAAACTCAACCTATACAACCACAAGTCCACCATGTGAGAACAACTTCAACTTGCTAGTGAGGGACCATGCCCTATAATAAGCAAGGAAGTCTTACAATTCAATCACTAAGGACAAAAGGTGGGATTCATATCAACCACTAAGATAATTGAGATCTATGGCTAATGTATGAAAACTTATCAAGAATGGACAAAGCCACAAAACAATTGAATGAGTGAAATTTATCAATTAGAATTATTCACAAAAGATGGTCAAAGTATGATTAGAATTCAATTCAGAAGAAGTATTATGAAAATGAAGTTTGAAAAATCAAAGGCTTAAGGCCTAGGTTTCTAGTTTAAAAAAAGAAATGAAAATGTTTGCACAATATTTTTCGGTTTGAGTTAACATGCAAATGGAGGTTTAAAGAACAAAAAGGGTGGAGGTTAAGGGATGCAAAACTTCTTAGGTGTTCACCTCTTGAGATCATATGTAGATGATCCAAGTGATTCCTTTGGAATATGCAACAAGCAAGTAATAGATAAATAACATAAATGGAAACCAGATGCCAATCACTGGACTTATACCAGACTCACAAAACAAAGAAAAACATGGATATCAGATTCCAATCAATGGACTTACACCAATCTCACAAAACAAAGAAAACATGGATACCAGATGCCAATCTATGGACTTATACTAGTCTCACAAAACAAAGAAAACATGGATACCAGATGCCAATCTATGGACTTATACCAGTCTCACAAAGTAAAGAAAACAAATGCAATAAGCAAGAGGAAACAAGTTGCCAATAAATGGTCTTACACTCGACTCCAAGGAAATGGGATGCCAATCAATGGTCTTAGTCCCAACTCCTACCAGATCACAGGAAACAACTGCCAATAAATGGACTTATAATTGACTCCTCAATGGACAAAACAAAATGTCACAAAGTATGAACAATGATCATGAAATGATGTACAATTAATGCTCAAAGATGAAAGCAATGCACAAGGCACACACAAACAATTATGCACAGATGGACAAGTAAGCAAACAAACAACCAATTAGCACACACTATACACAATCAATGGGCTCAAGCAAGGTTAAGCTTTAGAAACAAGCCAACTGGAATGGGGTGTTTTGAGCTCTTAACCCTAACATTGAGAGTTAGGGTGAAGCAGATGAAATGGAGATGAGGGTTATGCCTCATAGCTCTTATCCCTGGCCTGGGAGAGCTTTAATCAATAGAAAGTGTGGGAGTTCAGAATGAAGGAACACTTCTCCACATATGGTTGACTCTATAAGATCTTGGGTTCTTATTCACAAGGCATCAAAACATGGTGTGAGCAAAGTGAATGACACAACTGAATAGTAGGGGATGGATTACACATCCCTTTTATCTGCCAATTGCCTCTTAAGAGGACTTAACCTGCTTGGCACAAAATTAAACAAGCAAAAACATGGCCTCTTAAGGAGGGCTTCAGACAGGTGCCTCCCAATAACAGCAGGTCTTCCAGACTACATGAAGATTAGGATTATACCTAAGTGGTATGCCAACCACAAGCAAAAGCAAAGCAAAGTTCAAATGAACTTAAAGCAACTTAAGTACGTGTGGAAACAACTAAACAAATCAGTACAATACTCAGACAAACAGACAACCATCAATAACAAACAGACAATCCCAATATACAACACAAAAGCCATGAGGCAAACTCAAGTGACTTATCAATAACCTACAAAACAGTAAATGTTAGCAATCAAAAGCAAATATCAACATTCAAATGATGAAGCAACATTAACCATGGAATTTGGATGCTTGAACCTGAAATTCAAAGCTCACATGAGAGTACAAACCACTAGGTCAAAGCCTAGGGTCAAAGGTGAAGAAAAAAATCCAAAACAGGAGCTGAAATTCAACATAATGCAACTTCAAACACATATTAACACATCCTAAAAAGGATCACATCAAAATCATCAAGAAAAAGCATTTCATGTGCAAAGGAAATCAAAGACAATTTCAAAGCTCATATATGATCATCATGAATGAAAATTCCAAAATAAAACAGAAATGATTCAAGTAATTCTGGAAAAATTCATGAGCATTCAACACATCCAATCCAATCATCATAAATAAAATCAGAAGCAACAGAGGTCATTTGATATGGAAATGAAATTGCACAAGTTGATCAACCAAATGTGTGACACAAATTGTCACACCATGTTAACACATACACAAAACAGGAATGGAGCATGGGAAAAATGTCAAACCAAAACCAAAATGTCAATTAACATGTCAAGAATCATCATGCAAAATTTGGTAGCAATTGGATCAATATCAAGCATTTCACAATAGAAAGAGTAAGGCAAGGTCACAAATGCACATATGATCACAAAGTCTAGCACAAATCAAAATCCAGGAAGTGTAAAATCATGAAATCAACATCATAAAATTCTATACAAACAAAGGACCATTTTGCAAAAAGAATGGGATTAATTGGATGATTTTTCAATTAGTTATGGATTTTTAAAGTTGGAGAAAATTTTTTGAAATGAAATGAAGTATGGCATGGAAATATGGAGGGAAAGATGAACATGAGAAATTAATTTGAATTTATGCTATCACCAGGATTCGAAGCGTGTAATTGGAAAAATGAAAATAAAACACAAAAACGCCAGCGCCAGGGATCAAAGGGAGAACCAACGGATCAAATGCGCCTGGGCGCGTGTTCTTGGACAAGAACCCTAGCGCCTGCTAGCGACGGACAAATGCGGACGCTACCATGAAGATCTTCATCTTCTTCATGAAGATGATGATGAACAAGATGAAGTTCATCCAATTTTTTTCCAGATTTTCCAGAATTGCTCAGAATTTCAAAATTTTTATACCAAAACGAAGCTCATGCAAAGGAGATTATAGATCAAGCATCAATTCATCCTAATTCAACATGATTCATGCAAATCGAAGCAAATAAAGTTTGACATTCAAAACTTCAATCAACCATATCTTTCTCAATTCTTATCCAAATCGCACAAAATTTATATCAAAACGATCAGCAACATGAGATCTACAAGAATATATGCATGAATTGCAAAATTAAAAGGTTCGAAACTTGACCTCTTGAAGAGCAGAATCTTGGAAATGCACGATCCACAGCTTGTAATGATCCAAATCCACTTTATAACACTTGTAATGATGTTTGATGAAGAAAAGGAAGCTTGAAAACGTGTAGATCTAGCTCAAAACAGAATTTCCATCTTCAACTTCATGAACTTGATACACTTGGTTCTTGCACGAATTCCACAAATCAATGCTTGATCTATACTATTTCAGTACCAGTGAACAAAAATATGAAATAAAATTGCAATGTTATTTGGAAAAAAATTGAATTATAAATGAGAGAAAATTTTGGAGGGAGAGAGAATTTGGATCTTGAAATGGTGAAAAATGATTAACCTCCCCAAATTCTGTTAGAATTAGGTATTTATATGCTTTCCTAATCACCTTGCTAATCCATGATTAACTTGGTTAATGAAAATGAGGTGTTTTGTAAAATCTCAAAAGTGCATGGTGCATGTAGTAAACCTACGTGAACAGTACCACTTCCTTCATCAAAGTCACTTAAAATCATCTTTTAAACTCATTGGCAATGGTAGAAAGTCCATACAATGAACCATTTTTGAATTTTGCAATTTCCCTCCAAAAAAGGCATGGAATAGCAAGTGATCATGTGATGACATTTTATGCAATGTGGTGATGGATTTGGAAATTAGAGGTCATGAGGAGCAAAATGAAAAAAGAACCACCAATTTTGGAGTTATGGATCAAAAGATATGGCCATTTGAAGTTCCATGCACACTTGGCAATGATTGGATCATATCTCCTCAACCATTCATCAGATGCTCACGATCTTGGACATTTTCGAAATGGGAGAGAAAGATCTACAACTTTCATGTTCAACAAAATTTCATTTGAAGCTTTCTTGATGTTGGCAAGTTGAGTTGAAGTTGGATCAAAAACTTGCCATTTTTTGGAAAGTTGAAATTATAGGTCACTTTCCATTTTTGGAAACTTTTGACTTGACCTCAATTTCTTCAATGTGAGTGTTTGAAATGTCAAATGAAACTTGTTTGAACATGAATGAAGTATTTCTAACCACTTCCCACCTCCAAATCCACAATTGACTTTGCAGTTGACTTTCTGGGTCTTTAGATGACCTGAAAATGTTCTGATGAAATTGGGGCCTCAACCACTTGGGATTTTGCTCCAAAATGAACCTAAAGCTCACATAAGCTCCATGTAATGATCACATGATTCATATCTCAAGAAAATACCATCTGCTCTTTGTACCATGAATTCACTTGATGCCTTGACCTGTTGACTGCTTAAGCTGCAAGACAAATGTTATATGACATATTTTTGTACATTTTTAGTTAGTGATTTAAAAGAAAAGCAATGATATATAAATGCAAACAATGCTTGGTGATCAAGAAACACTCTCAAAGAGATCCCACCCACAGGGAAGGAAGCAAGGTGTCCAATGATCCTTGAGGCAATGCAATGATATAATATGATGCCATGAGGGATCTTAGGGACAAAATTGGGGTCTTACACTAGTTATGGAGCACTTTGTCATGGGTCATCTCAATCGTGTCTGCCCTAGTGTCTCGGCACTACATTCCTCTGATTAACCATTTCAGGGAGATTGACTTCTTGTTCTCTTAGGGTGGCCTACCCCAGTACGAGCCTTGAAGTAACTTTGCCTCTGGGTGGCTGATTTTTGAGGGAATGTCCCTATTCACTAATCTTCAAAGAGATTGATTGAGTCTCGTCTTGACTACTTCAGATTGACTGAATCTTGTAGATATTTCTCGATGTGACTGCCTCTGATCAACGGGATCTCGAAGCAGTTTGTCTTTCTTCTCGACAGAGTCTTCAGACATTCTGACTGATGTGATCAAGAGAAATGGCTTGCCCCTGCCCAACGAAGGTCTCAGGCGTTTGGAACCATCAAATTCTTTCATTGTGGCAGATCTCTTGATGTCAAGTGCTTACTCACGAGTAAGGCAAGTTCATTTTGGAAATGATAATGCAATGTTATTTTTATGCAGTTTTGAAATCCAAACATGCTCACTGAAATTATGACATTTAATGAATGCATCATTGATAACGAATGTCACATATCAATATCAACACATATGAGTAAATTGATGAGGAGTCAGTTTTAACACGATCGTTTTGACTATAGTACGCCTTCGAAATAAACCTTTGCTTCAATTAGGTCTTTTGAGGGTTGTAACGTAGTCTGGTTCACGGTTTTAGAAAGAAAGGATATAAGGCTCGAACCTAACCTAACCCACTCGCTCTTCGTGATGTTCTCCAGTACTATGTTCAACTAGTTTGAAACAAACGCTCTTCTTCCAAAAGGGACTTGGGAGTGAAAGTTAATGAACCCTAGAGGTTCTCGATGTGGCAGTCATGCACCTTCTATATGGTTTGGTAGCCATACGACTTTGCTCTTGCTGAGGATTTTCTTTTGATTCCTCTTATGCAGATTTTTAGATTTTCCTACTTTTGTTGGATAGGTTCAGATTTACAATCCACAAGGATGCCCTAATTTTTGCCTAAGTCACTCGTTTTCGAGATTTCGACTTAGCGGGCTTTCTTTCTTTTTTGTTTTTGTTTCTTTCTTTGTTTCTTTTTGCTGAAACAAATCGTGTGAAATCTATCCATTTATTTGAATGGGTTGTGACCGCCTCGTGCCTCTGTGGGTGTGGGACAACCATTTGGAATTTGGTGGTTTCCGACCTCTTATGAGGAATACGATATGGTTGGTCCTCAGATGGGACACTCCTCTTTTGAAATTTGAACGCTAGGTCAAACTGACTGACGACTACCCTTCCCCGGTTTGAGATTGAGGGTTTTATATTTAGAAAGAAACTCCTACTCCTTGGCTTGAAAGGGTTGACTAGGGATTATCTTCCTTATATCTCCGGTGTTTGGGATTTGAAACAATGCCTTACATCATCAGCAAGGTTTTATTCAAAAGCGTACGAGCAGTGATTTCGTTTTGTGTTTTTAATTTCATCATCCTCCTCCAAAAACCAACATTTGAATATTGATAAGATAAAGTATGAGTGGACACGAATGGGTTTATTCAAAACATGCATATTCATTTCAATGTCATTATTATTCAAAAACAAATGAGTTTATTACAAATGACTGTTACAAATGACAAACAAGAAAATCACACATGAACATGATTGAACCAGAAATTGCTGGAATAATTCGCTTTATTCTCCCACTGCTTAAGGTCTTGATTATGGAAAAAGCTGATGAGACAGTTCCACAGATACAGATCTTTCAGATCCACTGTTGTTCTGACTATGGCGCTGCAGATGTACTTGCCTGCACGGGGTTGTTTGGAACAACTGACTTGAACGATATTGCTTTTGAGTCAATCAAGTCTTGTACCTTGTGCTTGAAGATATTGCAATTCTCGATCGAGTGCCCCTGCGTCCTAGAGTGATACTCGCAACTGACGTTCATGTCATACCCGGGAGGGAGAGGCACATGAGGAGCCTTAGCTTCTCTCAGTTGGACCTATGAATCCTTGAGCAAGTCAGCTAGCAGAAGTCCGTACAACATGGGAATTGGATCAAACCTTCTAGGAGGCTTCCTTGGTCCTTGTCTACCCTGCTGATAGTAGTTATGTTGTTTTGGAGCAACAGGTTGGTGAGGAGCATAGGGTTGCTGATATTGCACCGCTAGAGGACCAGTTGGAATGACATATGCTGGTTGCGGATACAGGTTAGGTGTTACCGCTGCCACCGGATAGTATGGCATTTGGTAACCTCCATCTTTCCTTATAGCGATTGTGGTAGCATTGGTCTCCCCTTCCTTCTTCTTTGGGAATCCAGAATGAGGCTTCTTTGCTCCATTAGCCACAGCTGTCGTGTCTTGTATCTTGTCGATCTTCAAGCCATTCTCAATTCGCTCGCCGGAAATGACCAAGTCTGAGAATCCCGAGGTAGTACATCCAATCATTTTTTCCAAATACAGCCCTTGGAGGGTGTCCACGAACATGTTTACCAGCTCTCTTTCAAGAAGAGGGGGTTGAACCCTGGCAGCTAGATCTCTCCACTGTTGAGCATACTCTTTGAATGATTCATCCGGCTTCTAAGAGAGGCTTTGGAGCTGAGTCTGATTGGGTGCCATGTCTGAGTTATACTGATAATGCTTCAAGAAGGTTTCAACAAGTTCCCTCCAGGTTCGTATATGCGTGCGCTCGAGCTGCATATACCATTCCAGAGAAGCTCCACTAAGACTGTCCTGGAAAAAGTGCATTAAGAGTTTCTCGTCATTAGAATGAGCGGCCATCTTTCTACAGAAAGCTCGGATATGGGTCTTTGGACAAGTGACCCCTTGATACTTTTCAAAGCTCGGGACTTTGAACTTGGGAGGATTTTTCACGTCTGGCACTAGGCACATGTTGGCAACATCCAACCCAAAGGTATCAGGACCTTGCATCGCCTTGAATCTCTCCTCCATCATTTGAAATCTCCATTCGAGGTCAACATGAGAAGGCCCAAAAGCTTCATAAACTGAGTCAGCCTTCATAGTGAAGAAAGCATCCTGATGATCGTCAATCTCCGATTAGAATCTCTCATTGGCGGGGATATTGAACATCTGATTAGCATTTTGATACACCGGACCTCTTTCGGGAGGTGGCTGAGCTACAGCAAGCGTACTGGCTCCTCCTGGTGGATTCACCGGTATAGTCACAACAACAGGGTTGGTAGTAGAGGCTCTCAGATTAGCCTGACGCATTTCCTCTTGTCCCTTAGCCAGAGCTTGTAGGGCTTCAACGAGCAGACCCATTTGAGCCTTCACAGTGGTCATATCCTCCCTCATAGCAGCTTGGTTCTGCTCCAACTAATCCATGAGTAATTTCTGATTATTGTGTGTGTAGTATGAATGTCGGGAAGTCAGCTTGACTGTGGATGATTCTGGATAGAAGGGTCAAATGGTAAGTTTTCTGGCTTTTGTTTGATGACATGCAGAATGATGCATGAATATTGTATTTGAATTTTTTTTTGATGCATGAGTGAGTGAATGAATGATACAAAAGCATGGTTCCCACGAGTCGAACACACAAGTTCGCATGGTATCACGGGTTCGAGATATAGATGGAGGATAGCTCTGATTGCTTTCCATAATGGGGATCTCACCGGTCGTAGTCTACGGTTAGATAGGGACCCTAGAGTCATCGATTCATTTGGCTGTTTGCCGCTTACGGCAAAAGCTTGTCGGTCGTCAACTCCCTCAAATGAGCCTTTTTTGGGTGAGATCTTCGTACCGACCCACATGAGAAAAGCTTCTCGGGGGCCCGCACTACGCGACCATCGACATCGGGTTCTAGACAAGGGTCTCAAAGTCACAGACCTCCTTGACTCTTTTCCGCTTACGACAAAAGCTTGCCGGTCGTCAATTCCATCAAGAAGATCTACTTTGAGTGAGATCTTTGTAACACCCCTTTCTCTACCCCAAAATACTTAACATATAATCAGGGTAAATAAGCACGCATATAACAAAAGGGCGTCACATCGACGTTTTCAAAAACTAAAAGCTTTCAAAAACCAAACCTCATTCATCATCAATATACAGTACACCTAGTCATTTCAAATAACACATTTCACTTATCATGAATATTCAAGAATATGCGTTCGCAGCGGAAAATAATGAATACTCATGTATTTCATCAAATGATCCATGTCCCATACCATGATCATCTCTCAATAATCTCTTCAAAATAAACAGAAACCATAATCAGAATATTTGGCACTATGGCCTCTCAACAGCAATTGCAAATAAGCATGGTTGCAAGTAATAACATAATACTTATCCAAATAGGATACGAGTTCAATACTACTAATCTACCCAGTGTTACATGACAAGAGCATTGACTCATTACCTAGTCTTCAAACTAAAATATGGGAACTCTCCAGCTAATCTCGAGCGAGCTACCGTCCACTTACTTCAGCGCTACTACTCCTGAGTATCTGCGCGATACCCATGTAAAGGTAACATTCAAACAGAAAGGGTGAGAATTCAAATCATTATGAAGAAGTATAATCAAGCACAATGATTAAATCAACAATTAAAGGAATTCATCACACTTCATATAACCATGTAAATAATATTCACCAACATCTATTTCACATGTTTCAAACATCCATCAAACTCAAGGAGTACAATATTAAAATCCAATATTATATTCTCAAATATACACATAACTACAATTATCACATAATCACATATGTTGACAAGTTATGTATCCAAACATCATCAAATTCAATTACCATATCTCATACACACCTCACAATCACAATAATGCATACACTCAATTATCACATAACTCTAATGTGACTCAATGCAAGACATGTGACTCTACATTTCATAACAATATATCATTCACAATTATAGGCTAATTATCAAATGCACACACATAGATTTCATTCCAAAACGAATACAACATTTAAATATCAATTTTTCACTTTTCAAACAGTGTTAACCGGTTAACGCATATGGTTAATCGGTTAACGCAAAACAAAATACACTTCCTAGCAATTTTCAACAGTGTTAACTGGTTAACGCATTTGGTTAACCGATTAACGCAAAACAGAATGCACTCCCTAGCCTATTTTCAACAGTGTTAACCGGTTAACGCTTTTGGTTAACAGGTTAACGCAAAAACAGAATGCTATTCCTGCGTTAACACAAAACAGAATGCAAAATTTTCTGCGTTTTTCATCGTTGGAGGACTTTTGGACCTCCGATTTCAATTCCGTAAAAAGCCAAACGTTCAGAAAATTATAAAACATACAATACTCTAAGTATATAACATTAATTCACAGTTTTAACACCATCAAATCACCACAATTGAGAATACTCATCAAGACCTAACAATTCCAAAACCATGCAAATTAAGGATTTTAACCTAAACATGCTTCTACCCATTGACCCAATCATACTAACCCATAATAATAAGGATTCCCCCCTTACCTCTTCAATTTTCTTGAAATCCTAGCTCCTCTCTTGTTCTTCCCCTCTTCTCCTCACTTTTCCTCTTCTCTTTCTCTATTGTTGTCAAATGATTAAATGAATCCTAATTCTCACTCTCCTTACCTCTTATATACTAGTATCATATTTGGGCTTAAAGCATGATACTTCTAATTTAATTAATAGGCCCAATAAGACCTAATACTTAAATATCTCTAATTAGTTCAATTAAATTAAACTAACACAATAAACCCACCAAGCTAATTAATATAATCAATTATTCAATTATATCTCATATCAACCAAATAATTAATTAACACACCAGATTAATTAATATAATCAATTATTATACTACCTAACAACCAATTAATTAATTAACACTCAACATAATTAAAATAAAATATAATAATAATAGTATAATAAAAAAATACTAAAATTGGGTTGTTACAATCTTCATACCGACCCACGCGAGAAAAGCTTCTCGGGGACCCATACTACGTGACCATCAATCTTAATAGGCCATAGGTTTAATTATCTACTAAGGTCCTTAGAGTCATGGATCCTAATGAAGACATTGATCGCTTATGCCAAAAGCTTGACGGTCGTCAATGCCTCCAAAAGAATCTACTCTAAGCGAGGTTCTCGTATTGACCCTTACGAGAAAACTTCTCGATGGTCCATACTACTCAACCTCTCCTATCTCAAGTTTACACTCTAGACTCGGGTGGAGAATCTTTTCCACAAGGCTACTTGCAATCGAGGTACTATCCATCACAACCATTGAATCGTGGAACCACCTAATAGGTTACAAAATTTAAAGCAAAAGGCAATAAATAAGGTAAACAATCGAAAGGATAAACATCCATACACGCGAGGAAGCAACCTAGATTAGGCTTGACTTGCTTAGGGAGGTGTCCCCAGCAGAGTCGCCAGCTGTCGCTACGCGAAAAATATAGAGTCGCCATCGGTTTTTATTTATTCCAAAGGAAAGGGAAAATATCGAGAAAACCCCAAAGAATGGTCATCGCAACCACGAACAGGTTCGGTAGTCGGTTATGCAAGGGGAAGGTATTAGCACCCCTCACATCCATGGTACTCCATGGGAACCATCTAGGATGTTTGCACTTACGTGTGTATTGTTTATGGAATGTTTGCTTGCCAATGATTTGCGGAGTGGAGGTAGATTTTAAATTAGTGTGCTCGCCAAGGAATGGATCCTCGTGCCTACGTATGCCCACTTGTTGAAGTGAGAAATCAAAGCCTTCGTAGTTCGTGGGTTTGAAATTGTTTGTTTGTTTTGTTGATTTTATTACCTTGAAGAAGGGTTTTCGATTATGTCGCCCTAAGTCTCAAACAAAAGGTTTGAATGCGTTGAGTTGTTTTTAAGTTTTGAAGAAAGTGTTATTGATTTCGGGTTGCACTAAAGACTATGGATAAAGGTGAATACTGTAGCGGGGTATTCGTTACCATTAGAGATATTGACTAAATCTAAGATAAACCATACAAGTCGAGTCGCCACCGCACTTCTATTTATCCAAAGGAATGGTTAGAAAGCGAACAAAAACCTAAAAGTTTTATCAAATCAAAAACTAGTAAAAATGTCAGAGATCTGGGTAAGGGGGTTGGTTATGTAATGGGAAGGTTTTAAGCACCCAAAACATCATAGGTACTCCTAGGGGCCCTTTTCATACTTGTTGTAAGGTTGGTATTTTGTGAAAATTTATTTGTGCAAACATGATTGAAGAGATGAGAAGAGAATATACAAGTTATTTACATTTTGTGTTTGGATGGATAAACGCATTGCTTGCGTACCATCTTAAAAAAGATTAGGATCAAATCCTCGTAGTCCGGGGTAAAAATCTTAAAAATGAGTTGGTGAATTGATTGGTCCAAAAGCCTTAAGGTCTTTTGTTATCCAAGGGAGAAAACTCAACCTAAAACCACAAGTCCACCATGTGAGGATAACTTCAACATGCTAGTGAGGGGTTAACCCTATAATAAGCATGGAAGACTCATTGTCCATCACTAAGGATACAGGTGAGTATTACATCTACCTCAAGGATAACTCAAACCTAATAGCTAAAGGTTATACAAAAAAGTTTGATTAAGAAAGTGGCCATTGAAACCACAAAAAGACATTTGAATGGGTTATATTTACCAATGAAAAGTATGTACAAAATATGGTCAAAGTTGACTTAAGAGTTCAATTCAAGATAAGTGTTGTGAAAAGAAAGTTTGAAAATCAAAAGCATAAGGCTTAGGTTTCTAATGTTTGAAAATAATGTTAAATGCTTGCACAAAGGTTTTGGCTTGGGTTAGAGTGGAGGGAAGAAGAAGAATGGCAAAAGTCCTAATCATACAAGAGATAAGGGATAAGAAACAAGACCACAAATGGAGTTCCCCTCTTGAGATCATATTGATGATCCAAGTAGCTCCCATCCTTTGGAATATGCAAGCATAATGATTGTAAGCTCAAACAACAATCAAACAAGCCTCTTAAGAGATGCTCAATGCATCTTGTATCTTTCACTTTGGATGAACATGGCAATGGTTCTTCAATTTGAGCTTTCATAGAATTCCCTAGCACAAAAGCACACACATCACAATTTTCATGAAGTAAATCAAGAATGGACAAGAGGGAGTTTAGAGGTTTGGTCCTTCTAATCCTTCTTCAACATTAAGGTCCTTTTACTCCAATTTGCATAGGGAAAGTCCTAGAAACTAAGTCCATTTGTCCATTTCTTTGCATTTGGTCCACAACAATCAAAACAAAACACAAGCACAATAATATATACACAATTATGTGCTCAAGTGAGCAAAAGGAAAATTACATTAACATAAACATGTGCTCAAATGAGCAAAGGAAAAAGAAAATGAATAATATGTACAAGAATAGTAAATTGCATAAATGTAAAGGGCAAGAATTAAATGTTAATAGTCAATGATTAGTGTTAGTAGTTAGTGTGCCATAAGGCAAATTTAGCGCTATGTTAAGCAATCGTAATTGGACTTATGTAGAAGTCACAACTATCTGAGGCCGGTCAATAATAATGTAGGCAATAACACAAGTTAGAAGTCTTGATTAGTGAACCAAGTTCCAACAACTTGCCATGCCAAAAAGAAGATGAGAAATGATCTTGTATTGGTTTAAGTCCTTTGCATGATTTAAGAAGCTATCTATCCTTAATGCAAAGCTATTCACTTGATCAATTGATCAAGATGAATTAGATTTGAATAAAGGAAGATTAAACCTCCCTAATCAATGCTAACTTATCAACCTTTAACTCATTGATCAAAAAAAGAAAAGAAGAAGAAGAAGAAGAAGAAGAAGAAGAAGAAGAATGGAAATGAAGAAAATAAAGTGCATTAAAAGAAAATGGAATGTATCAATCCACAAATGTTGACCAAAGATAGGGAAGATCAAGGTCAAACCATAAAAGAAAGAAGTGAGGTAAAGATTGGAGGTCAAGAAATAAACAAAATATTTTTTGCATTTTTAATATTTGAAAATAAACTTGAATTAAAATATTAAAGAAAGGTCAAACTTCAAATTCACTTCAAATCAACATTGATAAGTCCAACAAGGTCAAACAAAGTTTGACAAAAAATTTCAGCATTTTTAAAAGTCAGAAACTATTTTTAATCAATTAAAAATGAAGAAAAATAACCTAATTGAACTAAAATCTCAAATAAATCTCAAATCAATTAATAAAATGATGAGAATATTTTTCATAGATCCATCATCATTCAAAGAGGTTAGAAAAATATTTTTGTATTTTGTGAATATCAAAAACTAATTAAAATGAATTAAAAATGACCAAAAAAGAGAAAATTATAAAAAAATAGCAAATGATGAAATAAAAAATATTAAAAATCATTTTTAGAAACTAGAAATTAAAAGAGAAATAATGCAATTGGTCCAATATTTTTTGGACCAATAATAAAAGAGATATGGATTTTAGAATAAAATGGAATTAAAAGGAATAAAGAAAATAAAATCAGAAAATAAAATCAGAAAATAAAATCAGAAAATAAGAAAATACGAAAAAAGGAGAGGCGTTGGATCCAGTCTCATTAATTGAGCTGACACATCACACGGCCTCTGAGCGCGCTCCCACCATGGTCCTTAAGCAAATGAATCACATGGCGCATTATCAAAAGTCATAACAATCGACTGCTGGGATTAAATCTGGAAAAGGCATCGTGTGGCTCAGATTGAATCTGGCAATGAGACGGTGGCCAGCGCCACCGTCTTCTCCGGTGAGCTCCGGCGATGGTCAAAAAACACAGAGATTCAAATGCTAACTAAAATGAACGATCCAGGCACCTTTCGAAAGGTGAAGTGATGTACATCACTCCTATACCACTCACTTCCACTCTAGATTCCTATTAAGGGAGAAATCAGAGATGGAAGTTTGGTGGTGTTCAACTGAACTTGCTCGATTTCAACAATTAAGCACTCAATAATGATGCCTCTATAGAGAGGACTTCAGACAACACAATATCAAGGCAAATAGAGCAAAGGATAATGATATTCGAAGCAAAAAAACAGTTGATGAAAACCTTTGGTATGTGAAGATTTGAGTCACTCTCCTTGGTTCCTTTTGCAAACAGAAACTTCAATAGATCAAATGATGAAGGTCTAGGAACTTTAGATCTGAAAATTCAACCAAATGCAATTGAATTTCAGATCTGAATATTTGAAGAAAAATGAAATTTGTTCCTTTGGTATGCAATTGAATTTCACTCTTGCAGCATTTCAGGCGCCTTCAGGTTGGAGAATGGAAGAGCATAGCACATGTATTTATAGTTGGAGAGGGCTGAATGCATGAGTTAACTCGTGTGCATGGCAAATGAATTTTGCATTGCATGGGCTTGTGTGATCATGTAGAAGGCCCAATGAAGGCTGAAACAACCTGCCGAGTTCATGTGAAATGCAAATGGGCGTGTATATTAAGTGTAATCAGCTCATGCATGGCAATTGAATTGTATTTCACAAAATGCACTTAATCCTTCATGTCTTCGAAAATGGTGCTTCCAAACTCCAAATGCAACCTTGTGAGTAATGGTTAGAAAGCTTGTTACATAAGGAACAAATGATATATTGATCAAAACTCCAATTGGGCCTTGGAAATTAGTGAATTTTGAGCTTAAAGTGTAGGGTGCTAAGCATGCATAAGTGAAGTTTCCAAATTTGGCCAATGTTCAAGCCCTTCTGTATCAATGATGCAAGCTCCAAATGATACAATCTTCAACATGAAAGTTGTAGATCTTTTCAAGAAAATCAATTTGGACTTAAATTTTGCATCATTTGTAGTTTTAATGAAGAAGTTGTGGGCACATGAAGTTGGACCTTTTTACATTCAATGCATTTGGCCCAAAGTGACCTATAATGTTTTGCATTATCACATGTATTTATTTTGAGATTTTGCAATTTTTCTCAACATAACATTTTAAGTATACACAATAAGCTTTCCAATTCATTTGGTCCCACCTCAAAATCATAAAAAATGAATGAGTTATAAGCTTGGGAAGTTGACCCAAAATTAGGGTTTCAGTCAAAATGACCTATATTGTCTTGGAATGGATGATAACCTTAAAAGCTTCAAATCCAATTTTGATGAACCTGAAAGTTGTTCATATTGTCCTTAAGAACATTTTTTCTCTTGGGGCCATCTCCATTTGACCAACACATAAAACGTTAGGTCTCAGTGTATTTCAACATAGTCAGATGAATTGACTGATCAACTTCTCAAGTCCACAACTCATACCTTGATGAATTGATGATTGAGGACACTCAAATAAGTTCAAATATGCATGAAATGATGAGCTAAAGAACTTCCCTTGATTGTATTTGACCATGGTCTGAGGTTGGTTCATGAGCAAGGCATTGTTAATGATCAGATGAATTAGGGTTTCCTTGGGAAACAAACCTCAAACCCCTTGACTTGCTTTGATCAAAATGATGAATTGAGATACTTGGGAGGCATATTTGATGGATGAGAGCTTTGGGAACCATTACCATGCTTGCTTTCATCTCCTCTTGACCTTTCATTGCACAAAGGATCTCCTAGAAGTTTTTAGACCTTGTGATTGCTCAAGCTACAAACAAGAAATGTTAGTGACATATTTTTGTGCTTTTGGTTAGTAAATACAATGAGAAAAGCAATGATATACAATTCAAGCAGGCTTGGTGATCTCAAACCATTCACAAGAGGTCCCACCCATAGGCAAGGGGAACCAAGATGCTTATGATCCTTGAGGCTTTGCAAATGCAATGGTATGATTCCATGAGGGATCTTAGGACCAAAATTGGGGTCATTCTAGTCGGAGATATGAAGGTTAAAATCTTCATCTCGACGAGGTAGAATGGGCTTAAATAATAACAAAGAGACGAATTTTGGTCCCTACGAGACCTCATGATGCAGATGTATGTATGTAAAAAGGGCAATACTTTGTGGGGATATGTGTCCACAAAGAAGGAAAGAAATCCGGAGAAACCGACAATCCATATGAGTAACACACTCAATGGGACAGAGACTCTAGGACTCTTATGGGGATAGAAAAGGGGATAAATTTCGTGAGCAGGGCACGACTCAAAGCTTAGGGAGAAGAATTTCAAAAGAATAAATCGATGGAAAGACCCGAGCTGACTCAAAGGCGCACGTATTGGGGAATATGCCAATACATCGGAATTATCCACCAAGGATACTTCGAATGAAAATCCGGACTCGGATGGGGAGAATCCACTAAGGGATCTCGCTGGGGAACACCAGGGCGAGGTATTACCGGTTACTGGGTAATAAGGTCAAAAAGACATATGATTCGAACACCGGTATAAGGGTGAGGGAACAACATGCTCAGGGAGAATGAATATCTAAGACCGGTATACGGGTGAGAGATATCAAACATCCGAAATCATCTGAGGAAAACCTAAAAAAGGTATATTTCAACTCAGGAAAATTTGACTCCACAGGGGACAAAGGTCATAATAGGGAGCAGAGAGGAAGGAACACCAGGGATACCGGTTATTGGGCATATAATAGGTGACCGACCAAGGCGTGAATTGGGGAATATTCCCAAGACACTCATCATCCAAAAGAGGGCTAAAATCAAACTCGATTACAGGATGGGCATTCGACTCCGCAAAGAGGATACGAATCTTACTCGACAGGGGAAGAACAAAGACTTCGACCGAAGAGTGCATGAGATATATTATCTATTACCGTCAGAACGTAGATAACATACTCGCATGGAAGATTATCCACAATCGGTTACTGGGTTGATAAAGGATAAATCAACCAAAAAAGAAAGGACATTGGGATACCGAAACCAGGTATAAAATAATGACCGATCAAAGGGAGAAACGATCATTGCCAACAAACGGCAAATGAAAGATGACCCGCTGGGGATACATTGGGAAAGGCAATGATCTAGGAGATATACTAAAAAAGGGTGAATGATTATCGATACTGAAAAATGTATAATGATAATTGTCAAGGAGGGGATTACATCTACCAGATACTGGGTAGAAAACCACGGAAGAGTAACCGTCATCGGTTAGGATGAACAAAATAAGGTTAACTCTGTGAGGGGATAAAATGGGGTTTATAACTACCGGTATGAGGGTAGAACCACAAAAATAGGACTTACAACTATCGGATACCGGGTAGAAGGCCACATATTCCGCCGGGGAATAGATGGACAATTACTGGTTATTGAGCAATCGTTCATCTAAACTAAGGGGAAGCGCAAGGGAAGTAACAAAAACAGTCATTCTAGGAACAAGCTAGAAAGACACTATGAAACAAGACTCATCCCTATGAGGATATAACTCAATGGGGAATTCCATCCCAATATATGTGTTGGGAGGAAATAGAAACAACCATCATCCACGAGGACATAACTCGGTGGGGAATGTGGAAGAAAGGATAGACACTTTCTGCTTATGAGGCTGACTCTTCATGGGGAGATCAGACACAAACAACCTGCTTGGGGAATATGTTACCAGCTAGCCGGAGATAACAAACAAAGATATATGGCAAAGGATGCAACATGAATATCTGAATGTTAAAAATTATGCATATATGCGTGGTTTATGTATGATGAATGCTGACAGGACAGACATATCTAACACAAACAAGTCCACTAATCAATCGAATAAACATCCGGTACTACATCTCAAGAGAGAAAACCAGGCCCTGTGGAGAACATCCTATCTGCCGGGGATCAGGGGTACCAGGAAACAAAGACTCCTGCAGGGGAACCAACAACCATTCTGATTGGGAATAGGATCATGGCACAGATAAACTCTGTTGGGGAAGCCACTCCACCAGGGAAATTATCAAAGGGGATGATGGATCTTCGTGGGGAACAACCACCAATCAGAAGCTTCCAAGGTCACAACATACCACCCTACTCAAGAGCTCACATCTGTTGAGGAGGAAGGAGAGCTGAATACCTTTATCACACACTCTGCTTGGGAGGGAAAGCCACAAAAGGTTCCAGAGGAAGAGGATACAAACATGCCAGGAATATGAACAAATGTCTTACCCTGTTGAGAATCAAACCATCTTTGGGAGAGCACTGAAGACATCCCCAGTATCTTTTTATCATTGTGAATGTTCACCTTGTTTAAAGACAAGTTATGAAAAGTTTAATTATTTAAAAACAATGATATTCCTGAATTAAAACATGCAAAACATTTGTTGAATAGGAACAAATAAGAGTGTAAATAATTGGATAAAGGCTCAAATTTATTTGATGGAATGGTAGTCTGCAAATGGCAAGACTCCATAGATCTTTACAAAATTGAAATTGGTGATATATATTGGAAAAGGGCTACATTTAACATAATGACGATTTCTCCACCAATTCTGAATCCGATGTATTTGAAGCTTCGGTTGACGACGACTGAGCGATAATCTTTGACGGATGACAGTTCGTAGAACAAAGTCTTGTCAGGATGCAGTTACTTGCCAAATCCCTAATTTTTGCCTGGATTGCCCCAGGATGAGGTACTCAATCCAGCGGGATACATATTCATTTTTTATGTCTCTAACTTTTGCCTGGATCTCCCTTTCGGGTTTTCAATCCACCGAGATGCTCATTTTTGCCTAAGTTGCCCTTTCAGGTTTTCAACTTAGCGAGCTATTCTGTTTTTATTTTTAGGCGAAGTATCTCTTGACTGCATCTGAATTCACAGGACGAGTGAAATCCTCCCCATCCATAGTTGTAAGTATCAAAGCACCGCCTGAAAAGGCTCTCTTGACAACATATGAACCTTCATAGTTTGGAGTCCACTTGCCCCTAGAATCGGGTACGAAAGACAAAACTTTCTTGAGCACAAGGTCACCTTCTCAGAATACACGAGGCTTGACCTTCTTATCAAAGGCTTTCTTCATCCTTTGCTGATATAATTGACCATGGCACATGGCAGTCAATCTTTTCTCTTCTATCAAATTCAGCTGGTCGTAACGACTCTGAACCTATTCAACATCAGTCAACTTGGCTTCCATCAAGACTCTCATTGATGGGATCTCCACCTCTACTAGGAGTACAACCTCCATGCCGTAAACAAGGGAGAAAGGGGTTGCCCCTATTGAAGTGCAGACAGACGTACGACATCCATGCAAAGCAAATGGCAGCATCTCATGCCAATCTTTGTACCTGACAACCATCTTCTGGATAATCTTCTTGATATTCTTATTAGCAGCTTCAACAAACCCATTCATCTTGGGTCTGTAAGGAGAAGAATTATGATGTGCTATCTTGAACTCACTACACAGCTCTTTCATCATCTTGTTGTTCAAGTTAGACCCATTATCAGTGATGATCTTATCTGGCACACCATAACGGCATATGAGTTGTTTCTTGATAAACTTCACAACCACCTGCTTGGTCACATTTGCATATGATGTAGCTTCAACCCATTTGGTGAAATAATCAATTGCTACGAGAATAAATCTGTGACCGTTGGACGCTTTCGGTTCTATCATACCAATCATGTCGATTCCCCACATAGAGAAAGGCCATGGTGATGAAATCACATTTAAAAGTGTCGGAGGAATATGAATCTTGTCCGCATAAATTTGACATTTATGGCATTTCTTCACATATTTGTAGCAGTCAGACTCCATTGTCAGTCAATAGTAGCCTGCTCTCAATATCTTTCTAGCCATGGCATGTCCATTGGAATGAGTACCAAATGAACCCTCATGGACTTCAGTCATTAACAGGTCTGCTTCGTGTCTATCCACGCATCTGAGTAGAACCATGTCAAAATTTCTTTTATAAAGCACATCGCCATTGAGGTAGAAACTGCCTGACAATCTCCTCAAAGTCTTCCTATCTTCCACAGATGCCCCAGGAGGGTAAATCTGGATCTGGAGGAAGCACTTGATATCATAATACCATGGCTTATCATCTTGCACCTCCTCTAATGCAAATACATGAGCTGGTCTGTCCAAGCGCATCACAGTGATATTGGGAACTTCATTCCAAAGTCTAACCACAATCATCGAAGCAAGTGTAGCAAGAGCATCTGCCATCCGATTCTCATCATGAGGAATATGATGGAAGTCAACCTCAGTAAAGAACGTCGAAATCCTCCTCGCATAATCTCTATATGGGATGAGGCCTGGCTGATTCGTTTCCCATTCACCCTTAATTTGATTAACAACGAGGGCCGAATCACCATAAACATCAAGATGTTTGATACTGAGATCAATACACTCTTCCAATCCCATAATACATGCCTCATACTCTCTCCATATTATTCGTGCATTTGAAAGTTAGCCTTGCTGTAAAAGGAAAGTGTGTGCCCTGAGGAGTAATAATCACTACCCCAATACCATTTCCATATTGTTTCACAGCGCCATCGAACACCATACTCCATCTGGAACCAGGCTCTGGCCCTTCATCGAGCGTAGGCTCATCGCAATCTTTCATTTTCAAATACAGAATCTCCTCATCTGGGAAGTCATACTAAGTCGACTGATAATCCTCAATTGGTTGATGTGCCAAGTGGTCAGCCAAGATACTACCTTTTATCGCATTCTGAGCTCGATACTCAATATCATACTCAGATAACAACATCTGGCAACGGGAAATCCTCCCAGTTAAAGCAGGCTTCTCGAATATATACTTGATTGGATCCATTTTGGATATCAACCAAGTCGTATGATTCAACATATACTGGCGTAAGTGCTTAGCAGCCCAAGCCAAAGCACACCATGTTTTCTCAAGCATTGAGTATCGAGACTCACAATCAGTGAACTTCTTACTCAGGTAGTAGATAGCATATTCTTTCTTTCCCGATTCGTCTTGCCGACCCAGGACGCAACCCATTGAATCTTCAAGGAGTGTCAAATACATAATCAACGGCCTCCCTTCCATAGGCGAAGACAGAATCGGTGGTTTAGACAAATACTCCTTAATACTGTCAAAGGCCTTCTGGCAATCCTCGGTCCAATCATGAGACTGATCTTTCTGGAGGAGCTTGAATATGGGCGCACATGTGGCAGTCATGTGGGATATGAATATGTAAATATAATTCAAGCGGCCAAGAAAACCTCGGACTTGCTTCTCAGTTTTGGGCGCATGCATCTCTTGTATTGCTTTGACCTCTGCAGGATTGACCTCAATACCTCTTTCACTAACAATAAATCCCAATAACTTGCCGGAACGGACTCCAAATGTACACTTGTTGGGATTCAGACGAAGGTTATACTTCCTCAAATGCTGAAAAAGTTTCAACAAGTGCTCAACATGCTCAACTTCCGTTCTTGACTTCGCAATCATATCATCAACATATACCTCGATCTCCTTGTGCATCATATCGTGAAACAAGGTAGTCATAGCTCGTTGATACGTGGCTCCGGCGTTCTTCAAACCGAACGACATCACTTAATAACTGAATGTTCCCCAAGGTGTGATGAATGTTGTCTTCTCCATATCCTCGGGTGCCATTTTGATCTGATTATATCCGGAAAATCCGTCCATAAATGAGAAGACATTGAATTTAGCTGTATTGTCTACCAACATATCAATGTGTGGTAGAGGGAAGTCATCTTTCAGACTAGCTTTATTCAAGTCTCTATAGTCCACAC
Source organism: Lathyrus oleraceus (assembly GCF_024323335.1). Taxonomy (NCBI): domain Eukaryota; kingdom Viridiplantae; phylum Streptophyta; class Magnoliopsida; order Fabales; family Fabaceae; genus Lathyrus; species Lathyrus oleraceus. The sequence continues at coordinate 406,941,642 of NC_066585.1, forward strand.
ACATTCAGACTTTTCCATCTTTTTTAGGCACAGGCACAATATTGGCCACCCATTGAGGATATGTTCAAGTCACCAGAAACCCCACATCATTTTGCTTTTGAACTTCCTCTTTGATTTGTACTGCCATATCGGGATGAGTTCTTCTGAGCTTCTGCTTCAAAGACACGCACTCAGGCTTCAAAGGCAGGAAATGTTGCACAATATCTGTATCTAGACCAGGCATGTCTTCATATGACCAGGCAAAGACGACGACATATTCTCGTAGCAACTCAATCAACCCCTTCTTAACAGATTCTTCCAGGAGTGCCCCAATCTTCACTTCTCGCACACAATCTTCAGACCCCAAGTTGACTGTTTCTAGATTCTCAAGATGCGGCTGAATGATTTTCTCTTCATGCTCAAGTAGACGGGTAATCTCGTCAGGAATCTCTTCAACATCATCTTCTTTCGTCTCAAATACAGGGAATTCAAAGTTGGGAGATGGCGTTGGATCATTATGTTCAATGGGTTTGATTAACCTGCATAATGATTTTGGATGTAAAAGATTTTAGAATTCAAACAAAGCAAGTCATCATGTAGATGGAAAGATTGATTTTATTCTTATTTTTAGGGTTTTATGTGATCACCAATTTCATGCAAAAGCGAAAAGGGAAAATAATTCGAAAAACAAACATTTAACATGAATTTATTGAATGAAAATATCATTGTATTTATGCGCCAACAATGTCATCACTTCTCCTTTTGGCATGGGAGAAGGGTTTTTAAACACAATGAACATTACTTTGACTTATGGATAACTGTTGGGATATCAACAGCGACCCAATTATTGCAGATCCCTCCAGGGATGATGAAATTGCCAGAATCCTCTTCTTCCTCCAAAATGGCAGCAACCTCTTCGTCTTGACCGGTGTGGATGAATCCACCACTCTTGAACAAACCTTGCTTGTTGAAGACACCAGAAGAATAGCCTATGCCAGCCCGGAATTTGTTGTCTTCCAACTCAATCATTTGCCCCAGACCAGCAGTTTCACCATGCTCAATGGCCAACTTCGCATCTTTATAGGAAGCAAATGAAGGAGTTCCCTTCTTAACAGGTTCAGCAATAGATAAAGCTTGGAACGGAGTTCCAACTTCATCCTCGGCATCAATGTATGAGAAGGAAGACAAATGGCTAACCAGGAGAGCCTTTTCTCCCCCTACCACCACCAACTTCTTATTTTTCACAAACTTCAATTTCTGGTGTAGGGTGGATGTCATGGCGCCCGCCTCGTGAATCCATGGTTTGCCTAAGAGACAACTATACGATGGGTGAATGTCCATAACCTGGAAGGTAATCTGGAAATCACTTGGTCCGATTTTGACTGGGAGATCAACCTCACCAATCACAGTTTTGCGAGACCCATCAAAAGCCTTCACAACTACTCCACTCTGCCTCATGGGAGGCCCCTGATATGATAACTTCACAAGAGTGGTCTTTGGCAATACATTCAATGACGACCAAATATCCACCAGCACATTGGACATGGCGTCATCTTTGCAGCTCATAGATATATGTAATGCCAAGTTGTGGTTTCTTCCCTCCTCGGGGAGATCAGCATCACAGAAACTTAAATTGTTATAAGCGGTGATGTTTGCAACAATACTGTCAAATTGTTCAATTGTGACGTCGTGATCCACATACGCCACATCCAACACCTTCTGCAAAGCTTCTCGGTGTGGTTCTGAATTCATCAGCAATGATAAAACAGAGATTTTGGATGGCGTTTGTAGAAGCTGATCTACAACGTTGTACTCACTTCTCTTGATGAGCCTCAACATCTCATCACAGTCTTCTTTTGCATTGCCACTCGGGCCAACAGAGACAGAAGTTTTCAACATAGAGGTGGGTTTAACAGCAAGTGCCGGATTCGAAGCATTCACAGCTTTCCCAATCGGGCTTTCGGCATAATCAACATTATCGTTCCTTCGAGCGTCAGCTTGCGACTTCGGCGGAGCCGAGAAAACACGACCGCTACGGGTCAGGCCGCTAACGTCGGCAATATTAACAACAGATGAAAAGGGCAGGGGCACCTCTTTCCCATTTTCCAATGCTACAACATTGTAGCGATATGGGACCGCCTTCTTAGATGAGTACGGTATAGGGCAGACTGGCTTAATAGTTAGGGCAGGAGAAACCTTCTGCTTGCTACCATCATACTTGATGACAAGAGGCTCAGGTATCCGAAATATCGGAGAAATTACATTGACTTCAACAGCATCTTGGTCAACATTTCTGTTTTGAAGGATCTCAATGACTCCCTCATCCAACATTTCCTGAACATCTTTGCGCACCTGGCGACATCCTCTCTGATTAACAGAACAGACTCGACATCTATCGTGGTCATGCTCATAGTGGCTATAATCACACAACAAACGATGCATCTCAACCAGAGATTGTCGGATATGACTGACGTATTTGACTTTGTACTTGCCAGGGCAGCCCTGGACCATATTGACAGATTTCCCATGCTCGGGCAATGGGTTCTTCTTCACGTTCGGACCTACGTCCTCGAAAAACAAAATCCCACTTCTCACAAGGTCTTGCACCCTGGTCTTCAAGGGATAACAATTCTCCACGTCATGTCCGGGAGCACCGGAATGATATACGCAGTGAAGTTCAGGCTTGTACCACCACTGGGGGTTGGTAGGTACAGCGGGAGGGTCTCGTGGAGTAATTAACTTTCTATCAATCAAAGATGGATAGAGTTCAACATAAGTCATCGGAATTGGATCAAAGGTGACCCTCTTCCTCTCGTAGCTGGTGCTGGTATTGTTGTTGTTGTTTCGAGGCTGGTAGGCCTGTTGTTGTGGACGCTGCTGTTGTTGCTGATATTGCTGAGATTGTTGTTGCTGATAATGTTGGGCTTCTCTGAAAACAGGTGCTATATGAGCCACCTAATGCTGGTTGTTGATGGGGCGAGCAATCTTCCTCTTCACAGAGGGTCTTCTCTTGACATGGGAAGACATAACATGTGCCTCTCCCTCCTTCTTCTTCGCAAAGCTTCCATATCTTTTTGTTGAAGAGCCTTCATCTCGAGTCAAATGTCCTTCACGGACCCCTTCTTCCAGTCTCATTCCCATATTCACCATCTCGGTGAAGTCTGAGGGAGCACTGGCTATCATTTTCTCATAGTAGAATGAACTCAAGGTGTTCAAAAAGATCTTGGTCATCTCTTTCTCCTCAAGGGGTGGCACTATCTGAGCTGCCAACTCGCGCCACCTCTGGGCATATTCGTTGAAGGTCTCTTTCTCTTTTTGGGACATTGCCCTCAACTGGTCCCTATCAGGAGCCACATCCACATTATATTTATATTGTTTGACGAAGCCCTCGCCAAGATCGATGAAAGAGCGGATGTTCGAACTTTCCAGACCCATGTACCACCGGAGAGCGGCACCGGACAAACTGTCCTGGAAATAGTGGATGAGCAATTGGTCATTATCAGTTTGCGTTGACATCTTGCGGGCATACATCATAAGATGGCTGAGAGGGCATGTGTTTCCCTTATACTTCTCAAAGTCAGGTACTTTGAATTTAATAGGGATCTTCATGTTGGGTACAAGGCACAACTCAGCAGCACTTTTACCAAAGAGGTCCTTCCCCCTCAGAGTCTTCAGTTCCTTGCGAAGCTCAAGGAATTGGTCTTTCATGTCATCCATCTTCTTATAAACATCTGGACCTTCAGTTGGTTCAGAATGGTAGATGGTATCTTCAACTCTTGGTAATGTGTGCACAACGGGAGGTGGCACTGAAAGGACCGGGCTAGATGCCGGCAAAGAAGCAAGGGTAGGAGCGAAACCCTTTGGCACAAAATTGGCGGGCATCCCCTATGGGAACCCGGCTGGCATAGATGGCGCAAAGTGGGCTGCTGCAGCAGGCACAACAGAAGTCACGATCTCAGAAATGACCATCCTCTAGGGAGGAGTTGAGGGTGTCGGAGAAGACTGGCTCTAGGCAGCCATGAATGACTCCATCAGGGCAGTCAACAGTCAATCGGGCTACTTCCTCCTTCAGCTCGCGGTTCTCTTGTTCCAAATGATCCATTAGTCTAGATGAGTTGGCTTTGGTGTAGTACCGGTGAGTGAGCTTGTCTTCAAAATAAATGAAGAACACAAAGTTAGACCATAGGACAAGAAGCCTGGAGCAAACCTGCTTATGCACATGATGCATGCAATGCTTGTGCATATGATTTGTTTTTATTTATCAAAGGAACTTTAGGGTTCTATTTGCAAATATTGGAAGTATTGAACATTTATCGCATATGGAAATATAATATCAATAATAACTGGAAATATTTTTACACCAAAGAAGTACAGTCTTGGTAACCAAATACAATACAAGAGAGAAGGAAAATGATCATCCAATGGATCCCTAGAAGCAATCATCTAAAGCTTGAGAGACCGGAAGATAAGATGCACGAAGCCTCTTCACCTCCTCCTCATAGGCTGCCTCCATATCTGCCTTCTCTTTGGCGAGTCGATCATACTTCCTTTTCCAAAACTTGGAAGACTGAGGAAGCAGAGAAGTGCATGCATCATTAGGATCATCGATAACCTGATGCTCAAGGAACTCTATCAAAGCGTCCTTCTCCTTGATCTGCTGAAGCAACTCCTCTCGTTCACGGACCCAAGCACGTGAACGGTCTTCGTCTCTCAACTCCTCTACTCCTTGGTCAAGGAGGGTTGAAGGCCCAGCCACAACCAAAGGTGTAAGTCTCGGATACTCATAAGGCATAAGGTACTCAGAAGCTCTCCTCCTAACCCAAGAAGTATAAGGTTCCAAAGCCATACAGTTCTTCGGTCCCAACTCCTTTCTTCCTTTCTTATGAATCTTGCGCCAAGCGCGGACCATCCTGCCCTTCAAGCCTTGGGGATCTTTACCCTCCTGAAAGAACACACCTTCTAACGGAATGTTATTGGGTTTATCCTTTAGGGGGAACCCAAGCTGACGACGTGCCAAAATAGGGTTGTAGTTAATCCCACCACATGTACCAAGAAGAGGCACATTGGAGAATTTACCATAAGAGTCGATAATCTGCACACCATCGTATACACGATTGTACCAAAAGATATCATCATTAGTGAGAGACATAAGTCTCGTGGACCACCATAGACATCCTTTGTTCTCCTTGAAGGCGACAGTGTGCGGCAAGTGCGAAATAAACCACTTGTACAGCAGAGGCAAACAACACACAATGGTACCACCACCCTTTGCATTCCTCATATGCAAAGAAAAGTAAGTGTCACCCAACAGAGTCGGAACAGGATTAAGAGTAGAAAAAATCCTAATAGCGTTCATATCCACAAACTTGTCGATGTTGGGGAACAATACTAGCCCATAGATGAGAAGTACAAATATGGCCTCAAAGGCGTCCTCACTCATGGCCTTCCCAAACATAGTAGCTTGAGCAATGAGGAACTCAGAAGGGAGACCTTGAATTCCACCTTTGGTAGTCATATGAGCACCAACCAGAGATTCATCTATATGCAACATGTCAGCTATCTCTTGAGAAGTAGGAATACTCTCCAAGCCACTGAACGGCAACTGGTCTAGAATAGGTATACCCACAAGGTAGGCATACTCTCAAGTGTAGGCAAAAGCTAAAACTCCAGAAATGTGAAGCAACGGTGCAAGGGATCATAGAACTGCACCAATACACTCATCAATCCTTCGTCCACTTGAGTAGTCAGAAGAGAAAGAAGCTTCCCAAAACGAGCCTTGAAACCCAAGGGATCTAATACATAGGATGTCAAATTCCTTAGCTCTTTCAAGTCGGGTTGTCTGAAACTGTACTTCTTCGTATTCCTTCTTTGTCTTTCCATGTCTGAAAATTTGCAAATAGACCTCTTAAGTTCCTTGAAAATTTTCTCATTATTGATGATGTGGATGCAAATGGGTGCATGAATGCATGAATGCAACAATCACACTCAAGGATCAAGCAAAGCACACCAAACAAAGGTCATGGGACGAATCATGTCATCCTTAATATCAATCATCCATTTTGGTGGATTATGGTTTGCACCTTATCAACACCCAAGTTCCATTGATATTAAGGATACGTGAACGGATCAACCATGAATCAAGGGTTTGTTGCAAGTCACGAGCACGGGGTCTCGGTTAAGAACCACCCAAAGGGAGTGTACTAGAGTTTAAACCTGCCAAACAGGTTCTACAAGAGGTTCCCATAGTCATCATCCCATCTTTCAGATTTTATCGGATGAACGACTACTCGTATTCCAAAAATATTCTTAAGAGAGACTCTTATGAGTGTAGTATCACGTAACAATCGTATCAAATCTTACACTTGAACGACTTTCGCACTACATCCTAAGAATAGGCCAAGATGGGCTCGGTAAACTAAGGTCCTTGGCTTCTAGGATCTATATTGGAAAGAGTAATGTCTAACCACAACTACTTGTGTGACATTATTTATCCCAACATGACCTCCACCAAGTGAATGGACTTGCAAGTCAACTTGCTAAGGAATAACTCCACACAAGTCAACAAGACTATGCCATTCTCCTATCCCAAGTGCACTCGAGTTCGGGTATAGAACTCATCTCACAAAGATCACCAAGCATACAAGGAATTAATATTCAAGCAATTCAATCATTATATACAATACAGTAATCCCAAATTGCACAAAAACTATGTCACAAAATAATATACAATACAATACAACAAAATATGAAAAGTAGGCAAAACCCACTAGGCAAATATCCCCAGCAGAGTCGCCACTTTTCTGTAGCGGGGTATTCGTTACCATTAGAGATATTGACTAAATCTAAGGTAAACCATACAAGTCGATTCGCCACCACACTTCTATTTATCCAAAGGAATGGTTAGAAAGCGAACAAAAACCTAAAAGTTTTATCAAATCAAAAACTAGTAAAAATGTCAGAGATCTGGGTAAGGGGGTTGGTTATGAAATGGGAAGGTTTTAAGCACCCAAAACATCCTAGGTACTCCTAGGGAGCCCTTTTCATACTTGTTGTAAGGTTGGTATTTTGTGAAAATTTATTTGTGCAAACATGATTGAAGAGATGAAAAGAGAATATACAAGTTATTTACATTTTGTGTTTGGATGGATAAACCCATTGCCTACGTACCATCTTAAAAAAGATTAGGATCAAAACCTCGTAGTTCGGGGTAAAAATCTCAAAAATGAGTTGGTGAATTGATTGGTCCAAAAGCCTTAAGGTCTTTTGTTATCCATGGGAGAAAACTCAACCTAAAACCACAAGTCCACCATGTGAGGATAACTTCAACATGCTAGTGAGGGGTTAACCCTATAATAAGCATGGAAGACTCATTGCCCATCACTAAGGATACGGGTGAGTATTACATCTACCTCAAGGATAACTCAAACCTAATAGCTAAAGGTTATAAAAAAAGTTTGATTAAGAAAGTGGCCATTGAAACCACAAAAAGACATTTGAATGGGTTATATTTACCAATGAAAAGTATGTACAAAATATGGTCAAAGTTGACTTAAGAGTTCAATTCAAGATAAGTGTTGTGAAAAGAGAGTTTGAAAATCAAAAGCATAATGCTTAATATAGCGGGGTATTCGTTACCATTAGAGATATTGACTAAATCCAAGGTAAATCATACAAGTTGAGTCGCCACCGCACTTCTATTTATCCAAAGGAATGGTTAGAAAGCGAACAAAAACCTAATAGTTTTAACAAAAACTAGTAAAAGAGAACAGAGATCTGGGTAAGGGGGTTGGTTATGTAATGGGAAGGTGTTAGGCACCCAAAACATCCTAGGTACTCCTAGGGAGCCCTTTTCACACTTGTTGTAAAGGTTGTTGTTTTTGTGAAATTTTTGTTTGTGCAAACATGATTGAAGAGATGAGAGGAGAATGTACAAGTTATTTACATTTTGTGTTTGGATGGATAAACCCATTGCCTACGTACCATCTTAAAAAATATTAGGATCAAAACCTCGTAGTTCGGGGTAAAAAACTCAAAACAAGTTGGTGAATTGATTGGTCCAAAAGCCTTAAGGTATTTTGTTATCAAAGGGAGAAAACTCAACCAAACCACAAATCCACCATGTGAGGATAGCTTCAACATGCTAGTGAGGGGTTAACCCTATAATAAGCATGGAAGACTCATTGTCCATCACTAAGGATATAGGTGAGTATTACATCTACCACAAAGATAACTCAAACCTAATAGCTAAAGGTTATGGAAAATTTGATTAAGAAAGTGGCCATTGGAACCACAAAAGACATTTAAATGGGTTATACTTACCAATTAAAAGTATGTACAAAAATGGTCAAAGTTGACTTAAGGATTCAATTCAAAATAAGTATTGTAAAAAGAAAGTTTGAAAATCAAAAGCATAAGGCTTAGGTTTCTAATGTTTGAAAACAATAGTTAAATGTTTGCACAAAAGGTTTTGGCTTGGGTTAGAATGGAGAGAAGAAGAAGAATGGCTAAGTCCTAAGTAAAACAAAGAGAGAAGGGATGAGGAATCAAAACCACAATGGAGTCCCTCTCTTGAGATCATATTGATGATCCAAGTAGCTCCCACCCTTTGGAATAAGCAACCACAAAGCATAAGCAATCAAACAAGTCTCTTAAAAGATCCTCAATGTATCTTGTATCTTCCACTTGGATGTCAATGGAAATGGTCCTCCAATTAAGCTCAAATGGAGACTCCTAGCACAAAAACACACACATCAAAAGTTCCATGAAGTAAAACAAGAATGGAAAAGAGTGAGTTTAGAGATTTGGTCCTTCTAATCCATCTTCTTCATTAAGATCCATTTACTCCAATTTTGCATAAGGAAAGGTCCTAGAATCTAAGTCCAATTCTCCATTTCTTTGCATAGGGAAAGTCCTAGAAACTAAATCCATTTCTTTGCATTTTGGTCCACAACAATCAAAACAAAAACACAAGCACAATAATATATACACAATTATGTGCTCAAGTGAGCAAAAGGCAAATGGCATTAACATAAACATGTGCTCAAATGAGCAAAGAGAAAAGCAAATGGATAATATGTCTAAGAATAGTAAATTGCATAAAAGTAAAGTGCATAAAGTAAATGTTAATTGTCAATGGTTAGTGTTAGTAGTTAGTGTTCCATAAGACAAATTTAGCGTTATGTTAAGCAATCGTAATTGGACTTATGTAGAAGTCACAACTATCTGAGGCCGGTCAATAATAATGTAGGCAACAAACACAAGTTAGGAGTCTTGATTAGTGAACCAAGTCTCAAAAACTTGCCATGCCAAAAAGAAAATGAGAATTGATCTTGTATTGGTTTAAGCTGTTGCATGATTTAGAAGACAACCTATCCTTAATGCAAAGCCATTCACTTGATCAATTGATCAAGATGAATTAGATTTGAATCAAGGAAGATTAAATCTCCCTAACCAATGCTAACTTATCAACCTTCAACTCATTGATCAAAAAGAAAATAAGAAGGAGAAGAAGAAGGAGATGGATAAGAGAAATGGAAATGGCAAAATTAAAGTGCATTAAATGAAATACAAAGTACCAATCCTCATATGTTGACCAATAACATTGAAAGTCAAGGTCATACAATCAAAAACAGAAGTGAGATGAAGATTGGAAATCAAGAAATGAATAAAATATTTTTGGTATTTTTTTAATATTTAAAATAAACTTGAATTAAAATAAATGGAAAGGTCAAACTTCAAAATTACTTCAAATCAACCTTGAAAGGTCCAAGTAATTTATCCCAAGTTCAACAAGGTCAAACAAAGTTTGACAAAAAATTTCAGACTTTTTAAAAGTCAGAAACTATTTTTAATCAATTAAAAATGAATAAAAATAACCTAATTGAACTAAAATCTCAAATAAATCTCAAATCAATTTAAAAATTGATGAGAATATTTTTCATAGATCTATCATCATTCAAAGAGGTTGAGAAAATATTTTTGTATTTTTTGAATATCAAAAACTATTTAAAATGAATTAAAAATAACCAGAAAAGAGAAAATTCACAAAAAATATCAAATGACAAAATAAAAAATATTAAAAATCAGAAATAGAAATTATGAATTATTTGGGAAATAATGTAATTGGTCCCATAATTTTTGGATTAAAAATGAAAGAGATATTGATTTTTGAAATAAAAAGGAATTTAAGAAAAAAAATAGAAATTAGAAATTGGAAAAACGAGAGCCCTTGGATCTGAGCTCATTAATTGAGCTGGCAGATCCAAGGATCCAGAGGCGCACGCTCACTGTAGTCCACGACCAATGCAATCACATGGGAAAGAATAAAAAGTCATAACAAGCAATGGTCAGGATTCGATCTGGACATCTCAATCCAATGGTTCAGATTCAAACTGGAGAGAGACGGGCACCGGAGCCACCTTCTTCTCCGTTGAGCATGCGTTTTCCGGCCAAAATTGCAGAGATTCAAAAGGCCACCAAAATGCACGATCCTTATACCAAAATGAAGCTGGGGTGATGTACATCACCCCTGTAACCTTGAATCACACTCAAGATTCCTATAAATGGAGAAATCTGAGGTGGAAGATTCAGGTATGCAAAATGCAGATCAAGGAAAAGCAAAATTGAAATTACCACTAGCTTGCCTCTCAAGTGAGGACTTCAGAAAACATTTGATCCAAGCAAAAAGGTCCATGGATGATGAGATTCGAAGAAAATACCAGTTGAAGAGTAAGCTTGAATTCTGGGAACTTGAGCTCGATCCTTGCTTGCTTTATCAAAACAGAAGTTCAATGAGATGAATGATGAAGGTTTAGAAGCATTAGATCTAAGAATTCAACCAGATGAAGCTAAATTTTAGATCTGAAAAAATTTGAGAAAAATGAAATTGCTTCTTTGGTGAGAGGTTGAGTTTTGATTTCTGCAGCAATTCAGGTTGAATCAGGTGTGTGAAATGAATGGAATGAGGTCTCTATTTATAGAGGAAGTGGCAAGAAGAATGTGATCAATCCGTGTGCATGGCATGTGGAGCTTCATTGCATGGGCTTGCATGATCATGCACAAGGCCCAAAAACAATGCCAAATGAATTCTGAGCATCAGCCAAATGAAATTGGACGTGTGACTTGCAAGGCAATTGCTTATGTACCAAGATTTCAAGTGAATTCCTCATTTGTACCTAAACATTCATGTCTTCGAAAGTCCCAATGAAAAAATCCAAACATGATCATGTGAGTAATGGTTGGAAAGGTCTTTGTATAAGGAACAAATGTTATGTTGGGCAAAAACTCATTTGAAGTGTGGAAATTTATGAAATTTGAGTTTAAAGTGTGATGTGCAAAACATGTTAATGCAAGGTTTCTAAATTTGGCCAACTTTCAAGCCCTTCTTTTTTGATGATGCAAGCCCCAAATGGAAACATCCCCAACATAACATTTGTAGATCTTTTCAAAACAATCAAAATGGACTTAAATTTTGCATGATTTGGATTTTTTATGAAAGAGTTATGGGCACTTGAAGTTGGACTTTTTTGCCTTGCAATGCATTTGGTCAAAAAGGACCTATAATGTCTTGCATTATCAAATGTATTTCCTTTGATATTTTGAACTTTTGTTCAACATAACATTTGAATTAGACAACTTAAGCTTTCCAATGCATTTGATCCCACCTCAAACTCATAAAAAATGAATGAGTTATGTCCTTGGGAAGTTGACCCATAATTAGGGTTTCTATCAAAATGACCCATAATGTATTGGAATGACAGATGGCCTTCCAAGCTTCAAATCAATTTTGGATGAACATGAAAGTTGTTCATATTGTCCTTAAGAACAGTTTTTCTTTTGGAACCATCTCCATTTGACCAACACATAAAACGTTAGGTCTCATTGCATTTCAAAATAGTCAGATGAATTTACTGATCAACTTCTCAAGTCCATGACTCATATCTTGATGAATTGATGATTGAGGATACTCAAATAAGTTCAAATATGCATGAAATGATGAATTAAAGAACTTCCCTTGATTGAATTTGATCATGGGCTGAGGTTGCTTCATGAGCAAGGCATTATGGTGCACAGATGAATTAGGGTTTCTTTGGGGAACCAACCTCAAACCCTTTGACTTGCTTTGATCAAAATGATGAATTGAGGTACCAGGGAGGCATATTTGATGGATGAGAGCTTTGGTAACCATTACCATGCTTGCTATCATCTCCTCTTGACCATGTCTTTGTACTAATGATCTCCTTGAAACTTTGGACCTTGTGATTGCTCAAGCTACAAAACAAAAGATGTTAGTGACATATTTTTTGTTCTTTTGGTTAGTAAACAAAATGAGAAAAGTAATGGTATACAATTCAAGCATGCTTGGTGATCTCACACCACTCACAAGGAGTCCCACCCAAAGGTAAAGGGAATCAAGATGCTTATGATCCTTGAGGCAATGCCAAATGCAATGTTATGATTCCATGAGGGATCTTATGGACAAAATTAGGGTCTTACACTTAGATTTCTAATGTTTGAAAATAATGTTAAATGCTTGCACAAAAGTTTTGGCTTGGGTTAGAGTGGAGGGAAGAAGAAGAATGGCTAAAGTCCTAATCATACAAGAGATAAGGGATAAGAAACAAGACCACAAATGGAGTTCCTCTCTTGATATCATAGTGATGATCCAAGTAGCTCCCATCCTTTGGAATATGCAAGCATAATGATAGTAAGCTCAAACAACAATCAAACAAGCCTCTTAAGATATCCTCAATGCATCTTGTATCTTTCATTTTGGATGAACATGGCAATGGTGTCATACCCCGATTTTGCTCCTGAATTTTTTAATGTTTGTTTGGCATGCTTGGCCTAACCTAACTTTGGTTTTACATGAGGATTGGTTTTTGATCCAAATTCATGATGTTGTGATTGTGGATACATCTATGGTCTGGGTCATCTGAACAACCAAGTTTCTTGTGTTTCCAGCCACTTGCCGGTCATGTTATTGGTTCATGGATACTATGCCAAAACCCTAACCTTATGGTCTTATTTCATGGTTTTGTTCATACACATTATCAGTCAAGTTATTTTCTTCTCAAGAGTCGAACATTCAAGCCAATTGTGAAAACAATCTCCAATCATTTTTTTCAAACCATTCCAATCCATTTCATCCATTTTAAACCAGTACATGTGATTCCATACAAAAAAATACACAAAAATTGACACTTTGACCAATTGTTGACTTTGGTCAACAGTTGACTTTTTGGTCAACTTTGACCAAAGTCAACCCAAAATCCACAAACCCAAAATTTCACCCTAACCAATAATTCATTTTTTATTTACAAAGAAAATACAAAAAAAATGCATTTTTGACCATTTGTTGACTTTGGTCAACGGTTGACTTTTTGGTCAACTTTGACCAAAGTCAACCCTCACTTGCTCTTGACTATCCAAACTTGGCCTGGCCCTTTGTTTCATTGTGTCATCCAATCTCAATGTTTGTTGATGATTTTTCTTGTTTACTTCATTTGCAAGTAAGTCCCATTTGAACAAACCAATTCAAAACTCTAAAACCATGAACTTGACAAGTCAGGAATGTAAGCTATGTTGCAGAATGAATGATGACAAGTTCCACCGCTCAATGCATTGCTTCAGCTAGTCCAAGTCAAAACGTGCAAATGGCAAAGAAATTCAAGGCAAAATTTGTCCAATTGAATGCATTGTTCAAACTGTCTATCACTCCCAACATTGAACAAGATTGATGATCACGTTGCATGTGCTGTTGCTGGGATTATGTCTGATGCAAACATCCTAATCAATACTGCTAGGATCCAAGCACAGTGTTACTAATTTGCTTACCAAGAGCCGATGCCTGTTGAGCAGTTGGTTCAATCTCTTTGTGATTCGCCGAACCTGCGGGAACAAAACAAGTTTGAGAAAATGCATTAATTTGCCGGTTTACCGATGGAATTCGCCCATGATGGAATAGGCATCAAACCAGAACAGTGATCAGAACCGAAACTGCTTTCGGAAGCTTACCATTTGTTATGACGTGAGCTGCCTCAAACCAGTACGCAATTGAGCGTTGTAGTCGGCACCGATCCTGCAGCAATTCCAACAATTAGTTGAAGTTCAAGAGTCAGCTAGGGTCCTAATAGATATTTCTAATGGAAATTAACTCCCTGAGACAGCGTTGGCTGTACCTGAAGGTTCCTCAGAGATTTCTACAACCATGCCCAAAGAAGAAGAAAATTCAACAGCTGAAACAGGCCAGCTAAGGACTGCATCTGAACTTTCTCATTTTCCCCTTGGCGAACATGGTTATGACGAAAGTGAAACTTCATGCAGCGAACTAAATCGGGTTCAACCATGGCACAAAAACAGACTTGCTGTGATCCTGCAATAAACCAAATTGCCATGTTAAATAGACCATCCAACATAAATGATGCACTGCCATAACCAACAGATGCAAACCAGTCCTGCATTCACCAATAATCAAATAAATCCAAAACCTTCTGAAGTTGTAGGAACTAAAACAACACATTCTGCAGCGATTGCCTGTGAAGATTTATCAGCAGCAGCTTCAGGCACATTATCAGCTGCCAGTGAGAGCCTGTCTTCTGTGTCACTTGAGGAAAAGACCATTTGTTCTAGACAAGTCTCTGCTTGTGTTTCAGTCGGAGGGCCTGTTACTCAAGCCGTTAGTTTGAATAATCATAACAGTGCTAGGGTAGATGAATTATCCCAAGAGAATAAACAATTAAGACAAACTGTTTCAACTCTTCAGGGATGTAAAAATGTTAGTGACGGTGGGACAGAATTTAATCAACTCAAACAGGGTGTTAGTGTTACAGAGTTAAACACTGAGGATGTAACTTTAGAGACTGGACAGCAAGGGCAGGTTGGATCTGCAGGTTACATCACAGAATGTGACAGGGTGGCCGATAATTTTGACACGTCTATCTCTACTACATTGGATTCTAAAGAGATGTACGAGCCTCATGGAGCGTCTTATATCAGAACTATGATCTAGAGGTTGGAATGGACTGTTTAATTGAGGTGGTTGTTTCTTATCCTCCGACGACAACTCGGTGGCTAGTCAATCCCACTGCCACAATTTCTATAGAAAGTCAAAGGACAAAAGCTCGATACACCAGTGCTAGAAAATGATGATAATTGGAGTGTAGGACAACGTCAACTTGTTTCTCTTGGCCGAGCTCTGCTGAAACAGTCAAAGATACTTGTACTTGATGAAGCAACAACATCTGTTGATACTGCTACTGATAATCTTATCCAGAAGGTTATCCGAGGAGAGTTCAAAGACTGCACTGTGTGCACTATTGTACATCGTATTCCTACTGTTATTGACAGTGATCTTGTCCTGGTACTCAGCGATGGTCTAGTTGCAGAGTTTGACACTCCATTGCAGCTATTAGAAGACAAAGTTCTCAAGCGTAACATTCATCTTATTGATGGCGACAAATACATGTCATGTATCAAGATTAGTAAGCAGCAACATGAACTTGTTAAAAGTATGCAGCAGTCTGGTAAAAGCATCCAATCTAAGTCTCCTAACCATGTTTTGGGCGACCTCATTGACATTCATGTGCAGCCATACAAAGTATTTGTCAAAGGGGAACAGAAGAAGTTGCATGAGCATTGGTTGCAATTGGTGATCAAAGACCTCCCTGTGGCATATGCAAACAGGATGCAGAAACAGGTACAAAGAGATGCAATGAGAAATTGTGTAACCCCGGTTCCTTCTACTACACTTGCCGTTCCTTCTCCTACACCTGCTGTTCCTTTACCTCCAACAAATCCAACCGATTCACCGGTTCCGGTCTTCAATCTAGATCCAACAAGTTGCGACTTTGGAGGCGCTGCCACCTTAATTAACACTAATCCAAGTTCTGGTTCTTGCATTTTTCCATCATCATCGTCGTTATCATCCCCAACACCACCTACACAATCAACTCCAACTGCAATACCACCACCAAGTCCAATAATAGCTCCACCATCTATTCCAACAATAGCTCCACCATCAATTCAAACAGCTCCAGAACATCACTTCGAATGGTTTTTGCAAGCATTCTGCACCAACCTGCAATGCTTACTGCGGTTGAAGCATCAATGCATCATGTTTGTGAGACTAAACCAAACATGCAGACCAACCATGCATTATATTTCCCAAACTTGGACCTGATCTCACGCTATCTTGTCTTGATTTACCACCAAAGTCCATGTGTGCTCCCTTTGCTTACTTCAGATGCAAGTTTCCGTGAGTGAACCTACAAAACCAAAGCCAAGTCATGTGTCAAAACTGCAACAAGGCCATGAATGTCTGCAACTGTCTCAAGCCATAGGTCATACCTGTTAAACCTCATAAACTCTGCAGAAAGCAGTGCATCAAGGCACACAACTTGCAGCAAACCATGCTCACCATTCTTTTACTGCAGTAAAAAAATAAATAAGGGGGGAACACATTAATCAGTCAATTTGCAAGACCTAAAGTGCAAAACCATTAACCAACAGTCAGAGGGCAAAGTCCAAAAACATCCCAAATTGGTATGAGGTCAAAGCAGAGAAGAAAGTTTGTGAAGGATACCTTTTCTTGAATCTAACATGGATAGGGCAATCCAATTTCTGAGCCTCCAAAGTGCTTTGCAGAGTAACTTTTCTGGAACACAAGGGCACCAATTTGTAACCCTAATTCACAGAATATAAAAGGAGGATGAATCAGTAAACAACTTCTAGACCTAGAGGCAGAAAAGAGAGCACAACAAAACCCTGGAGGCGGAATTGAATCAAAAACCCTAAAGATAACTTTTTCAATACAAGATTGCAAAAAGGCAGAAGCGAGAGAAACCCTAGGATCGGATTCGACGGCGAAGGAAGTTACCTGAAGAGAGCGCACCAGTTCTTCGCACCACTATCATAACCGCGCCGAGCTTCGTTTGAGGAGGTAATCATCACATTTCTCTCGACATCCTCATAACATGTGACCTTTTGTTTGCATCTTTTGATTTTGCTCTAGGAAAGGTTCAGCGTTTTTCTTAGTCGTTGTTGTCGTTGCGTTTCGGTTTCGTTGTGAAGGAGATGATAGGATGAGACGAATGTTGGTCATTTTAGTTTAGGTTAGGGGTATTGGTTTTCTCTTTGAGTTTGTCTCTGTTTCGAGTGTGGAGGGAGATGAATGTCTCCAGAGAGAGGAGCGATGCGAGAGAGAGGGAGGAAGACGAACCTCTGTGTTTCCATTTTCTTTTTTTTCTTTTCTTTCTTTTAATTTTTCTTTTATTATTTAATTTATTTCATTTTTAACACAAAAATCAAAAAAAAAGTATATGCTTTTATTTTCTTTTATTATTATTATTTACTTTTTATTTATTTAGTTTATTTTGTTTTTTAACAGAGATAATAAAAAACCCATAAAAATGTTTTTTTTGTTTTTTTTTTTATTTTAAATCTCTTTTTTAGCCCGGTTCATATATTTAACATAGTATATCAGTAGCAAATATTGTTGAGTGGTCTAGTGGAAAGAGGTTAGTTTCATAGTATTAAATGGGGAGGGTTCAATACTCATGTGTGACACTTTTTGCTTTTTATTTGATTTTATTTTCCTTTAGCATTTTTTTTATTCTTTTAGTATTTTGTTAACATCTCTTTTTATGCTTATTATAATTTCATGTGTTAATAATGCGTGGTTATTGTATTTGAATTTAGTTCAAAAAACCATTTTTCTCAAACTATAAAAATCACACTTTTCTCGATTTAATATCGAGCCCATTTTTCACACCCTTGTAAGTCGATTGCTTCTTAAGCATCGCCATCGACCTCACATAGCTTACTCTTGGGCTTTCTTACAATGAGCCAGTTCCCTTACACTTACACTCATACATTGTTTATTGTTTCATTATTTCATTCTTTGATTATTTGATTTGATTATATACTTGTTTATATCTTACTTGTTTGATTAACTGTTGCCTACTTGTATGATGTATGAGGCATATATTGTTTGATTGCCATGACAACCCCCATTCATAACAAATGTACCCCTCTCCCATGAAATGTATAATATTCTTTCATTCTTTATTCATCTGTTAATACAAGAAATAAAATGAACACCCGATAACCATTTCAAAACAAGATCAAAACCTCGATCCAACGTCGAGTAATCATTTTTCAAAACCTAACAGAACTAGCACGTATTCATCCACCCTTTTGTAAGTCGATTGCTTTATGCATCGCCATCAACCTTGTAAGTCGATTGCTTCATGCATCGCCATCTACCCTTATCCCTAACACTTCTCCTTGCTCCATTCGTCGATTCTTGTTCCGATTAGGTAGCACCCATTAGATAGAACCCTTTGCATGATAACATAGGTAGGATTCCCATATCCTTTTGTATGATAACTTAGGTAGATGTTCCCATTTGTAAATCCTAACACTTAAGTACACATTGCATGACAACTCTAGGGCAGAGCTTCCCCACTTCTAGACCTTTCCGAGCGTCTCCGATCTTGTGGCATGTAGTCCGTTCTATTGCAAAGAGGTAACTGCCTAAGACTCGATTCAGCGAGCTGCGACACCTACTGCTAGGACGTGAACACATTGCCCACTCTCCTTTGACACAACTGGTGTCCTCCTTTGTAAGTCCATGTTCAGATGGCAACCCCTCCGTAGGGGAACTACGTCGCCCTGATTCTCATACCAGATGAGGTACGTAGGCAGGAGATCGTGCGAGATCTCTCCGGGCACCCTTTTCTTTTTTGCGTGTGTTTTGCTCCCCACCAGGGGAACTACATCGCCCTGATCCTTGTTCCAGACGAGGTATGTAGGCAGGTGGTCGTGCGAGACCACTCCGGGCACCTTTCTTTTTTCTTTTTGTGTGTGTTTTGGTTCGGATGCTGATGTAAGTCCAGTGATTGGCAGTCGGGCTCCATGTTTGCCCTTTTGTGTGTGTTTTGGTTCGGATGCTGATGTAAGTCCAGTGATTGGCAGTCGGGCTCCATGTTTGCCCTTTTGTGTGTGTTTTGGTTCGGATGCTGATGTAAGTCCAGTGATTGGCAGTCGGGCTCCATGTTTGCCACCTTTTTGTGTAGGTGTCTTGTTTTGTTTGGCGTGCGTGAGCCGAACTACGACAACTCTGATTCTCATGTCCAGATGAGATACGTAGGCACGAGATGCGATGTCTTGTCGAGTTTGACTAACAACTAACACTAATTCTTTTCTCTCGCCCTCGTTGCGATCGAGACCTTCCTTTCTCTCGCCCTCGTTGCGATCGAGACTTTCCCTTTCTCTTGCCCTAGTTGCAATCGAGACCTTTGTTCCCGTAGTTAGTTGAACTACGTTTTGCTCTGATTCTCATTCCCGATGAGATACGTAGGCATAAGACGCGACGTCTTAGCGAGCACACATCTCTTTCACCCATAGGTAGCCGAGCTACGAAGACTCTGATTCTCATTCCAGATGAGATACGTATGCAGTGGATGCGACATCCGTGCGAGTCATTTTCTTTGACCCTTTGCTTTTAGTAAATAGTACATTAGATAAACACACACCCTTTAGACAAGAAACCAACAAGAGTGGATCCCGTAGAGTACTACGGATGCGTAGGGGTGCTAATACCTTCCCTTCGCATAATCGACTCCCGAACCCAAGATTTGGTTGTGAGACCTTGTCTTTTCCTTTCCTTTTCTCCAGGTTTACTTCGAGCGTTTCCTTTCCCTCCTTTGGGATAAATAACGCACGGTGGCGACTCTTCTGTCATTTCTTTTCTCGCCGGTTGTTTTTTTTCGCACCTCCGTATTTTTCGGGTTGCGACAGCTGGCGACTCTGCTGGGGACAAGGTTTCCCTAAGCGAGTCCCTCCTAGCTTTTGTAGGTTTCTTGTTTATTGGGTGTTTATTCTTTTGTACAGTTATTTATTTTCAGCATTTACCTGCTTTACCTTATTGCATTCATGTACATATGCTTGCTGTATCTGTGGGTCGTTTGTTTGTTGGGTTGGGACTGTTCTATGAGAGATAAGCCCGCTACCCAGGCTTGAGTGTACACATAGGTGTTAGAGTGGATAGTCATGAGGCTTGCGTGGTATGTTGCTACGTTAAGTCGTTCATGAGACCCACATTCCAGACGAGGTTTCTGTTGGATATATTCTGTCCTATGGGTGTTCCATAATGACATATATTCCTTTAGAAATCATCGACTCTGGTGACCATTTCTCGAGAACTCAGTCGAGGCCTCTCCTCCGAGACGCGTTTATGTTAGCCCTGGTGGGCGCATTCTCGCTGCTCAATCCGAGGACCCCGAGACTGGGAACTTGCTTTAGGATGTCCTGTTGAGGGGAGTCAGCAGAGGTTTTTTATCCCGTAATAATGCCAAACCTTTAGTGGTAAACGTATTATTCTCGACTGAAGGGCTGAAGCTGACAAACTTCTGTTCTTAGAACCTACCAGTAGGGGAGGGTTTGATCTCTACAGATACGGTTTCTGCCAGTGGTGCTGTGATGGTGACTTTGGTTCAGCCAAATTTATGGGCATTTATTTCTGGGACGCCGGAGTTCTGTCCGTGGTTTATCAATGGGTTCCGTTTATTTCGGATCCCCGGGTTGAATTTGAAAGTACCTGTTCAGAGGATCTGACTGTCATCCGTTCAGTGGATGTTCCTGTGATGATGGTGATGTAATCTCCAGTTCCGTTTATTTCAGAATTCCCCAAGTCGGATTTACGGTGACTTAGTCCCGATGACTGTGACTAGTTCAGAGAATGGGTCTTCAGATGACTTGGTGGCGCAGTGACTTGCATTCATGCATTTGCATCGCATTCATCTGCATTTAACTCGTGTCTATCCGTACTCAGGGTCCACTTTTTGATTAAGATTCTGGTTGAGAGATATCCAGATGTCAGAATGTTATTGATGAAAAATTATTTGTCTCTGTGAAACCAAAATCAAAGGAATGTTCCTGGTACGGATAGACATTGCATGCGTGAGTCATACTAACCCATTTGCTGTTTTGAAGGTGTTAACCGGTGCGCATAGCTCTTCCATTCAGACATACAGTCAGACTCAACAAATCCAAGCTGATGGATCTTCCCAGCGCCGACATCCTTGAACTGAAAGAGATGATGAGGGGATTGTTCAGTATTGTGCAAGGGCTTGCCTTGGGGCAGAAAGCCATGTCTGAGAGATTGGAAAGGATTGAGAGCTGGATGATCAAGGAGAAAGTTCAGGGAAGGGCTCCATCATCCGATGTAACAAATCCCTCTGGCTCGATAGCAAAGGAACTCTCTGACAGTGGTCCGCTCAAAAAGGAGGTTGAGTCAAGTGGTGTGCCGGCAAAGAAAGAACGTAGTAAGGATCGTTATCATCCTTATGCTGTTGCTGTAACCACTCTCGTGGGTAACTCACCTGTACCCCCGCAACAACCACCACCTCAACAGAAGGCACCGAGAGCTAGGAGCCAGGTGAAGAGAAAGAAGGAAGATCGTCAGTTTGAGGAGCCACCTGTGACTTACACCCTTCTGTTCAGGAGATTGAGGGATTTGGGGTTAGTCCAACCAAGGATTTTGATTCCCATAGCACAACAGAAGAGGCCTGCACACTATGATGAGAATGCCAGTTGTGAATTCCATTCTGAGGCACCCGGGCACAGTGTTGAGGGTTGTAAAGCTTTCAAGCATGTCGTCCAGGACATGGTGGAATCCAAGACCATCAGCTTGGCCCAGATAATGAGTGGGGATGTCAACCCGGTACCCAGGCAGGGTCCTGTGAGAGTGAAGATGGTGAAAAAGTTCAAGAAAGGAATGGAGATGACTGAGGAAGATCAGCTAAAGGTTCCCCTGGCTGTGGTTCCAAAACCTCTGGTGCAGGATGGAGTCTTCCCTGTGGTTGATAATTGTTGTGCAGCCGTTGCCACAGAGGGGTGTGTATTGATGGGAGACACGACCCAGAAGATGAAAGAAGTAGAAATGGACATTGGAAAACTTGAAATACCCAGTCAAGCAATCGAAACCGTCCAGGTGGAGAGCGCTCTTGTTGTCGAGAAAGGGAAGAAGCTGTCCATTTCTTCTTATAAACAAGCTCTAGAGGTGGTGAAGAACCAAAAGGCCCGAGGTTGGGGCAGGATCATCGACATAGTGGTAAAGGCAGACATGTTCGGGATTGGTTATCCAGATCAAGAGTCGTCTAGACCAAACAGAGGACGTCGTCCACCGTACATCTTTGTCAGTGCAGGAATGTTGGATCCTGATCATGCCTGTTCAGTGAGTGAAGAGATCGACTGCGACCGCGAGCTCGAGCTATGGATAAAGTCATGCGTACCAGGCAATTGGAAGGCCTCCAGAAGCATCATTGTCGCTCATCCGGAAGTGTAGTATTTCTGTTTTAATTTTGTTTGCATGAAAGCCATACGTTTTGCCCGAAACGTACTGGTCCATTGTAAGGGCCATCTCATGTGTTTCATTTTGCAACGTTTTGCATCAGTAATAAATGGATGTTTTTGTGATTAAAAGCGGTGTTCCCTGTTTTTCATTTTTTACAGTTTTAAAAAATAAAATAAAAACGGCAATGTTTTTCGTTTTTTCTTTTGAACTTGTCTCGTTCCAACCTCAAAAGTGATTACCCTCCTGATCTCATCGATAACAATTTGGTTACACCTTTGTATGACTTCGACAATTCGATTTATCATGCCGAAGGAGAAGGCGAAGAAGATTGTGATTTGTTGGAATTAGCCGGGTCGTTGAAACCAGAGGAGAAGGTGATTCAACCGCATGAGGAGTGCTCAGAATTGTTGCTCCAAGCACTGCCGAGGTCAGAAAGCGAATATTGAGGCCGCTTCAGAGGCAAGTCAAGAACAAGATGGTATATGTGCGCCTGGTTGTATCTAGATACACCAGGGTAAGATACCAAAGTTGTGGAGGCACGAGTTACCATGGAGAGAAGACTGTCCTCCAGGGAAGCGAAAACCGGTGCTGAAAGATGAGAATGTGTGTGGACTGTCGAGATGTGAGCTGAGCTAATCTGAAAGATGAATTCCCGGTACGTCACAACGAGGTATTGGATTGATTATAATGCTCAGTTTATCTTCATGGATGGCTTCTTGGCCGAGACCAGATTGAACTGTTGCCAGATGATATGACGTAAACCATGTCCATCACACAAGGGGCACCTTCTGGTTATAAGGTGATGTCGCTCAGTATCGAGAAGGCCGGTGCCAAGTATCAGAAGTCTAGGGTGACTTTGTTTCGTGATATGATTCATCGTGAAAGCAAATGCCATGTTGATGACATGATGGCAAAGTCCCAAGCAGAGGAGGGGCATCTGGTGGATCAAGTTGTTTGACAGGTAGAGATAACTCATACTGTTGAGTTCGAATTAGCGCACTTATGGAGTGCTGTCCAGCAAGCTGCCGAGGCATGTTGCGAACGAAAGAGGAATCAAGGTTGATCCTGCAAAAAAAAAAAAAAAAAAAAAAAAAAAAAAATAAGGAGTAGCAGGAACCTTTGATTCTGATACCTTCCGGGGAAGAAACGACTGCTAATCTGGTACCTGACAGCCCTTAAGGGGTCTATGAGGTGCGTATTGAATCAGTATGACTAGTCTTGTCGAAAAGAGCACGCAATTTACCTAAGCAAAAAGTTTATCGACTGTGAAACAATACACTCACTGCTCGAGAAAACTTGATGTACTTTGGCATAGGCTGCTCGCCGATTGAGACAGTGTATGCTGGTTCATGCCACCTTGTGGATGTCTAAAAATGGATCTGATCAAGTATGTGCTTGAGGAGCTAGCATCGAACGGACGGGTTGTGAGAGGGCAAGTGATGTCGACTGAATACGATATTCAGTATACCTCCTAGAAAGCAACCAAGAGGAGGGTATTGTATGGTTATCTCGCCCAACAGCCCACTGATGATTGTCAACCAAGGAAGTCTGAAGTCCCTAATGAGGACATCTCGAGGTACTCGAATCGAAAGATTGAGAGTGACCGATCCCGGAGGAGGGGCCTGACCACGAATCCGAACGGGTTTTTGATGTCTGATGGGGAGAGTTTAAAGAGAGTGAGCTAGTGCTTCCCCGATAACATGTGAACGCACCAATGATAGTGGCTGAGTACGAAGTTGGTATCCTGAGTGTCGTACTTTGGTACGTGCATCTACTGGGGCAACGCCTTCCTCATGCGGTATGGGATAGAAGTGATATTACCTACTGGAGGCTAGATTTCATTGTGAAGAGTCCGGATGGATGAGAAGTTAGAAAAGGGCGAGTGGATGAGGCCTCGGTATAACGCATTGAGCCTGATTGAGAAAAGAGGCTAACAGTTACTTGTCATGGGGCAGTTGTACCCAGTAAATGAAGCGTGTTGTTAACCGAGAAGTGCGACCTCGTGGGTAGCAGGGAAGAGATATGGTGTTGAAAAGGATCCTTCCTCCTCAAGACGATCGTGGGGCAAGTGAATACAGTTATGAATATCCATTCGTGGTCAAAAAAGGTCTCCTCTGACAGAGCCTTGTTGCTGACGACCATGGATGACGAGGATTTTCCATCCCCTGTGAATGCGGACGCAGTTAAAAGATACTTCGTGAAAAAAAAGAGAGACCCGCTGGACAAAAAGAATAAAAGAGTCCAGGCAAAAAAAGGGCATCCCGGCGAACCAAGAAAAAGGAGAAAGGTTCGGGCAAAAGTTAGGGATAATAAAAAGAAAAAAACTGTACACCCGGCAAGTTGAAAACCCCACAAGGGCGACTTGGGCAAAAAAGGGTATCCCGGTGGACTGAAAACCCGAAAGGGCGGTCCAGGCAAAAGAGGGAATGAAACGAACAACTGCGTCTGACATGATCGTCTGTGCTCATGAGGACTTGGAGAATCTCCGACAGAGACCGATCGGAAGCGTTTTGTTCAGAAGACAGAAAGTGCGGAAAGTCTTGAGGACATATGAGGTGTAACTGAGTTGGAACCCGATACGATCATGGTTTCACATTGCCACTAGGATAGAGTTTTTTCTGTTGTGTGCAATCACCTCTTTCAAGGGTTTGCTTCCTGTGTGTTGCTCGGTTTCGAGCCACTTTTCTTTTTCAGTCAATAAATGCGTGTTCAGTCAAATAATTTTGTTTTTGTGTCATTACCGTTTTGATTACGAAAACATCCGTTTATTTTGATAAGAATATTTGCATTTTGAAACATAGAGGTCCCTTCCGATGCATGCTTATGAGGTTGAAATCTGGAAATCCTATTCGGAATTTTGAGTGACTTAGGCGTTGAAATATCGGAACGCCTGAGGCATACCTGGGGCACGCTTTTATCTAACGATCTCTGCTGCAGAGCCTGATCAGGGGCAAGAGATAGTTGAACGGTGAAAAGACAGTGAAGGATTACGACGACAGTCCTGGAAAGTTAATCAAGAAGACTCTTCAAAGTCCGATGATTGGGAAGTTTGTATGAATCCCGGGAATTCGATCTTCGCGGGATGAATCGGAGGAGTCCAGAAGCGTCTGGGAGTTCGTAAAAGAGGGAGAGCCGACACTGTGGGTGGACGATGGATGCCGCAATTCGGTGACTCGACAGGTGTTCCGTGTCCAATGAGCTGTATTTCCCCAGTGGGTGTGAGAGGGTTACCTCCCTAACAGATTTGAGATCAGTGTCTCCTCAGCGAGCCTGAAGGTTACTGCCTTCCCAGTAGGGTTTGTGTTGATGGTTTTCCCCTAGCAGGGTAATCCCCAAGCGGATCGGGTTCGGAGAAAATCATCCCCAGTAGAGATAAGAATGGGTTGCCTCCCCTAGCAGGGTAATCTCCAAGCAGTTCGGGTTCGATGGAGTGCATCCCCAGCAAGGTTTGTCTTTCCCCAGCAGGGTGGAAGTTGACGTGATTATAAGATCCTCAGCACAGTTCCTGGAGTTCCCCGGTGTTGTCTCTGGAGGAGACGGGTGTTTATGCATTCATCATTTAGATAAGCATAGCATATTGCATCATTAGTGCATAGCATTTCCATGATCATGGGACATTGTGTAAAAAAAAAAAAAAAAAAACTCATGCATCAACATTGCAAACATGTCCATTAGCCCTAGACCGTGGTGACCAGCCGAGATTGGGTTGTTGGAAAGAGTTTAGCATCGCGCCATTGGATCGGCTTCAGAATTGGGTTCATCAGCATGGTTGAGAAGTTGGTGTTTTCCCAACAAGTGACTCCTTAGTTGAGTGGGTATCCCCAGCAGTGTTACTCCCCGAAGTTGGCAGCATCTTGCAAGCTTGGGTCCATTCCTTTAGCAGAAGTGGGTGTGTCTGATCTCTCTATGTAGAGTCTACCCCTTAAGCAGAAAGTGTCTACCATTTCCTTCTGCGCTCCCCACTGAGTTATATCCTCGTGGATGACGGTTGTTTCTGTTCCCTCCCTAACGGGATGGGTTTTCCCTATTGAGTTCTTTCCTCATTAGGATGAGTCCTGTTTCAATCTGCCTTTTTGATCGATCCTAAATTGGCTTCCTGTTGGCTGTCTCCCGTGCTTCCCTGGGGCATAAATGAATAGTCACTCACTAACCGACACTCATTCATCTTATCCTCAGCAGACTGTTTGGGCTTCTACCAACGAACCGGTAGTTGTAAGTCCTACCTTTGTGGTTTTCTACCTACTAGCTGGTAGTTGTAAAATCCCACTTTCATCCCCTAGCAGAGGTAACCGTTGTGGTTCATTCTGATTGTTGGCGGATTTTGCGGTCTTCTACCTACTACCCGGTAGTTGTAAATCCTTTTTTCTCGCTCGGTCTCTCAGCAGACTGTTTGTGGCTTCTACCAACGAACCGGTAGTTGCAGGTCCTACCTTTGTGGTTTTCTACCTACTAGCTGGTAGTTGTAAAATCCCACTTTCATCCCCTAGCAGAGGTAACCGTTGTGGTTCATTCTGATTGTTGGCGGATTTTGCGGTCTTCTACCTACTACCCGGTAGTTGTAAATCCTTTTTTTCTCGCTCGGTCTCTCAGCAGACTGTTTGTGGCTTCTACCAACAAACCGGTAGTTGTAAGTCCTATCTTTGTGGTTTTCTACCTACTAGCTGGTAGTTGTAAAATCCCACTTTCATCCCCTAGCAGAGGTAACCGTTGTGGTTCATTCTGATTGTTGGCGGATTTTGCGGTCTTCTACCTACTACCCGGTAGTTGTAAATCCTTTTTTCTCGCTCGGTCTCTCAGCAGACTGTTTGTGGCTTCTACCAACGAACCGGTAGTTGCAGGTCCTACCTTTGTGGTTTTCTACCTACTAGCTGGTAGTTGTAAAATCCCACTTTCATCCCCTAGCAGAGGTAACCGTTGTGGTTCATTCTGATTGTTGGCGGATTTTGCGGTCTTCTACCTACTACCCGGTAGTTGTAAATCCTTTTTTTCTCGCTCGGTCTCTCAGCAGACTGTTTGTGGCTTCTACCAACAAACCGGTAGTTGTAAGTCCTATCTTTGTGGTTTTCTACCTACTAGCTGGTAGTTGTAAAATCCCACTTTCATCCCCTAGCAGAGGTAACCGTTGTGGTTCATTCTGATTGTTGGCGGATTTTGCGGTCTTCTACCTACTACCCGGTAGTTGTAAATCCTTTTTTTCTCGCTCGGTCTCTCAGCAGACTGTTTGTGGCTTCTACCAACAAACCGGTAGTTGTAAGTCCTATCTTTGTGGTTTTCTACCTACTAGCTGGTAGTTGTAAAATCCCACTTTCATCCCCTAGCAGAGTTAACCCTTTGTGCTCATCCTGGTCGAGGACTGGTTACTTTTCTGTGGTTTTCTGCCTACAAACCGGTAGATGTAATCCCCTCTTTGTGGTATTGATAGTCTTGTCCCCTTTGGATACTTGCCTTGATCAAGCAGTATTGTCCCCATTGGGTCTTCCCCTTTCTTTTGGGTATTTGCTCCGAGTTAGCAACTTTATCCTCTTTTGATTGGTCATCTTTTGCATACCTAGTCTGGTACCCCGTTGCCTTTTGTAACACCCCAATTAAACTAAGCTAATTATTTAATTTAAATTAATATTTTATTTATTAATTTAATTGAATAATTGGAAGTTTGGATTATTATTATTTTATTATTATTTTGGAATAATAATTATTGGGATAATTATTTATTGGAATAATATATAAGTTGGAATTTAGAAAAATCCCATTTTTGGTAAAAAGGTTATTTTCACGTGAAAAGGGAAAAGAGGCAGAAAGGGCAAAAAGCCAGAGAACGAAGGTTGAAGGAAGGAGAAGCTTGGAGCTCGGAAGCTGCCGGATTAACTCAGGTAAGGGGGGTTTATCATCGATTAACGGGTATTATGGGATAGTATGTGATGGGTAGTGAGAAACCATTGAAATTGCCTCTGATTGAATGATATATGTGATGAACTTGTGAATATATTGATTGGATGATAATTGAAAAGAATTCGTAGGAATTTGAAGAGATAATGTTAGGATTGGTGAAGATGAATAGGATATGATTCGTGTAGATGATATGGACGATTATTTTGTGTAATTTGGACTGTGGAAGGTTGGATCGGATAGGTTTCGTAACAGAGAAAGCCATAGCAGATCTGAGAGTTCTGGTTTCTGGTCATACGCGTATGGCACTAGGCAATACGCGTATGAGCTGGCTGGTACGCGTATGGAGGAGGTCTTACGCGTATGGGAGAAAAAGATGATATTTTGAACATAAATTGGTCTCTGTTGGTACGCGTAAGGGGAGATTGTTACGCGTAGCATACGCGTATGGGATAGGTGATACGCGTATGAGTCGGGCGAGGAAATGCGCAATACGCGTATGAGAGTGGACATTACGCGTATGGGTTTGGCCAGGTTTGGGCAATACGCGTATGGCAGAGGCAATACGCGTATGGGCAGAATGGTGATTTTTCTGTGCTACTGTTGTGCAGTTTTTGGTTGTTTAGGCTGAGTGATGCGACTTAGCTGAGGCATGATGTGATAGGGATCATTTCCCGTTGTTTTGAGTAGTATAGGTATTAGTAGAGTGAGCTAATACTGTGTTTGATTATGTGGCATGATATGATATGCTTTTGTGATAAAACGTGTTATTGATGTGTGTTGGTATGCATGATGCTGTGATTGTATCAGTTGTGTATGCATTTGTGAATAGACTGTTTTGTGGCTAGAGTGTGAGCATGTGTCTATTCTGAATTCATTGTGATGTTGCAATTGCTAGGTGATTAGCTTGCACATTGTGGCCCATTTGGGGTGGTAGCTAATTCCCATGGTGAGGAATTAGTGAGTTTAGTAATTATTGGACTGTTGTTGATTGTTTGCATGCTAGGTGAGTAGCGTGCATTTCATGGCCCATTTGGGGTGGTAGCTAATTCCCATGGTGAGGAATTAGTGAGTGAGTCACTATGTCTCAAATGAGTGGGACTAGTGAGCTTGGTAGCCGTGCCTGGATTTGGACGGTGAGGTTGAACTATATGTTCACAACATAGTCGGTACCGCATGCATAGAGTCTCATTGCATAATAAATGTATGGCATATAATATGAATGGATGTATTCCAGTATTATATGTGTGTTGTGTGTTGTGTGGTTGATGTTGAGTATGGTTGAGATTATATATATGCTATATGTTATTGTTGAATTTGATGTTTGAACGGATACTGCCGTTGCTGAGAGTGTAGTCTGGTTAGGGTGAATTAATGTGTTAATTACTTAGCATTACATGTTGTTCTATAATGCTTGTTATATTGATTGAGGAACTCACCCTTACACCTATTTTTCAGGTAACGAGAAGTGAGTTGAGTAGAAGCTAATGCTTGGAGTCTAGAGTAGTTCTTATGGGTCATGCTCTGATAGATGTAACATCGGGACGGGATGTTTTACTTGTTTTCATTGATGATTGTTGAATAAGCTTACATGTATTGTGTTGCATGTTTTGTATTGATATTGGATTTTATTCCGCTGCGAATTATGCAAATGTTTTATTTGATTAAATAAATGAGCATGACAGGATAATTTGGAACATGGTGTGAAAATGTTGTGTGACACCCTTCGGGGCATAATTACTCTGATTGATATTTTCATTATTTTAATTAAACATTTGGGGTATTTTAGAAGGGTGTTACATTAGTGGTATCAGAGCATCGTCGGTCGTGTCGAGTCGTAGTTATTCTGTTTCCCCTGTACGGGATAGGTGTTGTGTAACCCTATCAGTACTTAATTGTTTAGCTTGTTTGGGTTTTCAGAATAGAGATGGCTGGAAGAGGTAGAGATGATGCTGCAATTGCTGAGGCTCTGGGTATGCTAGCTGGAGTACTTGGAGGAAATCCGAATGTTGTGGGAATGGGAGCTGCTCGTCAACTGAGTGAGTTCCAGAAGAACAACCCTCCAATGTTCAAGGGAGCATACGACCCAGATGGTGCTCAGAAGTGGTTGAAGGAGATCGAGAGGATCTTCCGAGTAACTGAGTGTGCCGATAACCAGAAGGTCAGGTTCGGTACGCATATGCTGTCAGAAGAAGCTGATGATTGGTGGGTTGCTACCCGCACTGAGTTGGAAACCGCTGGGAATGCTGAGATTACTTGGGCAGTGTTCAGAGAGAGATTTCTGAGGAAGTACTTTCCAGAGGATGTTAGAGGGAAGAAAGAGATAGAATTCTTGGAATTGAAGCAGGGTAACAAGTCTGTTACTGAGTATGCTGCTAAGTTCACAGAGCTGTCGAAGTATTATACTCCCTATGCTGAGGCTGCTGGGGAATTTTCCAAATGTGTGAAGTTTGAGAACGGGTTGCGTCCCGAAATCAAGCAGGCGATTGGGTATCAAAGGATTAGAGTGTTTTCTGATTTGGTTGACTGTTGCAGGATTTTCGAACAGGATTCCAAGGCTAGAGCAGAGAGCTATCAGCAAAGGGTTGATAGGAAAGGCAAGAATCAGAATGACCGTGGAAAACCGTATGCAGCTGGCAGAGGTTTTCAGAGACAGAGTGGGATGAAGAGGCCTAGTGGGGGAGACTCTAGTGCTCCTGCTAAGTGTTATAGATGTGGTCAGGCTGGACATCGTATCCATGAGTGTACCAGTAATGAGAAGAAATGTTTCAAGTGTGGAAAAGGTGGTCATTTAGCTGCAGATTGCCGGTTGAAGACTGTGACTTGTTTCAACTGTGGAGAGTTGGGTCATATCAGTCCACAGTGTCCTAAGCCGAAGAAAGAGAATCAGTCAGGAGGCAAGGTTTTTGCTTTATCGGGTTCTGAGACTTCTGCAGATGATCGTTTGATCCGAGGTACGTGTTATATTAATGGCTTTCCTCTTGTGGCTATTATTGACACCGGTGCTACTCATTCCTTTATATCTTTGGATTGTGCTGTGAAACTTAAGTTAGAGATATCTAAGATGCTTGGAAGTATGGTGATTGATACTCCTGCGAAGGGTTCAGTAACTACTACTTCAGTTTGTCTAAGTTGTCCCTTGAGTATTTTTGGTAGAGACTTTGGGATAGACCTTGTGTGTCTTCCACTAGTACAGGTTGATGTTATTCTGGGTATGAACTGGTTGGTGTTTAACCGAGTCTATATCAACTGTTTTGATAAGACTGTGATAATTCCTGAGATTGAAGAAGGAAAGAGTTTGTTTCTATCAGCCAGGCAGGTGAATGAGGAAGTAGCAGATGGAGCGGAGTTGTTTATGCTGTTAGCGACTTTGGAAGCTAAGGATAAACTGGTGATTGGCGATCTCGCCGTGGTGTGTGATTTTCCTGATGTGTTTCCTGAAGAAGTGAATGAATTGCCGCCAGAGCGTGAAGTTGAGTTCTCGATTGATTTGGTACCTGGTACTAGACCGATATCGATGGCTCCGTACCGTATGTCTGCTGTTGAGTTAACTGAATTGAAGAGTCAATTGGAAGATCTGTTGGATAAGAAATTCATTCGTCCTAGTGTGTCACCGTGGGGTGCACCAGTGTTGTTGGTTAAGAAGAAAGAAGGTACTATGAGGTTGTGTGTGGACTACAGGCAACTGAATAAAGTGACGATCAAGAATCGGTATCCTTTACCGAGGATTGATGATTTAATGGATCAATTGGTTGGTGCTAGTGTGTTCAGCAAAATAGATTTGAGATCGGGGTATCATCAGATACGTGTGAAAACTGAAGATATTCAGAAGACTGCTTTCAGAACAAGGTATGGACATTATGAGTATTCTGTAATGCCTTTTGGTGTGACTAATGCGCCTGGAGTATTTATGGAGTATATGAATAGGATTTTCCATCCGTACCTGGACAAGTTTGTAGTAGTGTTTATTGATGACATTTTGGTGTACTCGAAATCTGAAGAAGAGCATGCTGAGCATTTGAGAGTGGTTTTAGAAGTTCTCCGAGAAAAGAAGTTATTTGCTAAACTGTCTAAGTGTGAATTTTGGTTAGAAGAAGTTAGTTTTCTGGGGCATGTGATTTCAAGAGGTGGTGTTGCCGTTGATCCTTCTAAGATAGAAGCGGTATCTAAGTGGGAAGCTCCGAAGTCAGTTTCTGAGATAAGGAGTTTTCTTGGACTTGCAGGTTATTATAGAAAATTCATTGAGGGATTTTCCAAGCTGGCATTACCGTTGACAATGTTGACTAGAAAGGGGCAAGCGTTTGTTTGGGATTCAAAATGTGAAGAAGGTTTCCAAGAGTTAAAGAGAAGGTTGACTACTGCTCCTATTCTGATATTACCGAGCTCGTCGGAACTATTCGAGGTTTATTGTGATGCTTCATTGTTGGGTTTAGGTGGTGTGTTGATGCAGAATAAGCAGGTTATAGCTTATGCTTCGAGACAGCTAAGGGTTCATGAAAAGAACTATCCGACGCACGATTTAGAGTTGGCAGCCGTGGTATTTGTTCTGAAGTTGTGGAGGCATTATTTGTATGGATCAAGATTTGAGGTTTTCAGTGACCATAAAAGTTTAAAGTATTTATTTGATCAGAAAGAGCTGAATATGAGACAGAGGAGATGGTTAGAGTTTCTGAAGGATTATGATTTTGGTTTGAATTACCATCCGGGTAAAGCAAATGTAGTGGCTGATGCGTTGAGTCGGAAATCCTTACATATGTCTATGTTAATGGTTAAAGAGTTGGATTTAATTGAGCAGTTTAGAGATTTGAGTTTGGTGTGTGAGAGTACCCACAATAGTGTTAAATTGGGAATGTTGAAGTTGACGAGTAATATTCTGGATGAGATCAGAGAGGGTCAGAAATCCGATATGCTTTTGGTTGATAAGTTGACTCTAGTGAATCAAGGTCGAGGTGGTGAATTCAGAGTTGATGAGAATGGTGTTTTGAAATTTGGTAGTCGGGTGTGTATTCCGGATGTTACTGAGCTTAAGAAGAGTATTCTTGAAGAGGGACATCGTAGTGGCTTGAGTATTCATCCTGGAGCTACGAAGATGTACCATGATTTGAAGAAGTTATTTTGGTGGCCGGGAATGAAGAGAGAAATTGCGAGTTTTGTTTATTCCTGTTTGACTTGTCAAAAGTCAAAGATTGAGCATCAGAAGCCGTCTGGGCTAATGCAACCGTTGGCTATTCCAGAGTGGAAGTGGGATAGTATCAGTATGGATTTTGTTTCGGGTTTACCGAGGACAAGTAAGAATTTTGAGGCTATCTGGGTGATTGTGGATAGATTGACGAAGTTGGCTCATTTCATTCCGATCAGAATGGATTATCCGTTAGAGAGGCTAGCTGAGTTGTATATTGAGAAGATTGTAAGTTTGCATGGTATTCCGTCGAGTATTGTTTCGGACAGAGATCCTAGATTTACATCGAAGTTCTGGGAAGGTTTGCAGAGGGCTTTGGGAACTAAGCTGAGATTGAGTTCTGCATATCATCCGCAGACTGATGGTCAGAATGAGAGGACAATTCAGTCGTTAGAGGATCTTTTGAGAGCTTGTGTTTTGGAGAAGGGAGGTGCTTGGGATGGTTATTTGCCTTTGATTGAATTTACCTACAACAATAGTTTTCATTCGAGCATTGGTATGGCACCGTTTGAAGCTTTGTATGGTAGGAGATGTCGGACACCTTTATGTTGGTATGAGTCCGGTGAGAGTGCTGTGATTGGACCGGAGATTGTTCAACAGACTACAGAAAAGATTAAGATGATTCAGGAGAAGATGAGAATTGCTCAGAGTCGTCAGAAGAGTTATCATGATAAGAGGAGGAAGTCACTTGAGTTCCGGGAGGGAGATCATGTGTTTCTTCGTGTTACTCCGATAACGGGTGTTGGTCGAGCTTTGAAGTCGAAGAAGTTGACACCTCGATTTATTGGTCCTTATCAGATTTTGGAGAGGATAGGAGAGGTAGCCTATCGTATCGCTTTACCGCCGTCGCTTGCGAATTTGCATGAGGTTTTTCATGTGTCTCAGTTGAGGAGGTACATTCATGATCCGTCACATGTAGTCCAAATAGATGATGTACAGGTGCGAGATAACCTGACTGTTGAAACGTCACCTATGAGGATCGAGGATCGAGAATTGAAGCAATTGCGGGGTAAAGAGATCGCCTTGGTGAAGGTAGCTTGGGGAGGACCAGCAGGTGGCAATGTGACTTGGGAACTTGAGAGTCAGATGAAGGAGTCTTATCCGGAGCTGTTCGCTTGAGGTATGTTTTCGAGGACGAAAACTCTTTTAGTGGGGGAGAGTTGTAACACCCCAATTAAACTAAGCTAATTATTTAATTTAAATTAATATTTTATTTATTAATTTGATTGAATAATTGGAAGTTTGGATTATTATTATTTTATTATTATTTTGGAATAATAATTATTGGGATAATTATTTATTGGAATAATATATAAGTTGGAATTTAGAAAAATCCTATTTTTGGTAAAAAGGTTATTTTCACGTGAAAAGGGAAAAGAGGCAGAAAGGGCAAAAAGCCAGAGAACGAAGGTTGAAGGAAGGAGAAGCTTGGAGCTCGGAAGCTGCCGGATTAACTCAGGTAAGGGGGGTTTATCATCGATTAACGGGTATTATGGGATAGTATGTGATGGGTAGTGAGAAACCATTGAAATTGCCTCTGATTGAATGATATATGTGATGAACTTGTGAATATATTGATTGGATGATAATTGAAAAGAATTCGTAGGAATTTGAAGAGATAATGTTAGGATTGGTGAAGATGAATAGGATATGATTCGTGTAGATGATATGGACGATTATTTTGTGTAATTTGGACTGTGGAAGGTTGGATCGGATAGGTTTCGTAACAGAGAAAGCCATAGCAGATCTGAGAGTTCTGGTTTCTGGTCATACGCGTATGGCACTAGGCAATACGCGTATGAGCTGGCTGGTACGCGTATGGAGGAGGTCTTACGCGTATGGGAGAAAAAGATGATATTTTGAACATAAATTGGTCTCTGTTGGTACGCGTAAGGGGAGATTGTTACGCGTAGCATACGCGTATGGGATAGGTGATACGCGTATGAGTCGGGCGAGGAAATGCGCAATACGCGTATGAGAGTGGACATTACGCGTATGGGTTTGGCCAGGTTTGGGCAATACGCGTATGGCAGAGGCAATACGCGTATGGGCAGAATGGTGATTTTTCTGTGCTACTGTTGTGCAGTTTTTGGTTGTTTAGGCTGAGTGATGCGACTTAGCTGAGGCATGATGTGATAGGGATCATTTCCCGTTGTTTTGAGTAGTATAGGTATTAGTAGAGTGAGCTAATACTGTGTTTGATTATGTGGCATGATATGATATGCTTTTGTGATAAAACGTGTTATTGATGTGTGTTGGTATGCATGATGCTGTGATTGTATCAGTTGTGTATGCATTTGTGAATAGACTGTTTTGTGGCTAGAGTGTGAGCATGTGTCTATTCTGAATTCATTGTGATGTTGCAATTGCTAGGTGATTAGCTTGCACATTGTGGCCCATTTGGGGTGGTAGCTAATTCCCATGGTGAGGAATTAGTGAGTTTAGTAATTATTGGACTGTTGTTGATTGTTTGCATGCTAGGTGAGTAGCGTGCATTTCATGGCCCATTTGGGGTGGTAGCTAATTCCCATGGTGAGGAATTAGTGAGTGAGTCACTATGTCTCAAATGAGTGGGACTAGTGAGCTTGGTAGCCGTGCCTGGATTTGGACGGTGAGGTTGAACTATATGTTCACAACATAGTCGGTACCGCATGCATAGAGTCTCATTGCATAATAAATGTATGGCATATAATATGAATGGATGTATTCCAGTATTATATGTGTGTTGTGTGTTGTGTGGTTGATGTTGAGTATGGTTGAGATTATATATATGCTATATGTTATTGTTGAATTTGATGTTTGAACGGATACTGCCGTTGCTGAGAGTGTAGTCTGGTTAGGGTGAATTAATGTGTTAATTACTTAGCATTACATGTTGTTCTATAATGCTTGTTATATTGATTGAGGAACTCACCCTTACACCTATTTTTCAGGTAACGAGAAGTGAGTTGAGTAGAAGCTAATGCTTGGAGTCTAGAGTAGTTCTTATGGGTCATGCTCTGATAGATGTAACATCGGGACGGGATGTTTTACTTGTTTTCATTGATGATTGTTGAATAAGCTTACATGTATTGTGTTGCATGTTTTGTATTGATATTGGATTTTATTCCGCTGCGAATTATGCAAATGTTTTATTTGATTAAATAAATGAGCATGACAGGATAATTTGGAACATGGTGTGAAAATGTTGTGTGACACCCTTCGGGGCATAATTACTCTGATTGATATTTTCATTATTTTAATTAAACATTTGGGGTATTTTAGAAGGGTGTTACACCTTTCTTTTCGGTCGTTTAACAACCTGCAACCCGGTTATGGATAATCTTCCATGCGAGTGTATTATCTACGTTTTGACGGCTATAGATAATATATCTCATGCACTCTTTGGTCAATCTTTCGATTGTTATCCCCAGCATAGGTCTTTGGCATGCGTGCCGGCTCACGTATCACTGTTTTGTCATCTTCGCCGATGCTGATAGACATGAAGTTTTCCCGGTATCCAGACCGAAGTGGCATTCAGGCCAGTTTCCGATTTCCAGATCGAAGAAGTTCTCAACAATCAGGACGAAGAACTTGTGGTGTTCAGACCAGTTCCCGGTATCCAGACCGAAGTGGCATTCAGGCCAGTTTCCGATTTCCAGATCGAAGAAGTTCTCAACCATCAGGACGAAGAACTTGTGGTGTTCATACCAGTTTTCCCGGTATCCAGACCGAAGTGGCATTCAGGCCAGTTTCCGATTTCCAGATCGAAGAAGTTCTCAACCATCAGGACGAAGAACTTGTGGTGTTCAGACCAGTTTTCCCGGTATCCAGACCGAAGTGGCATTCCAGGCCAGTTCCCGGTATCCAGACCGAAGTGGCATTCCAGGCCAGTTTTCCCGGTATCCAGACCGAAGTGGTGTCCAGGCCAGTTCCCGGTATCCAGACCGAAGTGGCATTCAGG
Source organism: Lathyrus oleraceus (assembly GCF_024323335.1). Lineage (NCBI taxonomy): Eukaryota > Viridiplantae > Streptophyta > Magnoliopsida > Fabales > Fabaceae > Lathyrus > Lathyrus oleraceus. The sequence continues at coordinate 406,978,986 of NC_066585.1, forward strand.
CCAGTTTCCGATTTCCAGATCGAAGAAGTTCTCAACAATCAGGACGAAGAACTTGTGGTGTTCAGACCAGTTCCCGGTATCCAGACCGAAGTGGCGTCCAGGCCAGTTCCCGGTATCCAGACCGAAGTGGCATTCAGGCCAGTTTCCGATTTCCAGATCGAAGAAGTTCTCAACAATCAGGACGAAGAACTTGTGGTGTTCAGACCAGTTTTCCCGGTATCCAGACCGAAGTGGCATTCAGGCCAGTTTTTCCCAATTTCCAGATCGAAGAAGTTCTCAACAGTCAGGACGAAGAACTTGTGGTGTTCAGACCAGTTTTCCCGGTATCCAGACCGAAGTGGCATTCAAGCCAGTTTCCGATCTCCAGATCGAAGTGGAGTTCAGACCAGATTTCCGGTGATCAGACCAACATTGATACTCTCATATTCCAATGCTTAGTGTTCAGACTAATGTGTGGCGTTCAGGCCATGGGTATTCTTGTGTTACCATTTATTTTGGTATCCAGTTCAACTTTCTGTTTCGGTACTCAGGCCGATTTTCACCGTACCAGACGGACTCTTCTTTCGAGATGGCTTCTTCGCCGATTCTGACAGACATTGTTAACTATTTCATGGGGATTCAGGATCAAAATCCGGGTCTTCTTAGTATTTAACCATCTCCCACTTTGATCATATGAAGAATACCCTGCTTCATATTCTCTAGTTGAAGACGCTTAAATAGGGGCAACTGTCATACCCCGATTTTGCTCCTGAATTTTTTAATGTTTGTTTGGCATGCTTGGCCTAACCTAACTTTGGTTTTACATGAGGATTGGTTTTTGATCCAAATTCATGATGTTGTGATTGTGGATACATCTATGGTCTGGGTCATCTGAACAACCAAGTTTCTTGTGTTTCCAGCCACTTGCCGGTCATGTTATTGGTTCATGGATACTATGCCAAAACCCTAACCTTATGGTCTTATTTCATGGTTTTGTTCATACACATTATCAGTCAAGTTATTTTCTTCTCAAGAGTCGAACATTCAAGCCAATTGTGAAAACAATCTCCAATCATTTTTTTCAAACCATTCCAATCCATTTCATCCATTTTAAACCAGTACATGTGATTCCATACAAAAAAATACACAAAAATTGACACTTTGACCAATTGTTGACTTTGGTCAACAGTTGACTTTTTGGTCAACTTTGACCAAAGTCAACCCAAAATCCACAAACCCAAAATTTCACCCTAACCAATAATTCATTTTTTATTTACAAAGAAAATACAAAAAAAATGCATTTTTGACCATTTGTTGACTTTGGTCAACGGTTGACTTTTTGGTCAACTTTGACCAAAGTCAACCCTCACTTGCTCTTGACTATCCAAACTTGGCCTGGCCCTTTGTTTCATTGTGTCATCCAATCTCAATGTTTGTTGATGATTTTTCTTGTTTACTTCATTTGCAAGTAAGTCCCATTTGAACAAACCAATTCAAAACTCTAAAACCATGAACTTGACAAGTCAGGAATGTAAGCTATGTTGCAGAATGAATGATGACAAGTTCCACCGCTCAATGCATTGCTTCAGCTAGTCCAAGTCAAAACGTGCAAATGGCAAAGAAATTCAAAGCAAAATTTGTCCAATTGAATGCATTGTTCAAACTGTCTATCACTCCCAACATTGAACAAGATTGATGATCACGTTGCATGTGCTGTTGCTGGGATTATGTCTGATGCAAACATCCTAATCAATACTGCTAGGATCCAAGCACAGTGTTACTAATTTGCTTACCAAGAGCCGATGCCTGTTGAGCAGTTGGTTCAATCTCTTTGTGATTCGCCGAACCTGCGGGAACAAAACAAGTTTGAGAAAATGCATTAATTTGCCGGTTTACCGATGGAATTCGCCCATGATGGAATAGGCATCAAACCAGAACAGTGATCAGAACCGAAACTGCTTTCGGAAGCTTACCATTTGTTATGACGTGAGCTGCCTCAAACCAGTACGCAATTGAGCGTTGTAGTCGGCACCGATCCTGCAGCAATTCCAACAATTAGTTGAAGTTCAAGAGTCAGCTAGGGTCCTAATAGATATTTCTAATGGAAATAAACTCCCTGAGACAGCGTTGGCTGTACCTGAAGGTTCCTCAGAGATTTCTACAACCATGCCCAAAGAAGAAGAAAATTCAACAGCTGAAACAGGCCAGCTAAGGGCTGCATCTGAACTTTCTCATTTTCCCCTTGGCGAACATGGTTATGACGAAAGTGAAACTTCATGCAGCGAACTAAATCGGGTTCAACCATGGCACAAAAACAGACTTGCTGTGATCCTGCAATAAACCAAATTGCCATGTTAAATAGACCATCCAACATAAATGATGCACTGCCATAACCAACAGATGCAAACCAGTCCTGCATTCACCAATAATCAAATAAATCCAAAACCTTCTGAAGTTGTAGGAACTAAAACAACACATTCTGCAGCGATTGCCTGTGAAGATTTATCAGCAGCAGCTTCAGGCACATTATCAGCTGCCAGTGAGAGCCTGTCTTCTGTGTCACTTGAGGAAAAGACCATTTGTTCTAGACAAGTCTCTGCTTGTGTTTCAGTCGGAGGGCCTGTTACTCAAGCCGTTAGTTTGAATAATCATAACAGTGCTAGGGTAGATGAATTATCCCAAGAGAATAAACAATTAAGACAAACCGTTTCAACTCTTCAGGGATGTAAAAATGTTAGTGACGGTGGGACAGAATTTAATCAACTCAAACAGGGTGTTAGTGTTACAGAGTTAAACACTGAGGATGTAACTTTAGAGACTGGACAGCAAGGGCAGGTTGGATCTGCAGGTTACATCACAGAATGTGACAGGGTGGCCGATAATTTTAACACGTCTATCTCTACTACATTGGATTCTAAAGAGATGTACGAGCCTCATGGAGCGTCTTATATCAGAACTATGATCTAGAGGTTGGAATGGACTGTTTAATTGAGGTGGTTGTTTCTTATCCTCCGACGACAACTCGGTGGCTAGTCAATCCCACTGCCACAATTTCTATAGAAAGTCAAAGGACAAAAGCTCGATACACCAGTGCTAGAAAATGATGATAATTGGAGTGTAGGACAACGTCAACTTGTTTCTCTTGGCCGAGCTCTGCTGAAACAGTCAAAGATACTTGTACTTGATGAAGCAACAACATCTGTTGATACTGCTACTGATAATCTTATCCAGAAGGTTATCCGAGGAGAGTTCAAAGACTGCACTGTGTGCACTATTGTACATCGTATTCCTACTGTTATTGACAGTGATCTTGTCCTGGTACTCAGCGATGGTCTAGTTGCAGAGTTTGACACTCCATTGCAGCTATTAGAAGACAAAGTTCTCAAGCGTAACATTCATCTTATTGATGGCGACAAATACATGTCATGTATCAAGATTAGTAAGCAGCAGCATGAACTTGTTAAAAGTATGCAGCAGTCTGGTAAAAGCATCCAATCTAAGTCTCCTAACCATGTTTTGGGCAACCTCATTGACATTCATGTGCAGCCATACAAAGTATTTGTCAAAGGGGAACAGAAGAAGTTGCATGAGCATTGGTTGCAATTGGTGATCAAAGACCTCCCTGTGGCATATGCAAACAGGATGCAGAAACAGGTACAAAGAGATGCAATGAGAAATTGTGTAACCCCGGTTCCTTCTACTACACTTGCCGTTCCTTCTCTTACACCTGCTGTTCCTTTACCTCCAACAAATCCAACCGATTCACCGGTTCCGGTCTTCAATCTAGATCCAACAAGTTGCGACTTTGGAGGCGCTGCCACCTTAATTAACACTAATCCAAGTTCTGGTTCTTGCATTTTTCCATCATCATCGTCGTTATCATCCCCAACACCACCTACACAATCAACTCCAACTGCAATACCACCACCAAGTCCAATAATAGCTCCACCATCTATTCCAACAATAGCTCCACCATCAATTCAAACAGCTCCAGAACATCACTTCGAATGGTTTTTGCAAGCATTCTGCACCAACCTGCAATGCTTACTGCGGTTGAAGCATCAATGCATCATGTTTGTGAGACTAAACCAAACATGCAGACCAACCATGCATTATATTTCCCAAACTTGGACCTGATCTCACGCTATCTTGTCTTGATTTACCACCAAAGTCCATGTGTGCTCCCTTTGCTTACTTCAGATGCAAGTTTCCGTGAGTGAACCTACAAAACCAAAGCCAAGTCATGTGTCAAAACTGCAGCAAGGCCATGAATGTCTGCAACTGTCTCAAGCCATAGGCCATACCTGTTAAACCTCATAAACTCTGCAGAAAGCAGTGCATCAAGGCACACAACTTGCAGCAAACCATGCTCACCATTCTTTTACTGCAGTAAAAAAATAAATAAGGGGGGAACACATTAATCAGTCAATTTGCAAGACCTAAAGTGCAAAACCATTAACCAACAGTCAGAGGGCAAAGTCCAAAAACATCCCAAATTGGTATGAGGTCAAAGCAGAGAAGAAAGTTTGTGAAGGATACCTTTTCTTGAATCTAACATGGATAGGGCAATCCAATTTCTGAGCCTCCAAAGTGCTTTGCAGAGTAACTTTTCTGGAACACAAGGGCACCAATTTGTAACCCTAATTCACAGAATATAAAAGGAGGATGAATCAGTAAACAACTTCTAGACCTAGAGGCAGAAAAGAGAGCACAACAAAACCCTGGAGGCGGAATTGAATCAAAAACCCTAAAGATAACTTTTTCAATACAAGATTGCAAAAAGGCAGAAGCGAGAGAAACCCTAGGATCGGATTCGACGGTGAAGGAAGTTACCTGAAGAGAGCGCACCAGTTCTTCGCACCACTATCATAACCGCGCCGAGCTTCGTTTGAGGAGGTAATCATCACATTTCTCTCGACATCCTCATAACATGTGACCTTTTGTTTGCATCTTTTGATTTTGCTCTAGGAAAGGTTCAGCGTTTTTCTTAGTCGTTGTTGTCGTTGCGTTTCGGTTTCGTTGTGAAGGAGATGATAGGATGAGACGAATGTTGGTCATTTTAGTTTAGGTTAGGGGTATTGGTTTTCTCTTTGAGTTTGTCTCTGTTTCGAGTGTGGAGGGAGATGAATGTCTCCAGAGAGAGGAGCGATGCGAGAGAGAGGGAGGAAGACGAACCTCTGTGTTTCCATTTTCTTTTTTTTTTCTTTTCTTTCTTTTAATTTTTCTTTTATTATTTAATTTATTTCATTTTTAACACAAAAATCAAAAAAAAAGTATATGCTTTTATTTTCTTTTATTATTATTATTTACTTTTTATTTATTTAGTTTATTTTGTTTTTTAACAGAGATAATAAAAAACCCATAAAAATGTTTATTTTGTTTTTTTTATTTATTTTAAATCTCTTTTTTAGCCCGGTTCATATATTTAACATAGTATATCAGTAGCAAATATTGTTGAGTGGTCTAGTGGAAAGAGGTTAGTTTCATAGTATTAAATGGGGAGGGTTCAATACTCATGTGTGACACTTTTTGCTTTTTATTTGATTTTATTTTCCTTTAGCATTTTTTTTATTCTTTTAGTATTTTGTTAACATCTCTTTTTATGCTTATTATAATTTCATGTGTTAATAATGCGTGGTTATTGTATTTGAATTTAGTTCAAAAAACCATTTTTCTCAAACTATAAAAATCACACTTTTCTCGATTTAATATCGAGCCCATTTTTCACACCCTTGTAAGTCGATTGCTTCTTAAGCATCGCCATCGACCTCACATAGCTTACTCTTGGGATTTCTTACAATGAGCCAGTTCCCTTACACTTACACTCATACATTGTTTATTGTTTCATTATTTCATTCTTTGATTATTTGATTTGATTATATACTTGTTTATATCTTACTTGTTTGATTAACTGTTGCCTACTTGTATGATGTATGAGGCATATATTGTTTGATTGCCATGACAACCCCCATTCATAACAAATGTACCCCTCTCCCATGAAATGTATAATATTCTTTCATTCTTTATTCATCTGTTAATACAAGAAATAAAATGAACACCCGATAACCATTTCAAAACAAGATCAAAACCTCGATCCAACGTCGAGTAATCATTTTTCAAAACCTAACAGAACTAGCACGTATTCATCCACCCTTTTGTAAGTCGATTGCTTTATGCATCGCCATCAACCTTGTAAGTCGATTGCTTCATGCATCGCCATCTACCCTTATCCCTAACACTTCTCCTTGCTCCATTCGTCGATTCTTGTTCCGATTAGGTAACACCCATTAGATAGAACCCTTTGCATGATAACATAGGTAGGATTCCCATATCCTTTTGTATGATAACTTAGGTAGATGTTCCCATTTGTAAATCCTAACACTTAAGTACACATTGCATGACAACTCTAGGGCAGAGCTTCCCCACTTCTAGACCTTTCCGAGCGTCTCCGATCTTGTGGCATGTAGTCCGTTCTATTGCAAAGAGGTAACTGCCTAAGACTCGATTCAGCGAGCTGCGACACCTACTGCTAGGACGTGAACACATTGCCCACTCTCCTTTGACACAACTGGTGTCCTCCTTTGTAAGTCCATGTTCAGATGGCAACCCCTCCGTAGGGGAACTACGTCGCCCTGATTCTCATACCAGATGAGGTACGTAGGCAGGAGATCGTGCGAGATCTCTCCGGGCACCCTTTTCTTTTTTGCATGTGTTTTGCTCCCCACCAGGGGAACTACATCGCCCTGATCCTTGTTCCAGACGAGGTATGTAGGCAGGTGGTCGTGCGAGACCACTCCGGGCACCTTTCTTTTTTCTTTTTGTGTGTGTTTTGGTTCGGATGCTAATGTAAGTCCAGTGATTGGCAGTCGGGCTCCATGTTTGCCCTTTTGTGTGTGTTTTGGTTCGGATGCTGATGTAAGTCCAGTGATTGGCAGTCGGGCTCCATGTTTGCCACCTTTTTGTGTAGGTGTCTTGTTTTGTTTGGCGTGCGTGAGCCGAACTACGGCAACTCTGATTCTCATGTCCAGATGAGATACGTAGGCACGAGATGCGATGTCTTGTCGAGTTTGACTAACAACTAACACTAATTCTTTTCTCTCGCCCTCGTTGCGATCGAGACCTTCCTTTCTCTCGCCCTCGGTGCGATCGAGACTTTCCCTTTCTCTTGCCCTAGTTGCAATCGAGACCTTTGTTCCCGTAGTTAGTTGAACTACGTTTTGCTCTGATTCTCATTCCCGATGAGATACGTAGGCATAAGACGCGACGTCTTAGCGAGCACACATCTCTTTCACCCATAGGTAGCCGAGCTACGAAGACTCTGATTCTCATTCCAGATGAGATACGTATGCAGTGGATGCGACATCCGTGCGAGTCATTTTCTTTGACCCTTTGCTTTTAGTAAATAGTACATTAGATAAACACACACCCTTTAGACAAGAAACCAACAAGAGTGGATCCCGTAGAGTACTACGGATGCGTAGGGGTGCTAATACCTTCCCTTCGCATAATCGACTCCCGAACCCAAGATTTGGTTGCGAGAGCTTGTCTTTTCCTTTCCTTTTCTCCAGGTTTACTTCGAGCGTTTCCTTTCCCTCCTTTGGGATAAATAACGCACGGTGGCGACTCTTCTGTCATTTCTTTTCTCGCCGGTTGTTTTTTTTCGCACCTCCGTATTTTTCGGGTTGCGACAAATGGTTCTTCAATTTGAGCTCTCATAGAAATCCCTAGCACAAAAGCACACACATCACAATTTTCATGAAGTAAATCAAGAATGGACAAGAGGGAGTTTAAAGGTTTGGTCCTTCTAATCCTTCTTCAACATTAAGGTCCTTTTACTCCAATTTGTATAGGGAAAGTCCTAGAAACTAAGTCCATTTGTCCATTTCTTTGCATTTGGTCCACAACAATCAAAACAAAAGCGTGAATTGGGGAATATTTCCAAAACACTCAGGGATACCGGTTACTGGGCATATAATAGGTGACAAACCAAAGCGTGAATTGGGGAATATTCCCAAAACACTCATCATCCAAAAAGAGGGCAAAAAGCAAACTTGATTAAGGGATGGACATTCGACTCCAGAACAGGGATACAAATCTTACTCAACTGGGGAAGAACAAAAGCTTCGACCAAAGAGTGCATGAGACATATTATCTATTACCGTCAAAACGTAGATAATACACTCGCATGGAAGATTATCCACAACCGGTTACTGGGTTAATAAAGGATAAATCGACCGACAAAGAGAAAGGCATCGGGATACCAAAATTAGGTATATAATGATGATCAATCAAGGGGAGCAACAAACATTACTGGCACCTGGTACGAAAGATGACTTGCTGGGGATAAATTGTCTAATCAGAGCAATTATCCACGAGAAAAGGAATATCATCACCGCATATTGGATAATGATAACCATCAAGGATGGGATTACATCTACCGGATATTGGGTAGAAAACCACGGAAAAGTAACAGTCATCAACCTAGGATGAACAAAAAGGTTAACTCTGCAAAGGGGAGAAAATAGGGTTTACAACTACCGGTATAAGGGGATGAATCATCAGTCACACCTGGGGAAAAGAGTTTATTGCACAGGTAGAATCTGCCACATAAGCACTCTACTGGGGAATCTATCCGAGGGATAAAGGGATTCTGGGGATCAACCACCAAGTACCGTACCCACCAAGGTGATCACATCTGTTGAGGAGGAAAGATTGCTACCCCGCTGAAGGGGAGAATGGTGAATACCTCAACAAGCATACCACTCAGGGCTCTGGAGGAAGAAAATACAGTCATGCCAGGAATATGAACAAATGTCTTACCCTGTTGGAGATCCTACCATCCTTGGGAGAGCACTGAGGATCGCCTAAGTATCTTTTGTCATTGTGAATGTTCACTTCGTTTAAAAAACAAATTATGAAAAATTCGTTTTTTCAAAACAATGATATTTTCTCAATTAAAAGCATGCAAAACGTTTGTTGAATAGAAATAAATAAGAGTGCAAATAATTGGATAAAACGCTCAAATTTATTTGATGGAATGGTAGTCTGCAAATGGAAAGACTCCATAGATCTTTACAAATTTGAAATTGGTGATATATATTGGAAAATGGCTACATTGAACATAATGACCATTTCTCCACCAATTCTGAATTCGATGTATTTGAAGCTTCGGTTGATGACGAATGAGCAAGAATCTCTGACGGATGATAGTTGTAGAACAAAGTCTTGTCGGGATGCAGTTACTTGCCGAATCCCTAACTTTTGCCTATATTTTCATGTCTCTAACTTTTGCCTGGACCGCCCTTTCGGGTATTCAATCCACCGAGACGCTCATTTTTGCCTAAGCCGCCTTTTCGGGTTTTCAACTTAGCGAGCTATTCTGTTTTTATTTTTAGGCGAAGTATTTCTTGACTACATCTGAATTCACAAGACGAGTGAAATCCTCCCCATCCATAGTTGTAAGTATCAAAGCACCGCCTGAAAAGGCTCTCTTAACAACATATGAACCTTCATAGTTTGGAGTCCACTTGCCCCTAGAATCGGGCGCGAAAGACAAGACTTTCTTGAGCACAAGGTCACCTTCTTGGAACACACGAGGCTTGACCTTCTTATCAAAAGCTTTCTTCATCCTTTGCTGATATAATTGACCGTGGCACATGGCAGTCAATCTCTTCTCTTCTATCAAATTCAGCTGGTCATAACGACTCTGAACCCATTCAACATCGGTCAACTTGGCCTTCATCAAGACTCTCATTTATGGGATCTCCACCTCTACTGGGAGTACAACCTCCATGCCATAAACAAGAGAGAAAGGGGTTGCCCCTGTTGAAGTGCGGACAGACGTACGATATCCATGCATAGCAAATGGCAGCATATCATGCCAATCTTTATACGTGACAACTATCTTCTGGATAATCTTCTTGATATTCTTATTAGCAGCTTCAACAGCCCCCATTCATCTTGGGTATGTAAGGAGAAGAATTATGGTGTGCAATCTTGAACTCACTACAAAGCTCTTTCATCATTTTGTTATTCAGGTTAGATCCATTATGAGTAATGATCTTATCTGGAACACCATAACGGCATATAAGCTGATTCTTGATAAACTTCACTACCACCTGCCTGGTCACATTTGCATATGATGCCGCTTCAACCCATTTGGTGAAGTAATCAATTGCTACGAGAATAAATCTGTGTCCGTTGGAAGCTTTCGGTTCTCTCATGCCAATCATGTCAATTCCCCACATGGAGAAAGGCCAAGGTGATGAAATCACATTCAAAAGTGTCGGGGGAATATGGATCTTATCCGCATAGATTTGAGACTTATGGCATTTCTTCACATACTTGCAGCAATCAGACTCCATTGTCAACTAATAGTAGCCTGCTCTCAACATTTTTCTAGCCATGGCGTGTCCATTGGAATGAGTACCAAATGAACCTTCATGGACCTCAGTCATTAACAGGTCTGCTTCGTGTCTATCAACGCATCTGAGCAGCGCCATGTCAAAATTTCTCTTATAAAGCACTTCGCCATTGAGGTAAAATCTGCCTGACAATCTCCTCAAAGTCTTCCTATCTTTTGATAACGCGAAAACACATCAGATTTTTGCCTTAATTTACACTCAAAAGATCATACCATTTTAACTAATATCCTGATTATTCCGCAAGTATTTGAGTTGTTTTTGCAGGTATTTAAATCTCCAAGCATTAATGAGCAAAATGAAGGAATGGAAGAAAAATAAGAAGAAACAGATGAGAAAGCACTGAAAAAGCAGAAAACAAGAAATGTAGAATTTGTTGATATGACGACCGTCACAGATTCATGACGACCGTCACGACCCAGCCTGTGACGACCGTCACGCATCCACGAAGTACGCTTTGAAACAGTCAGCCAAACGTGTCAAATTTTGCTCCAACAAACTTTTCTCCCTTGATTTTCTCAACCACCAAATCCAAGTCTCCCTTGATTTTCTCAACCACCAAAACCAAGTCTCCCTTGATTTTCTCAACCACCAAGACCAAATGGACACTATATAAAGGACCCAAATGGAAAAAAATGGGGGACGACCTACTTTTACATTTTTTTTACGCTCTGCAATTTAGTTTTCAGCTTTCTAGCTTTTAGCATTTTTTTTTCTTTTCCAGCAACCTTGTTTCTATTGCCTTATTGTATTCGCCATTCTTTTTAGAGTTTCCCTTTTTCCTTTCCGTTTTCCAGTTAGCCATTGTAGTAGTTTCCTACACTGGGGAACTACTACACTTTATTTAATTTTAATAGTAATTTGTATTGAAGAAGCAAAGCCTACCGACTTGTGGAGGACTGCTCAAGTACTCCAAGAATCGCTACACTCTGTTACTTTGATCTCCAGGTTTTTATTTAATTATTATTGTCATTGCCCATTTATTATTATAAGCATGTTTTTCGCAATGTTAATCTGTGTATGCCTTGTGTCTGCTTTATTTAATAAGTTCGGCTAATTAATTTAGATATCGGTATGTAAAGTAAGCGGGATAAGGAATCAAAACTAAGTTGGTTTAATTTTATTTAAAAATAAAGTCACTCTTTTTATGGTCTCAATTTACAAAGTTAATACCAAGGTTTTTGTACGAGAGTAAAAGATATAAAGTAGTTAAAATCAATAGAACGACGGTTTGAGTTTTTAACTGGACAGTGTAAATTGGACATTAATTCTAAATCAGGGCGAAAGCAATTGTTAGAGTTAATTAAATTCTAATCTTTTTCAAAAAGTAATTTTAAAGGTTAAGTGTGAGGACGAGAGTTAAGCATTTAAGTTTAATTATATAATCTAAGTCAACATAGCGAGAGTTTGAGACGAGGGCGTTTAAACGGTTATTATTTTAATAAAAAGAGTTTCTATAGATTCTATTGTTTTCAAAAAGTGATTTTGGACTTAACTAATAAGTGACAGCTACATTAATATAAAGTCATAGTCTATTCAACAGAGCGAGAGTTTGAGAAAAGGCTTTTAATCAATAGTGTCTACTGAAAAGATTTATTTTAAAACCAAGAAACCAACGAAGATTTGATTCCCTAATTACGATGAACTACATACTGATATCCGCTTAATTGATAATTAATTTAGATCCAATTTTTAGTTTTACTATTCCCCCTAATCATCAAAGTATCATCCGCCTTAGCTTTACGTAGTAACCCTAGAAAAATGGTATATCGATTCATTAAGTCCCTGTGGGATCGATATCTTTTAAAACTACGCGATTAGACTGTGCACTTGCAGTCAATACCCCAATAGACTCATAAAGTCGCGATCAAGTTTTTGGCGCCGTTGCCGGGGACTTTTATTTAGTCGATATCGTAACTCTTCTGTTACGTTGTAGAGACTAAGGCAATTTTTGTTTTTCTATTACTATGTATCACCCAAACTTTCTCTACGATTATCACTCCCAGTATTTTGAGGAATCGCAAGATTCCTATAAATCCAACCTGGAAATATTAATGGAGGATTTCATTGAGACGCAAACTCACTCAAGGATAGAATCTATGATGGAACGCTTTTTGGCTACACAAACTCTTCAGAATGAAGAATTTATAAAACAAAGTCTCTATACCAATGAAACCCTTACGCAACTGAACATTGTGGTCGAGTCCCTCGTCACTCACAACGAGGCATTGGAGACTCAAATCTCCCTACTTGCGCAGACACCTCTAGGACCTTTCCCTGAGAAACATGCAGATATGGTAACAACCACCAGTGAAAGATTTACCGAAAATCCTAAGGATAGTGATAATGAGGAGGGTTCAGGTGAGAAAAAAGTAGAGATTGAGAAAGTTCCACAAACACCACCCGAAAGGGAGGTTGTCAAAAAGGTAGAGAAGGAAGAGCTATGTGTTGTCCCTCCTCCCTATAAATCACCAATTCCTTTCCCACGAAGGTCTGTGGAAGTTAAGGTAGACCCCAAATCCGAAAGAAATGAGGAGCTATCAGAAAATATCCACACCAATGCACCTTTATCTGCCACCCTGAACAAGAAGAGAGAATTTGAAGCCCATGAAATTAAGGAACTAATTAGTATAAAAAGGGGCAAACCAGACTTTGAGGTGGTGTTTTCAAAAATTGAACCTAAACCTGAAAAGCTAGCTCCCAGAATAGAGCCAGAACCACCACCACAAGTTCAGGAGGATAAACTACCTCGCAGAAGAAAAAGAAGAAAAAGTGACGGATATGAGAGATGGATTGATAAGTGGCCATGGAAATCAAGGATAATTAAAAGTTTGACCGAGGATTCATCCTCGAAAGAACCACCATGAGTACTTACACTCCTGAGTCACCGCGCTATCGACGTAAAACATAGCGAATATTTCCAGTTCTATTAATGCCAATTTTTCTCTCTATCCATTTTTTTCCTTCCCTTTCATAAAGTCAATCCGTATTTTTCTTTAATAACCATTACTGACTTAATGCCAGTATCTACTTGAATTCATCGAGCTACTGACTTTCAACATGCAACCAGTAGATACCATTTTCAGAGGCAGTGTTCAAAGAAGGCGGTATGATTATCTAGCCCAAAAGGATATGGCACTGACCATATATTATGATGGACCGACCATGGATAAATTAGGCATCTGATATATCATCCTGTTTATGTTTAACAAGCTTGGGTGGGAAAACGCAGCCATTAAGAGACTGTTTGTCACATACCGTGAGCTAACCTTAGAATTCCTGATTTCCCTTGTATACATCCATGAACATGGTTACGGACTTAACAAAGGGTTAATATCCTTTAGGTTATTTAGCATGGACTTCACCTACACCCGTCGAGACCTTGCTGACCTCTTAGGATTCCCTAGCGGCCCTTTCGTCTTTATACCCGCCAGGGGGACCTTATTGATGACATTGATCTCGATGACTTCTGGGGTTGCATATCCGGAGAATCCAACCCAAACCCGAATGAGATGCACTCACAAAAGATCCATAACCCTGCTATCCGATATTTTCATAAAATACTAGCCCACACCTTATTTGGTAAGGAAGAGAATAACAACTTAGTGTCCCGAGATGAACTCTTCATCCTGCAGTGTGTCGATCAAGGTCGACACGTCAATATAGTCACATTCTTTATGGAAATATTTGTGCACCTTGCTAAGAACAACCGTACCCCAATAATAATAGGTGGCCTAGTAACCATGATAGCATACGCCATCGGACTTAGACGCCCACTTTATGAGCTTGTACCATTTGGAAACATCCGACCCATGGATATCGAATTTTGCTTTAACCGCAGAATCATAGGAAACCTTGGGATGGATACTTTTGATTACCTAATCAATAACGAAGTGGTCCGACTATTTACCTTGCCTAACCATGAGAGAACGAGTGTTCACAACCACAATAGCTGGCTTTATGACTTAGATGAGCACCCTATTGATCCACCTTCACCTCCCGAGACACCGCCCAAATATGAGTACACCGATGACCATATCCATAAGGAAGAATCTGACCCTGAAACACCTTCTAACTATTATAGCATTGATGAACCAGTTCCTCCATCATTTTTGTTTAATTATTTAATTACTTTTGTTTGCTATGTGTCGCATCACGCGAAAAACCGGCGGGAAAAGAAAGAAACAACAGAGCCGCCACCGTGCGTTATTTATCCCAAAAGAGGGAAAGGAAACGCTCGAAGTAAACCTAGGAAAGAACATGGTCTCGCGACCAAAGAGAATGGGTTCGGGAGTCGGTTATGCGAAGGGAAGGTATTAGCACCCCTACGCATCCGTCGTACTCGACGGGATCCACGCACAAAAGGAAAGAATATTGGTTGCTAAACACTGCTCAAACTCACACACACCGGCTGAAAGAGACAAAAGAAACTGACTGAAACTGACTCGGCAGGATGTCGCATCCTGGGCCTACTTAGTCTATCAGGCATAGACATCAGAGTCGAAGTAGTTCGGACTGGGGAAACGACACATGCTCGCTAGGATATCGCATCCTATGCATACGTATCTTCTCGGACGAGAGAAGAATCAGAGCATTCGTAGCTCGGCTGACACGCACACAAACAAACACAGGCAAAGGCAAACGTGGAGCCTGAATGCCAATCACTGGACTTATATCAGCATCCGAACCAAGACACACACACTGGAACCCAAATGCCACTCGATGGACTTACATCGGCTTCCAAGCACACAACAACATAACAAGTTAATAGGGAGTCGGGGACTCGAGCCTATAACTGTCAAGCACACACTCAAACAAACAGACAACAAATTGCTAAGGAGTCAGGCACTCGAGCCTAGCAACTGTCAAACGACACACACAAGAAAAAAAAAGGGCGCCCGGAGAGATCAGCTCATCTCCTGCCTACGTACCTCATCTGGTATGAGGATCAGGGCGACGTAGTTCCCCTACGCAGGGAAAAAGGACTAGCCTAACCAGATAACAGAGGGAGACACAACACTAGGGAGACTACGACTCGAGCCTAGATGTTGTCATGCAAAGTCAACCCTAAGTTAAGGTTTCTAGCTAACTGGCACAAGGAGCCAGCCTATCCTAAACAGGACTTGCACAGGAAGCAAGCCACACACAACCTAACTTGCACAGGAAGCAAGGGTCTCGATTGCAACCAGGGCAAGAGAAAGGGGAGGTCTCAATCGCAACGAGGGCGAGAGAAGAGAATCGCAACGAGGGCGAAAGCAAACAAGGATTAGTTGTTAGTTGTTAGTCAAACTCGACAAGACATCGCATCTCGTGCCTACGTATCTCATCTGGACATGAGAATCAGAGTTGTCGTAGTTCGGCTAAACTATGACTGTTGGTTTGTGTTTTTTAAGTGGACAACGTCACTGCACAATCTACCTGATGCTCGACCTTTGGAGACTTACTCATCTGTAGTAGAAGGAGTTAACGTATCCTTAAGAGGGGATAATGTTTGTTTGTGTTTTAAGAAAGCGCAAGCAAGAAAGGAAGTCCTATACGAAGGAACCGTGCTACCTTAATTGACATGCAAACGAGACTACGCGGAGTCTAACAAACCTAGGGGATATGATCGCACCACACAAACATACACAAGCATATACAGCATAAAATAAACACACCAACAAGGGGGCTCAAACATGGGTTAGGTTTTAGTCGAGGGGTCACATCAACCTCAACAAACAAACCTCTGGAATGGGGTGAATGTTGCTCTTAACCTTGCCATTGAGGGGCTAAGGTGAAGCAGATGAAAGGAGATGAGGGGTGTGCCTCATTGCTCTTATCCCTGGCCAGGGAGAGCATTTGACAAGAATGTGTGGGTTCAGAAAGTGGGAACCCTTCTACACATTTGATACTGACTCAACTGTACAATTGTACAAGATCTTGGGTTTGTATCTGCAATGCATCAACACAGTGGTGTGAGCAAAGCAGAAGACACACAGAATAGCAGGGGATAGGTTGCTTATCCCTTGGGTTCTGCCAATTGCCTCTTCACTTAGGAGGTCTTTGACTCTGTACAAGGACAATTTAAACATTCACAAACATTGCCTCTTAAGGAGGACTTCAGACAGTTGCCTGGCCAAGTAACAGGCCAGGTCTTCCAGACTACATGAAGAAAAAGGAATTATACCTCAAGCAAGTTGCTAAATAGCAAAGCAAAGCAA